>NC_136774.1:19196612-19796612 GCF_947034865.1 Barbatula barbatula
AGCCAGGGCACTAGCGCCACATTTAACAGAGGTGCACCAGAAAACAGAGCGCAAGAGAGGAGAAAATACATCCAACCAGACAGCACATATAGAGGATTTCTCCTTCCTTTTCTTCTTTTTTTTTAATCCGTTCATTTTTCTTTCTTTTTTTCTCGGGACTGACTCCCATTTCCAGTAGAGCAAAAGGAGCCGTAGAGCTACGAGAACACACATAAAAAAACAACACAAAAAACGAGACGGGCGACAAGAAACAAACCACCACCAACAACAAGATGTTTGAAATCAGCCGAACACTGAACGCTGCTTTGTTGAGCAATGAGGTAAAGGAATTGGATATTTCTTCTTCAGTCACCTCACTTCTCTAAGTGTGTGTTCATTATTCCGTCATGTGTGACGTACGTTTCTGTGTGTTTTATCAATGTGCCTGTGCTTCAAATGTTGTCAGCGGTTTAAATGAACGTGGAGGGATCGAGCGTATAGGTCCAGTAAAGAGATTTGCTAGCTAAAGGCAGAACCTCTCCGCTCTCTGGGCGTACTGTAATGGATGAGAGACCAGACTCGCTCTCTCTCCTTCTCCCACGCACAATCATTTCATTTTCTCATTTACTCAAAGCAAGATAGCTGTAACTGCTGAGCTTGCTTGATGACTTGCCCATCTGGGGCTCACACCGACTGCGTGCGTGTTCGTGTGTGTGCGTGTGTAGCATGAATGTAAACGTAAGCACACGGCTCTCTATCGCTGTGGCAGTGTAGCCTTCCACTTCTTGCTGTGTATTTCTTTAGCACCCTGGCTAGAATTCTGTTCTTTTCTTCCTGTTTCCCTGTAAACACGCGCAGTGTCTGAAGATGATGGTAAGGTGTTCACAGAACTCGGCAGTAGCCCAGGCGGAAGGCTCATTCCCAGGCATGGGCTCGCTGCTTTCCCCCCGAGATCCATCAAGCCAACTTGGGGCCAGGGAGCTGGGGGTAAGAGGATAGACAGATCTGTTAGATAAATGAAAGCGAACATAGATGAGAAGAACAACAGCACAGTTGATAAAGAATAGTAACTTCATATAGGTGAATGTGTGCAGCCCTAAGGGCCAACGTTTTCATCCCTCATTGTGTGATGATGCGAACACCTGCTTTGACTAGATCTTTCTATCAGTAAAAAGATAGATTGAGAGAGGAAAGCAGGTTGTCTAAGTGCATGGTTATGTGTATTCTCGCTCGAAATGTGTTTGTGCTGCTAGATGTGTACTGGTGCTTGAAATTGAAAGTGTGGCGCGTGTATGTGCATGAATATTCTTGAAGTCATTTTAGTGTTTTAAAGTTGAGTAGGAACAGGTTTAAGTATTTGTATTATTGTGTTAGGAATTTTACATGACTTTCTGAATAATTGTGTCTCGGTGTACTGCGCTGTTATAGCCAAAAGTGTTACGTCAAAGGCGTGATAGTGCTCTAATGTGAATCGTGTTCCTTATAATCTGTAACAAAATCTCACTATGTAGGTGGCTTTATTGTATTTACGCTATTGGAAACATTTTGAAGACATCAAACGACGTTTTGTTCTTCCGTTGATACGTGGCTTTGACATTCTATCTTATAACATACTATATTCAATTTAGACACTCCCGCAACACTACATACTGTATTAGCAGTATAGAAAACAGTAGGATGGTTATATCCGCTTTTTCAGACCTTTGCCATGAATAAGATGAATAATACATTCATTCTATACGGCAAAAGCACTACGTTTTGACTTATGTCTGAAACAATGACATTGTATACACATCCTGACGTTCTTATTCAGTTATTTCTGATCTTCTACGACAGTCTTGGAGGGTAAAGAGATGACTGTATGGGAAAGCCTTGGCTGGCTGACTCGCTGGCTGGTGCTGTAAGCACCGGTCGGTTAAGAATAAATCCCTGACTTGGTGCATTAAATCGACACGAAACTGTGGGTGTCTAATCTGTGATGGGCTCTCGTTCCTCGTCTCCACAAAACAGGATCAGCCTGCCTGCCTGGAGCCGCACCACATTCTCACACAAATCAGACTCGCAGTGACAGCACAGGAGCTCCTCTGCCAGTGCACGAACACACACACACGTAAACCAAGTGTGCGCACACACTGCGATCGCATGCAGATGGGTGTTCATAAGCAGAGACGACTTCCTCGCAACCTTTCTGAGGTGCGTACGTGTTTCTCTTAAAATCCCCGGCAGCTCAGGGATTTCGAAACATTTCGATTATTCATCCTGGTGAGCTCAGAGAAGATAAAGAGAAACGAGGCATGTAGAGTCACAACCCCAATATTTTAATTTGAACTACAAAATGGTTAAACGAAAATCTGTGATTTAGCCATCAGTTACTATTTGGCCCAGCAACGTAGAAAAGGCTCTGCGGCAAATTAATCTGAAATATATGATTTATGTGACACTTATCATTAACTATGCCAAATGTTATTCTGACTATTTGTTCCTATTTTACTTTTCCACACTGGCACAGCTCTGATTGACAACGTAGCTTGTTTTTTGAAGATGGCTGGATCTTCTCTTTCACTCTCAGGAGAATGTGAACCAGTCATGGTGTGTTAATGTTCTATGTTTTCACATTTAATGTTAAATATCAAAATCTTGAGATTTCACATTTTAAGGTGCTGTGTTTTTTAAATTGACAATCATTATACAATCAATCAAATTATTTGCATACTTTTTATTGTATTTAGCATTGCATTTTATGTTTTGGAAATACACCTTGTTGTATTCCGTTATTGTTATATTTGAATAGCCAAAGAAAATGGGCTGATTTTTAAGTAAACATTTTCTTGTTTCTCTACTGGTCTGTTTCTGCTCGCCCAAATCTGCATTTGTGACTCGCATTCAACCGTAAATACACAACTTGCATTTCAGATTGTAATTAACCAGGTTAAACCGGAGCATCGTTACAGTGATTAATGGTGCCTTCATTAACTGAAGCCAGATCATTTGCATACATTAAATCATTGTACAGACAAGAGTCAGAGGTCTGTCTGTGTATGCCATTTTTTGTGTTAGGACGATTTTGTTCTCCTTTCCAGTTCATTGTTGAGTTGTTTTATTTCAACGTGCATTAGGTTTCTCCCAGACATCTTGAAGAGGGAAACGACAAGAACGTTCCATTTAGATGCAGCTTTTTCAATTATTGTTCTATTGCGATATTTCCCAATAACGACTGCCTTTTATGATTAAGGAAATAAAGCAAATGAAAACACAAATGTAGATTTTAAAAACATCAACCTACATTAAAAGTCAAGCATAATCGTTGAATGCAGTAGACCACCATGTTATCTAAGCGCTTTAACATTTATCAATAAACAATCTGGAAAAAGATTTTTGTAAATTAGGGAGAAAACACTTATTTCGCTGAGGTAGCCAACAATTCCAGCATATCGTAGTGTTTGATTTAGGTATCACACCCTGTGCCAAACACTCTCTCGGGTTCTCAAACATCCAAAGACATTGAACTGATTTCTAATCACGGTTAATAACCAGAGTGTTTTTTTAATTGAGCGTGACACATTGCCACTCCTGATAATGCGCTAAGCAGAATACGGTGTGAATTCCGATTATAGTACATTTTATAACGTTCAGCACAAATGATGAAAGGCTCTGAAATCACGAACTGCACGTTTCGTCAAAAACACGTCTGTAAGGTTACGGTTATTAATCCAAACACAGATGCAGATTTGTTGCTGATTGGAGATGCACGCCGGCGTGCGCCCGCACACTCCAGCAGTCCACGGGTTACAGCTGCTCTAACGTGTCACGAACGCCTGCGTGTTGGTTTCCAACTTCATTTTGGACCGTGATTTTGAAGGTTACGTTCGCTCCTGAATTCGTTAGAGGGAGCCGAGAAACAAACAGAGACGAGGGGGAGAGGAAAGGGAATTGAGGAGCGATTGGCAAATGTCTGTTGGCAGCGTGAGAGATAGGCAGGGTCATCTCTATTTCACAACAATGATTAGCTCTGCCCATCTGCTGGCTCGACGGGCTCCTCCTGCTGTGATTGCAGTGTTCTCTGTTCAATGTAGCCCTGGAAATTAGTTAATTTGTGCTGCTCAACCTCAGCCTAACTGTACTGAGAACAGGTGCTGCATTCTACCCCCGCACAAAGCCGTAGCGTGTGTGTAAGCGTGCGCGTGAATCCTGCACAAGAGCAGCCGAGCAACGAGTGAAGCAGACTCATCAACTGTGAAAAGATTCACATCTCACAACACAATAGTGCTAGATTGCAGTGGATCAACTTCCTGTTCAGAAATAAGAACCCTTTTCTCCTTCTAGTAGCACGTCCCTCCCTTGCCGAGTTATTAGCCTTCACCCCAGAATACCGACGTCAATACCTTTTTACCTCTGTGTATATTTAGCTTGGCACAAAAGCTACCGTGTTAAACCAAATATGACACCAGCATTTTATTCTCGTTGCTGAGAATTTTGAATGTTTCCTATCAATATTCTGTCTCGATTTCATTTCCAAAGCTTCCGTCAAGGACAGATCGTAATTCTCTGCCCGGAGCCCTGCGGCTTTATCATCTGTAGCTTTGGGGGCCGCCGCTATAATCGGGGCGCTTCGCCATTTTGAAAGAAGGGGTGCAACATTGAGCTATTTAATCTGCAGGTCACTCAGAGGTCACACGCATACACGTAAACGCCATTCATCAGAAAATTAGCCACCTCGTGCGGCTGAAACTCGTGTGTGTGCATGTGTAAATGACATAAATGAGGAACACAGAATGATGTACCGTGCACTAGAGATGCAGGACCACCTGTTTTTAATAGACATACGCCAAATGTTGCACAGGACACCGTCCAAATATTTCATGAGCATTATGGTGATGGTCTGTGCTCATATGTATTGTCAATAGCTGTGATATTAAGTGAAACTGAGCAACCCATTTGCAAATTCTATGAAAAAAGGAAGTGGGAGAAATCAGATGAAATACAATAAAAGCAGTGATTGTCTGTTTTAAACAAAATAACGGCCCGTGGAAAGATTTTGAGATCAAAATGCACAATAAAGTACAGCCAGTGCTAGCTAAGGAGGCCATTTTTGTTGTGTATTATTTGGTTAACACAAAGGGTAAGGAAAGGTCAGTGAGCAAAATAACAACCAAAAAAGCTTTTTTTCCTAATTTTGGATACAATTTTTGAATGTTACATGCAAAGGTTTTCTTTTAACATACTATTCTGTTGTGTACTGTAAGATTTTCTTGAATAATTTGTTTCTAATAAATATTACAATGCAAGAACAGGAAGTACATTCATACAACTGTTGTGTGTCTGTTTAACATACCGCAATCAAGGCTTGGTCGTGTACTGCATTTGAGTGGAACTAAAGGGCCAGCCCGAGCTACAATACACAGGGGACTTTCTATGTATCATGTGTAAGGATGTATTAGCTCAAGCAATCTGGCGTCAGAGAATATCGCCTGCAGTTTTATGTTTGAGGCGTTGGCATGTTAAGCTGGGAAAAACAACAAGAATGCGTTTTAAGAAACAATGTAATAAATTAACAATTAAACAGCTACAAGTACATTCAATAATGGAATGTTTTCCACATTGACATGGAATCTTGAGAATTCTCGGAACACATGTCTGTGGCTTGAGAATAGACTTTGTGTTTGTATGTGGTGTGGGTCAAAATAGATAGTAAAACTTAAATCACCTAAACTGTATGCGCGGTTATGTGTATCTATGCACACTTTACAATGTGTACCTATGCACAAAAAACAACACAAAAATAATGCACACTCAAGTGATCACACGCTTCAGGACACTGGTGCATGAGGAAGAGATTTACCGTAAATGAAAAAATGCTCCGCTGGGGGCCGTCACCGCTGAGGCGAGGAGCAGGTGTCTCCAGCCAGGCAGAGAGAGAACCAGGGCAGCCTGCCTCAGCTGAGTGTTAGCCCCACCAGAGCTCCCCTCGCCTGGGAGGACATGCAGGTGACATCTGGCCCCATGCCTATGAAGTGGAAGACTGTCCCTCCAGGGACCGCAGTGCTGAATCTCTGTGTCGCTATTGAAAGGTCTGATTTTCTCGCTGCCTTTACTTTTTGATGATTTCACAGGGACTGGTTGTTGATGAAGAGTAAGGCAGATTGGAGCTCTTTGAAAAGCAAACTAAAAAGAGTAAGAAAAGACAGGGGTCAGCATGAGTGATACAGGCACCATGACCTGGAAGTAAAAAGCCTGTGATTTCAGCGGCAGGGGGGCAATGACGGTCCCCGAGGAAAATCACGTACCTCTCTCCACGTACAGAATAAAGGTCTTCGTTTGGAGTTTCAGGGCTGTGATTTCTGCAGGGAAAATGAACATCAAAAAAGAGTATTGGGTGAACAGCGAAAGCTTTGTGTTTCAAGTGAGACTGTATAAGCAGAGCCATAAAAAGATACAAAATAAAAGAAAAAGCAGGAAAGGCAAAAAAATTACAAAAGAAGAGTAATTTCCACGGCTGAGCAAGCACTCTGCGTTACTGAGAATGCAAACTAAACCTCGCCAGGTTTTCGTATGCAGAAATAGTTCATGTTTATTTCAACAATAGTGCTATTGTACTCTTCCTGAAACAGAAATAGGGATTTTAATGATTCAGTTCTCTCAAACACATTTATGGGTATTGCAGGAATGACGACGGAGTGATTTAAAAAAAGAAACGTCGAGTGCTTACGCAGGAACGTGTGTTAAGTGCACGGATGCTCGCTTGTCTGGTTTACCCTGCTTTGCTTAAGTACTGTAATTAATGGTTTTGTTAATTGAACAGGAATTGCGAAGGCGCTGTAGTGTAAAAAGCTGCGCCGGTAATTCATCAATTCCACTCTCTTCTTTCTCTCTTTTATTTTGCATGCATGTTACTTCCACATCTCAAACCCCCTGAAAGCAACATCGCTTGATGAGTTATACAAGCTACTATCATTTTGCTGTAATCTTCTAAGATGAACATGATTCGTATGCCATTTCGTCTTCACACCGAGAACATAAGCACACTGACCACTCAGAGAAGAGATTATCCCTCTTTAAATCCAACCAAAACAAGCTGCCATTCAAGAAAAGAAACTGCATTTCTTTCAAAGACAATCGATCCAAAACGTTGGATTATATGTGTTAAACACACTGGGAAAGCAGTCACACTCAGACTGGTTGTTATTAAAGAAGTCCAATCATCCATCAGAATTGGGCGGCCATTTTATAGTAGGATTAGCCGCGTTGCTATGACACGCGGGCTGTTTTTAAAGTGATAAATGTGCTCTCTGCCTGAATGATAGCCTCTGCCCAAGAGCTGACACGTTGACGAACGGTGCTGTTTCCCCGAATTGATAGTTTCTGAGCCCATACATTTCATTGATTCGTTAATTGTTCGGGGGAGTTGGAGGCGCCTGACTGTCATGAATAAATGATGGATGCCTGGCATGTGTGCATTACTGAGGAAGACCTTTGAGGCGTGGTGTTGCTTCCTCTGAGACGCCAACCGTCCTCTTCACAGCCCCGAGGAGCCGCTGTTCCCCGTTAGTTTCCCCTTGCATTAATAATGCATTCGCTCTAACAGCAGTGTTCAGCATTAAATGCTCTGCCATGAAGCCTGTTCAAAAACATCAATACAAACTCACTGAAATAACCCAATTTCAAGTGGAGTGGAAAAAAGAAGTTACATATGCTAATTGCTTCTTAAGGCATTCCTTCTGTCTACAACTAGCGGCACTTGTATCTTTTTCTCTCTATGAATCTATTTCTCCCTCCCTTCTCGCTCCGGTTCTGGCTAAGTAAGGCACCCGGCATTCTGGGAGAAAGACAGCGAGGATGGAGGGAGTGGTGCAGAAATACTGACGCTGCTTTTCCCAGGGCTCAGAAAGACAAGATGATGGAGTATCTACAAACAAAGAAAGATAGGTGGGGGAACAGGAGGAAAGAGGGAAGGAAAGAAGAGAGATCGATGGTACATTTCTGTTCGATTTTACCCCAGAGATATGAGTTGTGCCTATAATAACAATGAGGCAAAATTGACTTACTTTTACAGATAACTCATGGCAGTTGTTGAATCAAAAGATGTTGGTGCAGCTTCATTTCAGGAATGAAAGCAAAACGCTACATTACTATTAGTCATATCAGTCATGGGGCATCACTGTTTTTATCATTTCCTTATTTTTGTGGAGTCGATCTAGTTAGGCAGCTTAGAAGTTCCTGAAATTAGATGACACATTTTTTATTTCATACTTTTGCCAGATAGTTTTATCCAAAGTGACTTACGGTGCATGCAAGATATATGTTTTATCATTGTATCATTATGTGTGGGAATCCTGGGAATCGTGACCTTTAAAAGCGTAAAGGAAGTTAAACATAAATTCTAACAATATTTTAAATTCAATAATATCGTTTGCTGTTCTGTGCAATGAAAAGTAATAAAAAAGCCACATTCATCTTGTGGTTGCACAAAAGTAGGCCTGGTCAGGGCACTAAACGTGGCCCCCTCCTCCCTAAAGGGAAGCACTGATTAAAGACCAGGCCAGATGGACCACAGCGGTCCTCCTCATCGTGATCGAGAGCTCCAACTGCGATCAAACACAGCAAAGGGCGCCCTACAGCCAACCGTCATACGACTCGATCTCCACAAACGACGTAACACACAAATGAGATGGAGACAATAGCCAGTGATGTTATTGATCAGAAAGAAGCTGGAGTGTCTCAATGTCACCTTTGTTCAAAACAGGCTGTGAGAAGAGCCTCCCACCGGGTTCTAGATATGCTAAAAGATTCACCAACACATTTATCTAATTTCCCTCCAAAATAACAAGTCTTTATTTAATGTTAAATAAAACATTTCACTTTTATTAAAGTGCCAATTTGCCAAATGTTATGGTATCACTTTATTCTGTATTTGTCTTTTTGACTGTAATATTACTTTATTAACACTGAAGATCTACAATGTCAAATATAAGTGACCGTTTCTGCATTTATATTTGATTCATTTATGATCTTAGTCCTTAGCAAAAACAAACACAAAGATTCCATATAACTGGATTTTGGACAGGTTAACGGGTTAACATGGCGAGCTGAGCCTGACATATATGCAGTGCGGCCTGGCGGTAAAGCCGACAAAAAGAGTTGATCTGGTGTTGAGGTTTTCTTTTGAGAAGGTGATACTCATATCCTCTGACAGAAAGAGATATTTGCTTTAGAGGAACAAAAACGTCCCCCCTTACTCCCAAACCGGATGAGAATTGTGACAATTCGAATATGTTAAATAAAATTATTTCACTTGAAGAAATATCTGTCTTTCAATGAAAATTGAACAGAAGCATCATTTCAGGAAATCTCAGGATGGTTTTCTATGTTATATTAAGGTTAAAATCATCTCTTGCAAAGGAATGTTTTGCAACTTACATTTTAAAACAAAACACAAAAGTTATGTTTTTTGTCCATCATTGACATGCAATGCTTAGTGTGTACACTTTAAGTATTGTCCTTCTAGCAGTCTACTATGTAACATAAAATGGCGAACATTCTTCATTTTTACATGAGGCACCAAATGAGATGTGCAATTTTTAACACAATTGAGTCGACAGCTTGCAAGATATCTACACTTCTGTGTCTTTAAATAAACTTGTTATTATTCAAGGTGAAAATTTAGACAAAATAAATGCTCCATCTCACTGGAAGATTTTGCTCGCATGAAACAATTATCACCATGCCTGATGCATGTTTTAACGTGTTCCGCTCTCAGAATAGATGCGTACTGGAAACCCGAAGTGAATGTGTAGGATGCATATGGAGGAAATCGATACGATTGACAGGACACTGATGAAGCATGAGTAACACACTCATCCAAGTAGAGTGTGGGTTTGAAATATTTGACAAAGAAGAGCCCTTGGAGTTGTGATGGTGGCCCGGTGAAGGAGTCAGGTTTGGAACCAGGGAGGGATGGGGCACGTAAGGTTCTGAGTAATTAGTCAGATTGAGAGCTGCAATGTGGCAGTGTGAAAAGAGGCTGGGGCTAAGCATTTGTGTGTATGTGTATTTGTGTTAGAGGCCAGGCTGGTGGGATGCTCTAATTGGAGCTAAGCGGCCGCAGAGGATCAGAGGTACTCCAGAAACAAAGGAGTACAGGCAGAGATAGAGAGAGGTTAGTGTTATGGGTGTGTGCATGTGTATCTGAGTGACTGAACAAAAACTAAAGTGACATTTTACATGCTCAGCTCACAAAGACTTTGACCAAACCTCTTACTGCGTCAAATTCACAAACGTCTAAATTCTACGAAAACATAAATTCTACATAAGTTTCATAAAAGGACTGCATGTTTTTGCACACATTTATAAAAACAATGTGGATTCAGGGAATGTTTTAAATTTCTTCTTATGATGGCACTCAATAAAAAAATTACAATCCACTCTGTACAGTATGTGTCCGAGATAAAAACATTTCAGTGTCAATTAGTTTTCCAAGCATATAAAAGACCATTTTACAGAATGAAAATAAATCAATTAGCCTTGTTGCTTTTAGCTCGTTACTCAATTCACATGCTGCTTCACTTTAAATGGCTTTTTGACAGCTGATAAATTATGCGATTTACATTAGCTGGCCCGTAATAAAACCGCTCCAACGGTGGTCAGAACAGCCATCCTTTAGCTCAACAATACCTGCATTAAAAGCCTATTTGGCAAAATGGCTGACGTACAACGCAAGTGGGTAGAAGGACAAATGACTGTCTTATATAAAATGATGCTATCTTAGTTTGACTGCGTTTACCTGCTGTTCAGTTTTCTGAGAGGCTTATCCAACGCATGCTGACTAAATGGAAGTCATTTATGTGTATATACACGCACACTTTTCTGCCATAGTAAAGATCCCTGAGGTCACTTCCTCCCACTCAAAACCTCCATGTATTCTTGGCCAAACCACCCACCACAGACCTCATGCCTGTCTAATCCCTAAGACCCCTCCCTCCATCTGTCCCCACCCAGCCCAGGAGCGAACAGAGAAAACAGAGGGTCACAAGCATCCTCTGAGTCATACTGGACGCGTTCCCTCATCCTGCATGTACTGCTGCTGTATACTGCTAAGACATAACACTTTCTCATATGGAAAAATATAACACAAAACACATATGGAAAATTTTGATAGATACAAGAGAAATACAAATATATTGCAGGTGGTTCTTACTAGTAATATATATATATATGTGTGTGTGTGTGTGTGTGTGTGTGTGTGTGTGTGTGTGTGTATATATATATATATATATATATATATATATATATATATGAGTTTGGTTCCAAAAAGAGATAACTCAATTTTTTAGAATTTTCAAAAACCATGTTTTTAATTATGTTATCATGTTTTTGTTGTGTTAGCTAGCTGTATTTTTTAAGTAATTATGGCTGAAATCAAAACCAACCAACTGCAGTTTTATTGATATTAATTGGACTGCACAATAAAAAAACAAGATTGAAAAACAATGTTATCTCATTTTGGAACCAAATATATATATACTGTTTACATACAAATAGACACACACATATTGTACAGTATATACTGTATATACACTGTGTACATAAATTGTTTACATTTTACCATATCATATAAATATAATATACTTATTATGTATACTATCAATAATTTTAAACTTTTTTATTCAAATTAGTTTTATTTCACTGCTTGATAACCTCTTGACTCAAAACAACAATTTTACATTTTATTTAACCCGCCTGTTTTGAAACACCCAGAACACTAGAGAACAGATTTGCCTAAGGATAAATGTATGGCTACATATGTTGTGCTTCATGATCTGTTACATTTTGAAAACAGGGACACTCACTTTGTTTCTCCCAGGTGGGCATTCCTTCTCTGAATTCTCTCTGCATCACCTGGTACACAGTCAAACAGCTGACATTTAATCCTTTGAAAAGATTTTCAAGATAAACAGGAAGTGAGTTAGAGAGGGAAAGAGGTGAGAGAGAGACGAAGAGGGTGAGAGAAGTACTATCATCACAATAACTAGCAGAAACAACATTGTTGTTCTTGATTTGATATTAGGTCTTTGGTTTTGGCACAATTAATCATTGTTAAAAATACCTGATAGTTATGGATATGACAACAATGTCATGGTGCGCTAATCTGTATTTGTATCTATATCTAATATGTCTAATTTGTTATGTGCTGTTGATACCACAAGGACCTGATGTAAAGACAAGAAAAAAATCAAGATTAAAATAAAAAAAACAAAATGGTCAACTGGACATTTATGCAATAGGCATAGATTTCGCCAGAATTTATGCACGATCAAAACCCTGGGATCAAAACCATGACTTCTAGTCTTGCTAATGCATTGCTTTATGCCAAGGGTTCCATCATTTTAGGATAGATATCACCTAGACAGGTATAAGGTATCTCAAGGCCCACTAAAATATTTTTAAATGTAAATTTAGGGGACATTCTCTATGTGTGTTTTGAAGGCAACCATCAGTGGTTGATAGACTTCAAATGAACTCATAAAGAGGTTAATAGAAGAACTCATGTTTGTCTGCACCATGATGAGAGGTCCTGTGTATAACTGAATCAGGCCTGAATATGAATAAATATGATTTTTTTCTCTCTCAAACTTGGTGGATGAAAGGTATAACTCACATTCCTCCATGTGGAGAAAGGAGCAAAATGGGAAGCAAAACACAAGTTCGCTGTTTCAGAGGTGGTCTGTGCAAAGCAGGTTTTAATACCCTATTCAGCATCATGTGAATATTTCATACATTTCTAAATTGACACTACATATTCATAAAGGTACATTGATCTTGTAACGCAAAACTTTTTCGGAACATTTCATTCCAATGGAGAATAAATATAATCTGTTGTGCCAAACCGAGCTAAGAACAAACATTCTGTTGTTGTGCCATGTGCATCTAAAGAGAACAGGAAAAATATAAATAGGCTACAAAGTTTTCTCAAGCTCGCAAGTACCGTGTCCCTAAGTGTCAGGCTTGGCCATCCACTGAAAATGTCTTTCATATTTTATGGCTCTGCTGGACTCTCATGCCAAAAGTGGTTCTTGTCAAGTCAGTTGCGCACCGCGAGGGACCTCGGTTGTGCATGGTTTTTAGAGGAAGTGCAGGTGCAGGGACGATAAGCCGCAACACGTTTCCCAGCCCTGTGATTTGTTCTATTGTACCACTGCAGCAGCACAAAGCCCACAACCATATTAGAATGACACCCCCATTATTTCTCCACAACAAACCTGAGAGCGAAATGCATTCACCCGAAATTCCCCGAAGACCCATTGAATGCGCAACATTAGGATTGTATATGCAGAGTAAATGGGTGCAAGCAGGAAATGTGTTTTTGCCCGTGATGAATTCCATATCTCGGTAAATAAAACAAGATCTGAAATCCCTTCATTGGGCGAGCAGTCGCTCTCGGGCAGCCCTCACCGGTGGAGATGTGAAATGGGTTTTGTCAGGGGTGGGAGCGGCTGGTCTCGCGCTTAATTATTGATTCAGAGCGCGTGCAGCTGCGAACAACAGACAACGTGGAGTTGGCGGTGATACTTAGAGAAGAGAAAATGAAAGAGAAGAAATAATGCATTCGCTAAGGTTGTTTTACAAGACTGCCCTTCTCACCTGAACAAACAGCAACAGCGTGTAGTGTGTTTGTGCGTTTTGCGGGGTTATTTTAAATCGAGGGGTTTGGAAAATAGCATTAAGGAGAAAATACTTTCAAAATAAGTATTTAACAGGAAATGCGGCACGACATATTACATCAATTGAAAACACGTGACAGCATTACGCGCGCAAATTGTGTTTTACCTCGGTCGATTTCATGCACTTTCCCCTCAGGTTAAAAATAGTAAATTAATCCCCCACCCATTATTCTAGCCATCAGTGGACCGGTTTCTTTTCGACACCTTTCTCTTATAGCAAAAGCGTTTTGAGTGTACCTGTCTCCCCCTCGCAACCGAAGGTCAAATTAGCTGTCAATCATCCCATCGTTTCCCCGAAGACGTACGCTGACTCCCGCCTCGCCGAGAGCAGCGCGCGCCACTCCCCGTCTGTCCCGCTCAACCAATCAGATCTCACACCCGCCTGACACGGCGCTCCATAAATGGTGTGGAGGAAAAAGGGATGCTCGCACTACTAGCTCCATAGAGTCACTGAGGGACCGCGCTTTTTTGTTTTGTTGTTTTATTTTGGATACTGTCCACCCTCACGACCATTCACATACGAAAGAATAAGCGCTCTTCGACCGCACCTTTAAGTTTCCGACTCCGTCAGCCGACGTCCCCGTCTCCATCCGTCCGTCCTTGGGTCCACGCGACACCTCCGTGAAGACTTTCGGGAACGACTCCCCTAAAAGACGCTCACGAGCGCATCGGTTCATTTTTCACCGTTTATTTGAATAAAAGAACGAGCTTTGCCTTTCTCCTGTTCACCCCAGGACACGAGAATGGTCATGGTGAGTAACGTGCTCTCATTTGAAGAATTGCACTGGGGTGAAAATCATTGAAACACATCGTTACGAGCAACCTTGGAATAATTCCTTCACCTCTCATAATATTGCTATGATCATAAATCGCGCTGTTTGTCGTTTTCTTATACGCACGGAGACAATGGGCGATGGCAATATGTTATTATTGAAAGACTGTTAATGTGCGCATTTTGCGTAAAGGTGTGCGTGAATGTATGTGTACTTACAGGGTAATTTCTCCACGACAACATTTTTTAAAAAACCAAATTGCCCGTATTTGCCAGTGACTAAAATGTCTACGTAACTCTGAGCATTTCATTTGAAATCAACTTCATTTTAAACTTTAATGCAAGAATTCATTTAGCTAGTTAGGCTTTCACCTTTTAGTTCATTTATGAAAGTGCCTTTAATGAAATTGTACGCTTTTGGTTCCATAAACAAAATAGATGTCAGTTTTATGACTCATATGTGACATCCATACAGTATATACATTTGTAGATATATATATATATATATATATATATATATATATATATATATATATACGTATTTGCAATGTAAATGCTTTTGACATACTTTGTAATCAGTGCATGCTTTTAACTTGCATTAATTAGCAGTGCTGTGCATGCACCCTATTACCATGATGCCTGTAGGTGCAATCACTCTGCACTAACTCAAGCTGAGACCACAGTAGCGATTGATTGCCTTTGCTGGTTCTGAAAGGGCTTCTGTTAGCCAAAATGCCTGTGCCTCCGTCTGCAAAGCTGCTAGAGCGAAAGTGTTAAATTTTCAGAGTAGAGCAGATGACGGACAGCCGAGGCAGCCAGTGAGGAAACTGAGGAGGGGGGGCTATTCTGAGCTCACCAATGAGGAGGGGGCAGGGAGTGGGGCTGCAGCGTTCGGCTCATGCCGAAGCCCGTGCATTCACAAGCAGCCTCACTCGGAGGAGGAATGCTCACTCTCTCTCCTGCTGGCCGCACGCTGCCTCACCGCCGCTGAGATAGATACAGAGAGACAGCTAGAGATCTCCAAGTGAGGAGACGTTAGCGAGGCTATAGGCGAGAACTCTGCCCACCGACTTACAAATGGAGTGGAACGGGTTTAAGATGGTAAGGATGCTGCAGAGGTTTTGTGCAGACAGGCGTGTGTGTGTGTGTGTGTGTGTGCGCGCGCAAGAGTGTGTTTGCCCTTGCTGTGTCTTACTGCCTGCAGCTGCAGTGGCAGCATTGGAGTCTTTCTCTCCCCTTTCTGCTCTTTTTCAATTCTGCATGCTACTCCTCCCCTGTATCTTAGGATGAGAGGAGCTTTATTTGAGAACAAGGCTGAAGAGAGGAGATGAGAGGAGAGAAAGAACAGGTGTAGTAGGTTCTTAGATGCTGCGGTTTGAGACCCATTTACAATGTAGAGGCAGTACAGAATCCTAATGCTCACCTTTTCGTTCTCATCTTCATTTTTACTCTCGGTTTTATACACCCGTTTGTGTCATATGATTTATGTGATTTTTTTTAAATATGATTTCCTAAATAATGCTGTTTTAGATTTACAGTAAGGTCAAGATTGTAAAGGTTGTGTTATTGTGTTGTAGTGTGTATGTCAGATTGTATGTTTGTTAATGAGAATGAGTGGGAGTGACCTAGTGTGTGTATGTGTTTATAAGAATCTATTAGGCAGTGTGCGAGGGTGTGTTTTCATGCATAGTGTAGTTTGTGTCCAAGCATGTCTGGACTGTGTTTACTGATCCGCTCTCACTGTGATAGAGATAGGGCAGGCTTGCACTGTGCATGCTGCGATGTGCGTGTGTTGTGTAAGTGTATGTGTCCATTGTTGACTAAGGGCTCAGAAACTGCCTCCCCCGGCTGTCACCAGGCTAGTGGGAGACTGTGCCTGCCAGGAACCAATGCGCCCCGAGACAGAAACAGAGAGGAAGAGAGTCGCAAAGCTTACAAACTGAGCTTGGTAAGAAAAATCCTAGGCCTGTATTATTACATCATATAAAGGTGCAAGACAACATAATTGCAGTGTTTCGAATGGCAGAGGCAGAACAGATGTTTTTACAAACTTGCCTGTCGAACCCCAAATCTGAGCTGTTTGGATTCAAAAGTGGGCAGCATTATTATTTTTTCAGGCAAATGTTTGACTGTTTGTGTGTGGGGTTTAACATGCTATCAAAATGCTTATTGAAAAGAGCGATTCCCAAAAAATGAATCCCTGCTTAACCTTCTTGCTCCCTTTCTCTTGGTGCGAGGTGGAAATACAGTTTGTGCAAGGTGGAAATACATTGGGGCAGTGAGGGAGCTTGTCCACAAGCACAAAGAAAACGGATACAGTGAAAGAGGAAAAGAGAGGAAATAAGGTGTGGGAGGGAGGAAGTCAACGGGAAAGAGCTTTCACGTAGGCCTATACATTACTCCACCTCCTCCGCAATGCTGACGTCCCGGCAACGTGCTCTCCAAATGGCCATTACGCAGAGCTATGGCCACGTAGATCGAGCCTATCTGTACTTCTCCCCACTCATTATTTACTCTCTTCTGGTTTCACCTCACATTGAATCCTACCCTCCACTTTCCTCTTCTTCCTCTATTCTCCTCCCTTCATCACCACTATTCCTGCTTCCTCTTTCCTTATATTTTCATTCCTACTTCCCTACTTTGCTTTAGGGCTTTCTCCTTTGTTGTCCAACTCCAAGGTTGCATATCAATGCTAATAAGGCTAAAGCAGGACGGAATATTAAAAAGGGGTGGATGAGGGCGCAGGTGGACAACAGAGAGAGAGAGAGAACAGAAGACGGGCTACAGAGATGCTGAAATCTGGGCAGCAGGGGTGGGAAAAAGGCCCCAGGATGTGTGATGGCTGGGTGGAGAGTTTGCACCCCTCTCCACACAGCGTGACTACACATGACAGCTATGTGTCAAAGTGGGCCACTTGATTTTCCTAGGAGTCAAGAGAGTTGGGAAGAAAAGAGAGAGAGAGGCTCAGGTTGCATCCCTCTGGCGGCGTAGAATCAGGGCTCTGTGAGCGTGTGTGTCACTGCATCCATCTCTCACAGTTTCACTGCAGGAGAACAGCAGCATCCATCTGACAGCCTGCCTCTGCATGCTTTTTCAACAAGTCCTCAGATGGTGGCGCCGTAGAGCCTGTGAGTTTGAAACATGAGCAGGTTTCAGTTTCACAATTTTAGGCACATCATTCTAAGATAACCATTTTCGGCAATTTTAGTATTGTGTTTCTATGTAAAAACGTTTTAATTTTGTTATTGAAACGTATATCGTAATGACTGAAAGGTTGGAGGACATTTTCTGAGCTGATGAAACATCACTCAAGAGCTTAGACCAACTTGCACCAACTTCCTAAATTGTGATGTTTGATGCAAATCAAGTTACTTCATATAACTACAGAAAATGACTACATAGTAAATAGTATTGTGATTTCTGGATTGATTTTGATTTTAAGTCCGATAAAGCAGTCCTTAACAAAACACATTATTCAGCTATGTAGTCTGAATGGTAGTAGACACACAGTCGCTAAATGACTGACATGACAACGGATACTATGACACAAGAAATACAAATCTTTTTGTGAATTGGACAAGTGGCTTGTGAAGGAAAGCAAGACAGGACAGGCAATGATGTTCCTATAGTATGAAATCATTTCTACAAAATAGAATGAACATAAGATATACAACCGCATAAAATGGGATTCACAGGATTTATTTCCCGTCTTTCATAAATACACCAAATAGTGTAACATTAACCTTTGCTGTAGTCTCAAAAGTGGCATTTGGCGTTGGCTGTAATTCTAAGTCTTTATGTTCTCGTTGCTATTTCGACGTGATGTTGTTAAAAGAGTAAACAGCAGTCTGTAATCTATTTGCTATGCTCTTCATTCCGATTTGAAGAAGTATCCTGATACATAATCGTTTTCAATGGCTCTGACAGATTTAGAGCACAAATGTAACCTCCGAATGTAATTACTGAATGAGTCTCAGTCTGCCAACTGATTAGAGCAAATGCCTTGAGAGTTACTGAGGTAACTGAACATCCAGCTCTAGGGGTAGGATAGAGCACATGACAGGTGAAGGCAGTATGCGCGTATTAGACGCGTCTCACTTTCAGACTTAAATAACTCAGAGAAGATTTCAGCAGCTAATGCGAGCTTTCATCACATTCTATATTTGTGATCACATCACTTTAGGGAGACTCTTACCCCGAGTCTTAATGGGAAAAGCAAGAAGGAACCTACACATTTTTGCATGTAAATTTTGATCTTGCACGGATTAAAATTGATCTAAAAAAAAATTCAGATACGAATGTCATATAGGTGAGAAAAATCATATCAATATCTAGATTTCCCTTGCTGTATATAGCTAAACTTGTGCTTTTTAAAATCTGCCTTACAAATGGTCTCTAGACATCTGACATGTCTTCTGTAGCAATTCAAGATCATAACCGCCACAAATTGTGCTTAGATTTGCCAAGATACCAAGATCTGCAAGCAAAGTGAGATATTAAATATCTAGCTATAAATATAGCTAAACCATTTCCAACAATCTTTCTAGATTAAATCCTTAGATGTCTATGCTGTTAAAAATTTTATAGCTTGCACTGCATTTCATTCATTTGTTTCTTAAAAAAATTTAACTAAAATAGTTAATAATGTTGAACATTATTGAGATCTCCATTAAGTCTCCTGAGCTTAGCAATATGTGAGCAAGACAATTGTCAGTAAAGCTAAAAATCCTGTTTATACAACTTTCAAAATGTTGTACTTCATGTAATAATAATGCTTGGAATTATACTTTTGCAATTATATACTTTTGCGATGATGTTAGTCCTTTTACTGCGTGAAAGCTAAATATACATGAATGCCAACAAAACGGTTGAGTAAAATTTTAATAGGCGTCCACAGTGATTTCTCGGTTTGATTCATCCTCATTTTCCTTTAAGAAAGCTAAGGAGAGAGCTCGAAGGAGAAAGCTGTTCAGGGAGCAGCCTTCACGAGCGCAAGCATAATAATTCCTCTGGCGCAAATTCAAAGTGCCGCTCACAGACAGACGATAATCAGGCGAATATACACAGCACGCACAACACGGTCATCCGGCACACTGAGAGATGCATCTTCAGATACACGTTCTGTATATATATATACAATGTTTGCCAGAAACAACATTAAAAATAGTGATGGTTTTGGAGTTGACCTGGTGAAAGAAGAAAATGGCCATTTCTCTCTTTTCCCCCTTTCTTTTAAGATGGCTCTCATCCACTATCATTCAAGTTTTCGACTTCCTTCATCCTCCATCCCACTTTCTTTGTTTCATTCCTTCTCCTCTCTACCCCTCCCTTCCTCTTTCTTTTTCTCTCTCCGCCTGTGTGTTTTGGTATTCATACAGATGTTTTGATTTGAGTGGCAGGTTCTCCAGAGACTGTGCATAAACTGTACATTTCTCTGATCTACATTTTGCACCCCAGGAAAAGACTGCAGCAGCAGGCGAGAAGCAGTTTTTCTATGGTAGAAGCAGTTTCTTTTTCTCTCCTGCCCATTAGCCAATTAACTGACCCGCCTCCTGTGACGCTATAGGACGTTTCAAGGTCGCTTGCACTACGGAGGCTCGCCTCACGCAATCACACTGAAATATAAACCTTTAAAACTGTAACATTTGAGACTAAAACGATTGGTGCATTTAAAACCTTATATAATGTGGTTTAATGTTGGTAGGGCTTTCAAAAAACACACCCGCAGAGAAATGCTATTTGTGCCGTTTGCTTTGTTGAGAAGAAGGAAAAATGAAAAGAAGAAATGAGATAAGATAGAGAACACAGGTATAAATGTCAAAGACAGTGCCGCTCTCTGAAGATCAGTGCCCAAAGGCGAGAGGTCAGAGAGGTGAAGGGTTACTGAGTTTGCAAATCACGGCTGAAATCCCGCAATGAAACCCGACTGAGAAAGGGCAAGTGGGGTGGCCTGCAAAAACCATCTTCCCCACAACAGTTACCATAGACACAGCTGTTGGCATTTCATGGAGGGATTGCTTTGCGTGAAATCTTGCCCCCGTAGATGCGCTCTGATATTGTTATATCGCTGCCAAGAGGAGTTAGGCTGATTAGAGGTGAGATCAGACCTTTAGCAGAAGTTGCTGTCTCGTCCAGGAGCAAATGTCGTCCCTTATACAAACAGACGCTACAGCTTTAATGAAGCCAAGCATTTATTCAATTAAGCCTACATCAGCCTTCAATCAGTTAGCAAAAGCACGTCCGACAAACCCTGCTACATGTTTCAGACACAAACAGTTCGCTCACAACTATCAAAAGCTCCAAAGAAGTATTCGCACACATTAGGCACGATCATGAGTGAACCCTCGTTCATTTGATTTCGTTGAGGATAACTATATATTTTCTGGAACATTCTATATGAGCATAGATGACCCCCTGTAGGCATTTTCAATTACACTGTACCACAGCATTTGAAGATGAATCTGCTCTTTTGGATGCACATCACATTTGCTGCTTTCGTTGATATTCTGCAGAGGTTTTATCTAACCAGCTGCAGGACTACATGAAGTCCCCGTCTCCCTAGCTGCTGCACACATCTTGATTTCATGTCCCTAGAAATAAAGACACAGATGTGTTGACACAGCTTTGAGGTCACTGCTGATTTGCAAAACAAGATGACGGCTAAGTTTATCACTTTAATAAATAAGATGACGGCAAAGTTTATCACTTTACTAAATAACCAAACAGTTAATAATTTATTGTATGGGCAAAAAATGCTCTCTAATAAATAACACCAGGTTACATTTATTTTACTTCTTTTTCTATAAGATTGTTGCTATTTATTATCCGCCTGTGCTAGTTAGTTATTCAGTCAGTCTTCCATCAGTTACCTCAGCATTCTTTTATTAAAGCCGATGCTGTGGGGATGCTGTTTCGCAGCTATTTTATGAGTTAATGTACAGATGTTAATAAATACACTGACTTTATGCAATAAGTAGTTTTTCTTCCAGCCGTTGACATCATATCATTAATAGAATGGTGGCCTTGTGAAGAAGGATGTGTTCGAGGTTCGATGTCGGTTGTTTTGTTAAGTCAATGGCAGGGATACACTGATATAGAAATTTTGGCCAGTACCAACAGTCAATGTTATAGGTAATAAAATAAAAAAGTAATTACATTGTTAATCTATATACTTTTTATGCAGCCTTAAAATAGTGTAAATAATAAAGGTTTCATAATAAACTTAACTTGCTTTAAATCAGCCATCCAAACATTATGATGCACAGCAGATTTTTCAATTTAAAGAAAAATTATATTTGGATGAAATATCTGCCAGTTAAGACTGATGGCTATACAAAGAAAATAGTCATACTATATTATATCATATTATATTCAAATTATTAAAATGTAACTTTGCTGTCCTTCAAGAACCTTGGATGTCCAAATTCTGTGTTCTTCAGTAAATAAAAAAAGCTGTACTTTCTTAAATGAGTAAATACTGTGTTGTCAAAGTTGACAAGCACTTTTTAATACGTTTTATTGGTTTGATATCTGCAAAACCCCATATCAAATATGAAGGGTGACTAATAATAATGATTTATTACAACAAAATCAAAATTACGAGGTTTCAGAAGGACAGCAGCGACATTTTAAAATATTCTTTCTGTTCAGTATCAAAATGGTCATTGGTACAGTGCATCCTTAAAAAGTGGATTCTATTTCATATCCATGTTCTTGAAAAAGAAGAGGCAGATAATCTGGCTGTTTGTTGGTGCAAAGAAAGCAATATTGGTGAAGGAAAAAAACAAGCGTGGATGGTAGGGAAAACCAAAAGACCACTTTTATCCAAAGCGACTTGCAGATGAGGAAACATTGGAAGCAATTATAACAACATAGGCAACAGAATAAATAACTGCATCAAACTAGTCCATTAAAGCCTAGCACAGTATACAAAGCTAAGAACAGTGAGGTTAGTAAGTGTTTTTTTTTTTTTTTCTTTTGAGAATGAGAAGGAGCTGGAACTGTGTGCAGTGTTGGTCGATAAAATAGAAAAATAAGGTGTTTTGGGGAAAAGGGAGCATTGAAGGGGAGCAGGGATATGTGAGAAAGCAGCTGCAGGAAGATGAGGAGGCTGAGATTGGATTAACCAGAGCTCATGTGTGTGGAGTGTTAGAGAGACTGAAAGAAAGCTCAGTGTGTTTATGTGTGTACAGAAGCCCACCTCATCTTCTCAGGAACATGAAACTGTAGTTAGCTGTCTCCCTTCACCTCCCCTAACACACAAACACACACATTTACTCTCAGGCTATTCGTACAGCTTTTAATGTTTCTCTATAATGAGCAAATACGACATGACAAGCTCAAACAGAGGAAATAATTAAAAGACAAATATACAATGTAAGGTCTTTAGCTGGGTTTCACACTCCCCATAACGAAACACATTCATCCTCATTTTACCAGCTCTCCAAACTCACTGCAATACTCAACAAGGACTCCCAAGCGCAGCTTTAAAACTCATCTATATGGTCTCAGTGTGATTTGTTATCGGAGGTTAAGAAGCTTGTTAGCTAGAGAGGTTCAGGGGTGCGCAGTATGCATAGTTTTCCGGGCGGGGAGGAACAAGGTTGCGTTTTCCCTCTGTGCCTAGCACAGGTGCGGCACTATTCTGCCACCTGCAAGTTACCCACAGCCATGTCAATGCCCCACCTGGAGCTGACACAGCCTGGCATACTGCATTCAGAGAGTAAAAGGAAACCACATACACACACTTACACTAGAGTGAGAGAGAGAGACTGCACAATGAAAAGATACACACGGTGTAAAGTGCACGAGCGAGGTTGCTGGTCTCAGCTGGTTGGGTAGGTGATTCTTCATGGGTACTTTATTAACCGACTATATAGCTGAAAGACCAGCTAAGACCAGCAAAACATCTCTGAACTATTGCCATATTGCTCGCACAACCTTGAGTGAGGTGCGGACTCCACATGCACCTTGTAGCACAGAGATGCCAGCATGCAGCCACGGCAAGGTCACCTTTATTTTAATGCAGAGAATTCCCTTAATGGGGGGATGCAGTAGTGAATGTCTATAATATGTATGTGTAGAGGTTAGCGAGTGAGAGAGACCAGAAGGGTATATGAAAGAGAAAGAGTGTGTGGGGTTGGGCAGTGAATCTCAGGGCCTGTCACTTACAATCAGCTTGAGGTCTAAAGCTAGCTGACAGACAAGGACAGTATACGCGTCCACCCGGAGAACTCCGCCGTCTCGCCATGGGTATAAACTGCATTTCGTAATACAGATTTGAAAGATTTTAAAGACACATCCACAAATTCGTCTCACAATATGTCTGTTTTGATATAGCACAAGAGACTTGCACACGATAAGGCCAGCAGTGCTTGTGTTCATAGAAGCTATCACAGGGATGGCCAACGGCTGGAACATGTCATCAGTGACACGCCACTGGATCTGTGTGTGTGAACGCGTAAAAACAGGCCCAGGAGGCTGCTAGTTCCATACTGCCCGGAGGAGGTGAGTCCTGTGGGCTGTCGGTACAGGCAACGCGCCAAACTCTCTCAAATTTCCACCAGGAGCCGGAGGATAGCGCTGGTCACTGGAGCCACACAAATTCAAGTTTCATCCCTGAATCAAGACGCTCACCAATTTTCTGCTCGCCTTGGCAGTGAGCTGGGCTGCTACCAGCGGCTAACGGAGCCAGCGGTCCCTCGACAGCACGGACCAGATATTGGATTGCCCATAATGCACACGTACATCCAGCGTTGTTATTGACCCCAGGATAAAATCCACGTATTACGTAACGTTCTAGTACCTTCATCAGCACGAAGCACAAATGAAAACATTGTGCACAGCAGTTCATCAACACTGCATTTGAGCTCTTTGACTTTATTTGAAAACTCAGCTGAACCCTCACCAACACATTAGCCGCACTGTCACGTTGGGCGCTAATTCGTCTCCACAGAAGATCCGCGAGAGAGGTTAATTTAAGGCCAAGGAGATCCCACGCACTGAGAGAAAATACAGCCATTCATCTAGAGAGAGAGGAATGGAGAGGCGATGGAGAGAGAGAGAGAGAGAGACAGACAGAGAAAGAGAAAGAGAGTGGGGTCAGTTGATGAGGTCAGTGCTGTGAGATTTAAACCGAGGGAAGGGAGAGACGCAGGTGTTCCACCAGACCCATTGCCCAAAGGAAAAACACGGCGCTTGTCACCGATCCTGCCGTTCTCAACATGCATCCTTAACATCCCTGCCCTTCGTCTATTCCAGTCATTTCATTTCTTCTCCAATTTCTTTTATCCCTTACATGATTTTTACATGGAATTAACATCTGAACAGTTTACAGTGGCTATACGTATCCTGCCTTTCCACACCAAATGTTTTTTTAATAATTGAAATCATCTGATAATGGTTTCAAGCTATTAAACTCTCAGACAATCAATCATCACTCCATTCAGTCAGTTTAGTGAGAAAATTGATTTTTGTTTTTCAAAAGCTAAAATGATTTCAATTTGGCCATCGTGGTCAATTGTGCAGCTACTGTACCGTATAAAAAGCTGCATAGTTTGCCACAAAATAAAGTAATTGTAAGTCAATAGTAAAGGTGCAGTGGACTATTTGTACACCCGAAAGAAATGAATAGCACATTTGAAAAAAAACTAAATTGGCTGCAAATGGAGATATCAGTTCTACCAGTAGCTTTATAAAATCTGTTTTATGCTAGCTGCTCATATTATTTTAATATTGCACCTATTGCTGGACACTTTGACCTTATGTATTATGCTTGACTGTAAATTGCACACTTCTACAACTTCTTTTGCATAATGCAAAAAGACGAATAAGGTGACTGTTATATTGGGCAGCGCAACATAAGCAAAAGCAAACACTGAGTGCATTTAAAGTGATCAGTAACTGCTCACACATCAGAGACCTGCAAAACGGCTTTCCGCATCCTTCCAGTTGTTTATATTTCTGCACTGACCTGCATTCAACCTCATCTATTACTGTACAGAGCTGTCATTATTTAGTCACCCTACCTCACCCCGGGAAACGAGTCCCGCCTTTGAATGCCAAAAGGTCACAGAGATTCCTCAGAGATATTCATTGGACTCTCAGACAGGAGCATGGAACCCATCTCTGCGAAACAGACACAGAGACAGAACATGAGCCGTGGGCCAAATGAACAGAAGCCATCGTGGCTGATTTAATGAAGTTCACTGTAATGCAATCAGGGTGTGGTCCTCTGCTACCCGCTACCATCCTGGCTGAACCAGACCCATCATCAACACCCAGGGGAGAGATGCGGAGAAATACTGAGAAGCGTCTTCTATCGATCCTGTGCAACATGAGACCGGACTTCATATAGAGAGGGAAGAGGAAAATGTGTCAAGCCAAAGTTAAATGAAAAATTGCTTTTATACTGAGGCATTTATTATTCCAAGTCCCTCAGAGGGAGAGTCAGAGAGGTACTCAATGTGAGAAGCAAGGGAGGAGGGAGAAGAAAAAATCCATTTGGTAAAGTAGATGCCGATCGATGGTGATGGAGCGAAGCAGTCTCGGCGCATGCCGTCCCACATTACTGCCCTGATTGATCTGCAGGAGTGGCAGCATGACCCCGGGGCTCTGGAGGAGCTGTCCCACAGAGGAGGAGAGCCTACGCAAAACACGGGAAGAGAAAAATAAAAATCAATACATACAGAGAACTTTACTGACCTGGTGTTAAGATACAAGAAATGTATGAAGCTGCGTACCTGAATGGGTTCTGACAGCTCACATCCCCTCTGGCAGTTCAGTGCACCAGAGGTTTAGAGTCTCGGGCTAATGCAGCGACCTCTGCGAACGTTAAGGAGAATTGTACCCACCGCCTGGAGCTTCTGTTAACTCGAAATTCATTTCTTTATCAAACTGAGAATTATTTTAAGGGATTTAGCTCAAGACTATTTACTAGACTCTGGCTGTTTCTTTAAAGAGGTAAAAAATGAATGAAGGAAAAGGTTATTCCCCGGCTACAGCTATCTATGTGGTATAAATAAACAAAAATCTTTTAAGTATACTTTTTTGAGAAATCACATCTCAAGGTATTATATATGTACTGTGTATGATGCTTGATCTTGTTTTACATACAGCTTGTACATATAAATACAAACATACCTACAGGATGCTGAGGGTGACCTCCATTTTGTGGCTGGCACTCTCAAATTTAACAGCATCTCTGTGATGCCAATTACCTGCAGTGAAGATGTGAGATATGATTTTGTGAGATGCCAACGTGGATTCAGTCTGGTTTGGAATGGGGTGAAGTAGAGTTTGTTTGTCTGAGAACGCTCCTGTTATGAAGTGGCAGATTTATTTCATGATAAATGAGCAAAACAGAGAAGCGTGGGAGATTATGTTTTATGATATGGTGGTGACAACTGTGTGTTTCTACAATGGCCATTGTTGATACGATGTTTTTTATATCATTACTGTATTTCATAATTATTAGAATGCAGGTGTACATAACCATCATAAGGAGAGTTTCATCAGCAACATTTTGAACTTCAATATTTAGTGTGTGTGGGAGAGAAAGTAAAAAAATAGTATGTATTGATGTAATTTTATCAAGAGAAAAGCTAGAAAATATAAATTAGCTTACCCGCTGCGACTATTCACGTCTGGCTTAAGTGATAATGATTTTAAAAAACATGTTAATTTTACGTACATGTTTGTTTACGTTGTTTAATTACAACCAACAATAGCACAAGTTGTTTTGTTTCGTCAACAAAAGGAATATTGAAAGAAGACGAAGAAAGAGAAAATAGCATAGAACAAAAGCTATTTTCTCCAGTGTATTCCATATTTGATTCCTGTGAGCTTTGAGAAAAGGTCAGTGAAAGCAAAGATGAATTCATTTATAGATGCTGTCGCCTGCGGACATTGATCTGTCCTCTGTAACCAGAGTAACAGCGAGCATTTTCTAAACCTTACCGTGAATGATTCACCAAAAAATCTGATGCATCAGTTGGCTGTGTCATCCTGGTTCTCATTTTGAACGATTCAGCATGTGGACTGATTCGTGGAGATGTTTTTTTACTAGAGAAATAATACACATTAAAAACATTTTTAAAGCAAAATATACACTGATGTTTCATCACTAGAACAATAAAAGTGCAATGTTACACCCTGCGGTCCTCACTATAACTAAAACCAAGGTGGCACATGGAGGCTCTTTTTTGAATGATGGACCAATTGCCCCAGATAACACTACACAAAGAGCTGTCAGCAATTCACCTGCCCGCCCCATCCCTGTTTCCTCTCTTTCCTCTGCTGACAGTCTATTTTTTTGCTAAATCCAGACACCTGGGCGCTTACATGAACGTTTTAAAGATCTACAGAGGACACAGAGCCCTTGCCCCCTCCCAATCTGATCAGAAGTGTCTCCTCCATCATGTCGTGCTGGATGCCTCCTATTACACACCTCCTCTTTTCCATCCATCCAACGGAAAGGTCACGCTTAGAGTCTTCCTTTTTTTCTAAATTGGCTGTTTTTGCTGTTAGCTTCATGGCTCCAGCTGTGATTGCGGCAGCCTCGGTGTTGGTCCTCTAAGGTCTTGTTTACGGAGCTGGATTTGTTGGAAAACCCCATGATATTAAATCTGCAGTCAAAACCTTGCACTTTTTTTCACAACTTGCAGTTTCTCTATTATTATACAAAATTAGTTTTTTTTACGGTCTGGAGCAAAAGAAATACCCTGATTTTGTAAGCGAATACCTTTTTTTATGCCGTCTGCATGCACCTACAGCGCCAATTTCCACAATATGATGCCTTAGCATAAGTAAAACGAAATACTTCTGAAATTGTTTTCTGAACTGTGTCATTCCAAATCGAAGCCTACTATGTGTTTTAGTGTGTCTGGAGACTGTCAGGTGTGTTTGCTTGGTATAGAGAAAATGGGCATGTTTCAATATTGACCCTGCACCCCCTCCCGTAGGGATCGACAGAGACTCAGTGGCGTCAGGCAGACCTGCCGCAGCTCCAGGGCTGGGCTGAGAAGGGACTGCTGACACAGCCAAAGATGGTAAGGAGACTGCTGCCCATTAACTGCCATTTTTACCCCCATTAATGATTTATGATGTTACTGCTATGAGAGACAGGCTGTGTGCAGGGGAATATAAGGCCTTGTATATCTTGGGTCACAGAATTAGGTTATAAATAGTATTTATAAATATTTTACTGTTTTTGTTATTATTATTACTGGGGGAAGTGATGATGTCATGTGTTACCTGTTATGGAACGATGTTGTATGGTCAATATGTATAATGTCTGTGGATCATTCAAATGTGTTGTATTTGTAAAACTTTAGCATATATGCATAATTGCAGTACAAAGGGAAAGTTATTTATAGCTATTTAGTTGCAAACCAAATGCAAAATTAATGTTTTACAATCTTCCTTGTATGGCGTTGACAATGCATTTGGATCTCCACACAGTAAATTCACCTGAAGTTTATATCAGTGTTGTTTTCTTCTAGATTTAGCTGTCACAGGGCCACATAAATATGAGCAGACACCTCTAGGAGAAAGAACTAGCATTTGAAGGCCACGGTAATGACTGGAGAGCATTACCAGTAAAAACACACATCAGAATAGAAGCCTGACATTTCATCATCTTAGCTAATAAGGCCATTAAAGTGCCGTGTTGAAATGGCAGGTATCAGTGACACACACACACACACATTGAAACGCATTTTTCTGCAGTACCGCGAACACCTCTGGCTCTGCGTGACTCAGGGACATCGGACTGGTTGAACCTGTATTTTTATCCCCGTTCTGACATCCTCTTCGGTACTTATGTAAGACAGAGTGGCAGAGGCGCTATCTTCTGGCATTCGCACACACACACAGAAACACGCTCGCAGGCCGAGTCGAACAGAGCAGCGTTCAGAAACAGTCGGCATATCTGCCATTGCATTTGAAAAAATAAAGGAGCGTAATCTGGGGTAGTGTTCAGTTGAATAAAAGGAAAGATGATGATCTGTCCTCCAGCTGACACCGAGGCTTTTGTGATGGCTTAGTCTGTCTTGCCTGTGTGCTCGCCTTGCCTGTCTGTCTGTCTAACTGTCTGCCTGCTTACTAAAGCTAAAGCACAAGCAGATAGAATAGGCTAAGCTCTGCTCAAGCTAGCACCCGAACCAGAGATTTGTTGTGTTTATAGCTTACTAATGCTGTTAAAGGTGCAGTAAGCATTTTTGTTTTTATAAATACCATGCATAACATGTCCCTACTACACTCCTAAAAGTAAAGGTTTCTAAGAGGTTTAACATTTTATGTCAACAGAACCTTTCTGTTGGACAAATGTTTTTTTTTGGATGAAAATGGTTTTACAGACTATTGAAAGGTAGGAAAGAAATGGCTGAAACGTTCTTTAGGGAACCAAACCCGGGTTTTCTATGGCATTGCTGCAAAGAACCCATATTAATATTTATTTTTAAGATTGTTCCTGACAGATATTGTGTATTGATAAATTTCCTATTAAATCACACCTGTCTCCTCTATGACAGCACTGGGCTTTATATACAGCAACAACAAAAACCACCAAACCTTTTTAGTTAATAGAAAAAAGCAGGCTGTCTAACTTGGTGGTTAAGTTAAAGCAACATTGCAGAAATCACTGCACCTGCCAAAGAGAAGATGGTCACAAATATGAAAAAAAAATTCTTTATGTGATCCAGTCTGTGAAAAGCAGGCTAATGTCTTAAAATCAAATTTTGAGAAAACTAGTATCAAAGTTTGATTTCAAGCATTAGTTTCAGTATGATTTCAATCTTTGAAATGGTCTTATTCAGTAAATATTAAAGACATCAAGGTTATATTTTCACAGAAATTGTTTCATTGTGTAGGATGATTAAATAGAAAACTGTAAATCACAAAAAAATTATTTTAGCTGGATTTTCACAGATTGGGTCACATATTGTAACAGCAACATGGAACACATCTTATGTAGCTAATGTACATTTTACTGATAGATCATTTAATATCATTCCACTTTGTCAGGGACTAAAAGCTGGTGCTTACATTGTATTTTTACATTTCTCATATGTAGTTACAGCAAAAAGTTTATTTTCAGCGTTCAAGCCTGTGCCGTATTGTTTAAATAGCCCCAGCTGAGGGGTAAGCAGGAACATGTAACAACTTCTTTATTGCCTTGACAGAATGACCTTCTATACTGACTGTCCTTGACTGACCTTGTCAGTATGACAACAAGAACAGTTCATGGACAGGAAAATAATAAGGCAGCATTTAAGTGCTGGGAAAGGTTTTGGAAAGGAAAGGCAGTTCTTTAATTGGCCATCGAAAACACAACACGTCCCTGAAATCAGAATGAAAGATGTCCACTTTCATCCGTTTCTTTTTCAGAATATTCAAAGGTCTCATCCCATGAGCTTTGAACGTTAATTCTTTCCTGAGAGAAACGACGCACAGCGAGAACAGCTAACAGGCTTTATAGGTTCCCTGCACACATACACGCAGGAAAACACACGCAAGTAAACATGTAAATACACAATCACTAATCAAGACCGGCTGCGGCGATGGCTATTTTGTCCCTTTGTGCCGCTTAATGCCTCTTTGATGCAGAGGCATAGCACAGGATCCATGCATTTTCCATTTACATGCATATCCTGAGAGCTTTGCAGATGGGGCTCCTATGGGCTACAGGCAGCTTTTTTTCTGTGTCACATTGGAAAAGGCGAACATACACAAAGACTAAATACGGAAGCAAAGAAATCTATCCAAAAACTGATTCCCCAAAAGGAAACTGCATTGTCTGCGTTTATGCCTTTTAACTTTGGGATTTTGCAATTGCTTTAGTAGCCAGTGAATCTATCATAGTTTTATAAATCAAGAAATAGTCAGATATTTTGAAGACATTCCTTTTCTGTTTTAGTGAAATCGTGATTAAATCGCGAAAATGCAAGATTAAGAAAGAAAACAGAAAACTCATTTAATGCTAAAGTAAAGAACAATAAGAACGGAAAAACATTACAATCTCAAATGTTTTTGATGCCTTTGATTCGTATTTTTGTTCATACAATACAGCAACACAACAAAATAGTCTTATTCATCTTTTTAATGTGATACATTGCACAAAAATGTTTCTTAAAAAACGCAGAGAGTGCAAACAGTAGCTCCGTGACAGAAGAAAATGTTAACCTTATAAATATGCCCACAATGATAAAAGAGAATTGAACTTCAGAGTGCAGATGAGGTGTATTTTTTTCAATAGCTAAAAATAAGTACCAGCTGAATTTCAACGTAGATCCGTTTTTTTCTTCACCCATCTCTATTATTTCGCAGTCTTGAATCTATCAGCAGGAAACATTAGGACTTTCGCTTCATTTTCATTTTACATCTTGATCTAAATTACACCACATCTAGTCAGAGAGGAAGAAAAGATCATGAATTCATATAGTCGACCAGCTAAAGTCAGGGTCACGCTTGCTGTTTTTACCCTCTTTTTTTACAGTTTAATTGTTTCCCAATTACATAATGTAAAAACAGCAGTGTCCTGGATAGTGGGTGGTAAATAAGGCGAATGTTTGGGCTGAATTACCGCACACAAATGTGCCACGCCTGTTTAGTGAAATCACCCATCACGACATGGCACGATTATGTTGTCTTTAGACTTTGGAGTGGCCATCCAGACAGTCCGAGAAGGTCAGACTCATGTGTTATCAAAGGTGTTAAAGCTAAAGTGAACGTGCTCCTATGTCTAACATTAGTCTCAGTGCTGCTTTTAAGGCATGTAACCGTAAAAGATTTGCCCACCCCCCACGTACGCGCATCTCCAACTTTCTTGACAATCAGAATATGACACGAGATGTCAAGTCGAGCTACAAAATTAAACACGCATGCGTGCGCACAAACATTCTCTATGCAAATGGGAGAATACATTTAGCTGCAGTGTGGAATCGTCTTTAAATAAAAAGTTTGAGGCTGAAAAGCAGCACACTCTAGGGCCCTTCTCTGTTCCGTCTTCCCCAGGGCCAGCGCGCTACTCTTCAAACATCCTCTCTTAAAAGCGCACGGCTAAACCGGTGGCAAACGCTGTTTGCCATGACAGTCGCTCTATGCTGAAGGGCTCACATTGTTACCCTGTCAAGTTAAGCAAACCATCAAAATGCACAGCCAATCTAAAAAATATGAGTGATAGAGTGTGGAGGAGGTGAGGACGGTGGGGTGGGAAGAAAGCTTCTGAAAGTCTAAAGATGCATAAACAGTTTCCTGTTAGTTTGTCATGCATTGTATTATTTAAATTCTATGAGCTTTTCCCTGATGAAAGATGTCGCAATCTCAGTCGTGCATGACAGATTATACCACTAATTCCACATTTTTTTTTTATAGTTGCAAATATTAAATCAGTAAATCTGTTGTGCGAAAAAAATATTTTGTCACGTCCTTCAACCATACATTCTTTCCGCAGATAATCAGCAACATGGAGTCTCAGGTGACGAACGGGCCTAACTCCGCCACAGCCAACGGTCCCTCCAGCAACAGTCGCAGCTGCCCCTCGCCCATGCAGACCGGCGGCCCTAATGACGACAGCAAGACTAACCTCATCGTCAATTACTTGCCCCAGAACATGACCCAGGAGGAGTTCCGCAGCCTCTTCGGCAGCATCGGCGAGATCGAGTCTTGCAAGCTGGTTCGAGACAAAATCACAGGTACTAACAAAGAGGGGATATACAAAAGGGAAAATGTTTGGATGGAGAAATGTGTGTTGAGACAGGGGAAAGCTAATCTGCTGGAGAAGAAAAGCTTGTAATAATGGTTTGATGGTTTTAGACAAAAACTAAAACTTGGAAGGATTATTTTGATGGATTTGGATATTATGGGTTAAAAGAGACTTACAGCTCAAATTAGTCATTCATTTTTACATTTTACACTCCATAAGGGAAAGCAAAAAACAATTTAAATATATACATTATTAAATCATTGAAAATGTAACTTTGTTACACTCACATTTGCATAAATGTATTTAGCAAACACTGACAGCATGAGAGCATTTAACATTTTGTCATGCTTAAATTATTAAAGTTTTGTTAATTTTTTTTATAGTAGTTTTATTTATATTTAAATTACCCTTATTTTTATAGTTTTATCATGTTAATTAAAATTTTATCACAAGGTTTTGTCAGTTTATTATTTATTTATAGTTTATTTACTTTTTATATATAGCTACATAAAGGTTTTTTTCTCCAGTTTATTTATTTTCAGTTAATAATTGTAGTACCTCAACCTAAACTCCTTTTAGTTTTATAGTTACAAAAAGGGGGAAAAAAATCACTCTCACTTTCCTTCTCTGGATCTGTTCTACATTTGTGGAATGATTTGCCCGCTGGTACAAAATAAGCAGATTCTGAAGCCATCTTTAAGAAAAACACATCTCTTCCGTCGACACCTGACCGATTAGTACTGACTTCTGTTTCTTTTGTACTCTTTCTATCCTTAAAACAAATCCTCAGCTTTGTATACTGCGGTTGGCTATAAGAGACCAGTTTTTGCTGCACTTATGCTTTTTGTTGTCCTTACGTTGTTCCAATTGCTTCTGTTGTTTATTTTATTTGTAAGTCGGTTTGGAGCATCTGCGAAATTCTAAATGTAAATGTAGTTTATAGGCAACATTTTTTATTTTTGTTTTTCAAATAATTTCTTTCGTCAAAATTTAGTTTGATTTCAATTAACAGAAATATTTTAATAGTTTTTTGTTTTCGTAAACTATAATAACCCTGCTGCTAACACTAGAATCATCCCAGTCACTGGGTTGGATCTGTTAAACATCGTTGTATCAGGTCACACAGCAATTCCAGGGCTATTCTGTAAAGACTAAATTTGTTTACAGAGCCCAAAGGAAAAAATAAAGTGAAACACAGAGAGACACAGAGGTGTTTAAGGCAGCACTCCCCTGCTAATCAGACTTCTAATCCCACCGTAGTGACTATGTGGGTGGTAAGCAGATGGATAGGGGAGGCTGCTCGGAGATAATGCCAGATAATGGCCTCCATTTTATATCCTACTTAGTGACACTTCGCACTGGATAATCTCATTAAAAAAGGGCCAGGCCTAAAGCCACTGGTTTTTAGACAAAAGGAAATAGAGAGGGAGTGAGAGAGAAAGAGCGAGAGTGAGAGTCTCTTGGCTCATGACCACAGGATTTGTAGGATTTCATTGCCAAGCAGTCAGATGGTCGGGCAAGAGAATCGTCATTAGAAAGGTCGTCATGAGATTTATCACATGCTCCTTTTGCAGTCTGTATTTTTACATGTGGGAAATTCACCAAAGTGCATCACATACAAAGAAAAAAAACGTTTTATTAAATTGCTAGCTGTCGAATACGAAAAGTTTGTGGAAAATAAGATGCCTCGATTTGTGTGTCCAGACCGCTGACCGCTTAGACCGAGGAACACATAACGCATCATAAACTGCTCTTCCCCGTACGGCTTTCTCTGCACTGACCTCCCAGGGGTGCAATTTCCTAGTTTAGAATTTTAAGATTACAAATCGCTTCCTGATCATTGCAAAACAGAGAGCTGCAAAGTCTGTCTACTGCCATCAGTAGCTGTCGTCTGGGGTTCAAAATAGATTGCGGCCATCACAGATTATATCTGCAAGTTGTTGTCATAATATTTGACCGTATCTATCTTTGTGAGCCCCATGCTCGGCTATCATCTATAGGGTACAGACGTCGTAGAGAAGTCACTTGTCAGCTTTTCAAAGAATTCTTATGTACGAGAACCTTTTACACAGTAAAGTAGATTTTAGTTGAAAATCTAGAGACGGCTGCGTCGACAAGGTGAGAAGCGCTAGGCCTTTGCGGCTTAATAGACAGGCTTCCTCTTCACTCTTTTTGCCTCCCCCGCTCCTGTCAGCTTTGATGAGACGCAATGAAGTGAGGTGCCGTTTGCCACAACTACCGTTCCCCTGCCCTGCCAAACCTAGGTGAATGCAGCTTGCCCTGCACTTACCCTGGATTATTTATCCATCCTCTTCTTTCCTATTTTACACTTTTGTTTATGCAAAGTATACATTTTTTACATTCCTTTTGTCCTGTGGTTGTGTAAGAGATCTGAGGAGGCTCACTACACTAAAATAAAAATAAAGGTGCTTCATGATGCCATAGCAGAACCTTTTTTGTCTAAATTGTTCCCCAAAGAACCTTTAATATCCGAAGAACCTTTCTTTTTCAAAAAGGGTTCTTTGTGGAGAAAAAGGGTCTTCAGATTACAAAAAGGTAAGAAAGCCTTTGACTGAATGGTTTGGCTTTGTGAAACCAAAATTGGTTCTTCTATGGCAAAATCTTTTAAACACCTTTATTTTATTTAATATACATGGATGTTTCCTTCATCAAGGACACTGTTTACTATGAAAAATGAAACTTAAATCATATTTTTTAGGCTCTCACTCTTTGAATTCGCCTATTATTAACAATGTCCAGCAGTGGAGCTACATGCATGATGGGACAATTTTGTCATTTTTGTTCTCTCTCCTGAACTGTCACGAACAAATGTTTTTTCCAACACCTTTTAAATAAGCATTCATTATGCGGTAAAAAACATTATTGCTCATAATAGTTCAGGAGGAAGAACAACAATGACAGATGTTTTTACATCTTTTTCCTAATAAATGTCTTTCTAAAGCTACGTTCATCGATTTTATGTATAAAATTTAAATGTTATAGTGTTTTCACAAATAAGGTTTTGTCAAGGTTTGTCAGGTTTTACTCACTTACGGATACAAATATTTCCCCCAAATATAGTTGGACACACACAATGTCCATTATTATTCACATTTTGGATAATTTATTAAAACAAGAGTTTATTTGCAAATGACTGTAAGTGGTGATATTTTGATTTGGTCTTGATCTGTTTTTTGGTGGCAACTGTGGAACAGTTCTAATCTGTAAAAAGTAATCATAAAAAACATTGAAAATGTATGACTCAATATTTTTATGATTTAATGATTTTAGGATTCTTAATAAAAATCAACCCCTGAGCTCTAAAAGCACCTGAAGTTAAAGAAACCCCACACATGCAAGAATACAAACATAAAAACACTATCATTAAATGATGTAAACACACACACATACACACACATACACACACACACACACACACAAACAAACAGAATCTTGCATTTTTGGTGGATTCCTTGCACAAAATAAACCAGGGAATAATTGATTCCTGTATACTCTGTGAATTAAAAAAAACAGTGGGCCAATATTTATCAGCGATTATGTAAACTGTCAGCAGAAATGGATTAATCACATTCCTCACAGTGGGGAAAGCATTTCAGAAGTCATTACGGCTAGGATTGTGTTGAGATGCCGAAGAAAGCAGATGGTTATGCTGCTAACTTAGCGGAAAGCCTTTGTTTATAAAGGTTCGAGTCAAGCTTAAAATCCCCTGCTCAAAATGCACACATCCCCAGCCCAAGCGCTGCTTTCTCAGCAACACCCTGTTCGCTACTAATAGTGAGGATAAACACACAGCCCATGGGGAGCGAAGGTGATTTTTCTTGTGAGCCAGGAAGCATATTGAATGAAAACTTTTAATGGAATACATTAAGAAAGTGTTAACGCTTCTGGCTATCAACGCACAAAGAAAAATGGAAAAGCCTGATTTAGCAGCGGTTCGACGAGGAAAAGAATTGGATACTTGTCAGTCTCTCCGGCTTGCCGGATTCTTTTCTGCGTGAGAATGAACACGATTGTGTTTATAATGATACGGCGGAAAAAGAACACATTGAGCCGGGCTCGTGAATTGATTGCGTCTGTGATTTTCCATTTGATGAGGAGGGGGAAGGAAACGCACATAATCTTCTGTTCGTATTCCTCAAGCAGTAAATAATTACTGCATGATTAAAAATGGCTTCTGAGAAACAGCGCAAACCCCCCTCACATGACCCCCCCTGCGGCCCGGGCCTCTCCGTGTATAAGAAACGCGAACGCTCGCAGCCTGCTTTTTCCACTGCCATTTTGCTTCATTATTTTCTCCGTCCTGTCCAGTCCACAGATGCTATTGTTGGTATTTAATGGCTTGGCTGAGGCGGTGGGGCTGCTATCGGTTCATTCTGTGTTTAACACTTATGTAGCTTACATCAAAGAGCCCGTCTGCTGCTTTGTGAGACTGCTTGTTCAGGTACACAACCCGCTTCCGTGCCTCACACCCAACCATCTGTCACCCTACCGACCTGAACGTGGCAACCTAAACCTGAACTTTTTTTTGTCAAGCTTAGCGCCAAGCAAACCTTCGAGTCATGCTGAGCTGACATGAGTACAGAAACATATATGACTTATGTCTCTATACTGACCTCTTTCCTAACCAGGTCTTTATCCCTCAAGATATCAGACTGGTACATCACGGAAGCGTGCCATACAAGAGGGGCTAATAGCTACATGCAAGCAGCTGTTTCATCCATATAAATGCCAAACACTTAGGAAGAGAAGATTTGAATTTTGCAGTTTGATTACATCACACACTGAATATTCTAAACCCATCAGTCCAAACCCAAACCACAGAAACAGGCCTAGAACGGTCATGCTGGTTTAAGTACTATATACGCAGTATATACTCAGAGTGTGGCAGATTAGGCAAATCAAGCTAACCACCAAGGCTGACCACCATCCGATTCAAAACCAGTGCCGGATCTAACACCATCAAACTAGATGTAGTAGCATGAAAAATTCATTGTGCTTGATGTTTGCAGAAGCATGTTGAGGATTGCAACACCTCAGTAAGTGTTAGACTGCTACGAATGTGTAGAAAACCTCCATGTCAAACACACTTAGATTACAGTCTGACTCTGTAGAAATAAAACCTGATTTGCTTTCCGTGTTTTGTCATGTCCTGTTTAAAACAGCATAAGGCCAAATTAAACCGAGACAAAAATGCTGTGTGGGATCTAAATAGCGCAATCACCCAGGTGAAATTGGTAGTGGGAGAAAATTAAATAGTGGCAATAAGCAACTGCGGTATCTGCAGAGAACGCAAACTTCCTCGCCTAGTTCAGCGGTGTGATGTTTTCCACCTTCAGCCTCCAGTAAAGTGATAAGTTATTCAGGGTAAAACATTCAGACCTCATTTACATTGTTTGACAATGCATTCACTGTCACCATCCCAATTTCACTGATAAACATGGGCACAGAAATAAACCAATCATCCTCTTTCTTTCACAGAAAGCTATTTTCCTCCTATTGGGTTATGTAAAGTTGTGCATGGGAAAAAATTTACTTCAGTTCCTCTTTAGAATTTTTTTCCAAAAATGTTCTGGCTCACTGAGTTTGTAGGAGGTCTTTCTGAAGGCATCGACACTGTTAATATTCATTAAACAACAACATTTAGGGGTTACCAGCAATGGAGCGATGAGGCGATATGTTCAAATCTGATTCTTGACTTTTCCCAATCCTTCCTCATCTCCTGTTATATCTTCCAAAAAGTCGACAAGCCTAAAATAAAAAGTGTGCTTTTAGGAACACACCTTTTCAAATCCAGCCAGTATTTCCATTCATACTCTTTCCTCTGTGATTTTTTAAACTGTTATATGAAAACAAAGTAATATAAAAAATCTAGGTTGGGTAGGGTTGCCAAGCAATGAAGCAAATTGGCACATTAATACAGACCGCACGCTCACAGGTTTATCTGCATTTAAAAGCGGCTTTGAACTTGATCAGAATTTGCAGTCGGAACTATTCGTTTCATAACAGCAGCCCGCGAAGTGCCGGTGAGGTTAGTCACAGACATTACCTTGTGGTTAGCTTGGCATTAGCCGCTGGCTTCGTGCAGCTCCAGCAGTTCCAGGAGAGCGTGGGATTTCAGCAATCCCTGGGGTGGCTGCCAGCGTTGTCATCTAATGCGGGGTCTGACGTCGCTTCGTTGGGGTGTCCCAGATTTACAGGGGCTCCTTTCGTTCCCACATGCGTACTCCTCCCAGACATCCCACACACTGCAGGCTACACGCCAACACGCCACGGGCTCCAGCACAGCAGAGGGGGGCAACCGGGGGTGGGAGATTCCTGTGTCTTCCAGCTGTCGCCAGCCTGGCACAGCAAAAACACACGCCGTTTCAGATGGATTTACAGTATAGGGTTTTACGAGGGAGCGAGTTTCAATAGACGGCAAGAGTGCATTGCTTACTTTCCAAAACTTTAAATGCGGTCATGCGGCAATTTGATAACAAAACCAGCAGGGCGGTATATACGGAAACTGGCCTTAAGTTTACGCAAGGTCAGGTGAGCTAATAGGTTTACGCGAGCTTTTAGCGAAATATGAATCTCCAATGCAAATCCAATCAGAATGATGCTTTTGTCTGGGAGAGCACTTAGGCAGCCCTTAAGTGTTTTATGTACAAATGGCTTGAATTAAGGCTATTAGATGCAATGATAAACAGCATTAAGAACAGAGACTTATCTCATCGCACCTTACATTATCTAATTACACTTCAGTCGGCTTTTGTCTCTTTTGATGGTATATCACTAAGCTAATTAGGAAAGTCATTAAGTCATAAGTTGGCGTCTTCAGACATTATACAAGTCCTAATGTGACATGAAGTCAAATGCTGTGTGTTTACAGCTGCCAATAATATAACAATAAGTTTGTTTTATATCGAATGCGTTTACTGCAAGTATCTGGTTCAGGAGAGAAAGGAACTAATGAGGACTAACCTGTCGTGTGTGGAAATCTCTTTATCTTTAAAGAAAGTAAGCACCAAGTGATGCGCAAGATACGGCTAGTTTATCTATGACTGCTATGTCATTGACCGATCAGAAGTGATTTTATCAAATCTACAAGCATTTCACTTTTATGTGGTCCAAAACAACAAAGGGTTTAGGTTTCATGCTCCTGTTTTGTACTTGTAAAGAGATCGTTCCCTCCTGGAATGCATGTCTGCAAACCAGACACTTTAATTTAGGTTCAGTTCTATTCCTGGTTAACCCAGTTTACCTGCATTTCTTATATACATTTCTCAAACAGAAAATGAAAATTCTGTCATCATTTCTGACCGTCTTGTCATTTCAAACCTGTATGGCTTTCTTTTTTCTGCAGAACACAAAAACATATATTTTAAAGAATGTTAGTAACCAAACAATGGCGGAACCCATTCACTTCTATTGCATGGACACAAAACCTATGCAGGTCACTGGGTACCTCCGTTGTTCAGTTATCAACATTCTTCAAAATATATTTTTTGTGTTCTGCCGAAGGTTCGTAATGACAAGAGGGTGAACTATCCCCTTAATAAAAAGCAATTGCTGTTTTATTTTATTAATGGTAATTCAGCCACTCCACCAGACTCACACCAGTATTTTCCAAAACGTCACCTCACAAACACACCATTTTTATTACACTTAAGTGGCCTGTACAAAAGAAAGACAACAACATCGTACTCAACATTACCCGCTTACCACATACCATGTAAAATGCCCTCAACATGGAATGAAAATGTCTTTAAAATTTCTTGTACTGTGGGGATCCATCCGTGTCCCAAGATACTGTAGCAACAAGGGCAAAATGTCAGTCCGGCAACAGCGGTGATACATTTGTTTTGACAAATTGAAATGGTTTTTTGTCCTTCCTTTCTTTTAGCCTTCCACATCCCAAATGTGACTAAATTTAAGTCTGACCAAACAGATTTCCACCTTCGTAGCCAGAGAGCTTCACAACATCAAGGTGTATTAGCGTCAAATGCTCGTTCGACTGTCATCTTGCATCTCTGGTGCTTTTCTCTACTGCGTGAATGCTAGTTTCAGCTTTTCCGCCCGATTCGAGCTCAGGGAAATGCAACTGTCGGCACAACATGGCTGCCGGAGGGTTCGGAGGGGAGGCGAGCATGTTGCTGCAGGCAGAGTTGTGTTTGCTACAATGTTCATCTCATTTTCAATCAATGAAAGCACTGGGCCTTTAAATTATGTATCAACAATTGATGTGCGGAGAGGGGGAAATTAGCGAGGATCCAGCACGAAGACTTTTAGCTCACTGCCAAGCAGCAGAACAACGAAAATCAGTGGAATATAACATCTTTCATGCGCAAAGCTTTGATGATAAATCACATTGAGCACTTAGGAATTTTTATAAATGACATGTAATGTGAAATCAAAAGCAAGTGTGTGTGTGTGTGTGTGAGAGAGAGAGAGAGAGAGAGAGAGAGAGAGAGAGAGAGAGGACACCCACCGGACACACTCATTTTATCATCTCACACAATCCAGCTCCTGCTGCTAGGGGACGAGGCGTAATGGTTCAAATAGGGCTTCTTCAAATGGAGCCTGCCACTCCAAACAGCCTCAATTTATTGGAGAGAGAAACATCTCATTTGTACCATATAACTCAGCATGTTCCTCAAACGTTTCAGAGAGTCAAGGAACCAAGAGAGGGGGCGGCTTACGTCCGCTCTTCCTCATCGTCCTCATCCTCGCTATCGTACAGATGTTGAGGCCGATTACGGGAGAAAAGTGGACAGACGCTCTGGGAAATTGTGACTGTGGTGATGTCACAGCTAATGATATCAATCATTTTTCTCACGCACAAATCCAGCAACCATTGGTTCACAAAGATGTCCACATGCTTAGAGCTGTGCACATTGTGCATCATATTTCCTAGAATAAAAACATATTAGACTCACATATAGAAAAATCACACATAAACATATTACCAATACACCAATGTATTGCATAAATTAAATGAACTAGTTTGCTGCCTATGGGGGCGAACATTTCAGACATCGTAAGCACATTCCTGACTATTTCAAAAGGTTGGCTAAATAATTATGCAGCGTTATAAGACGGCTTGTTTTCCCCTATTCTAAAACAGCATCACATGTATTCTTTCTAGAGGCAATTCCACAATGCATTATTACATACTATATTGAATTACGAAAAGTACTGACATTGTGTCATTGTGTTATTACCTTAGCCAGATGTGAACACCATGCTGGGTGCTGTTTGTGTGCTGCGAGGAGATGTAGAGCGTTCCAAATCAGTCACTTACGATGTTCAGTGATGGTTTGGATGGCTGTGTAGGTAGTAGGTAGGCACTCCCAAGGTCTTGGAACAGAGCTTCGGTCTCGATCGAGCATTCTCGCATTACTATAACGCTCCTGCCTCTGTCGTGTCCCATCGCAATGAAAAACCCATCAGGAGCCTACACACTAATAGTCATAAGCTGTTTATTTGTGAAAAATATCCTTTTAATTGGTGTTAAGCATTGTCTTTGAAAAAGCCTTTCCGACATTTCCAAATTTAACCGCACATCTATCCTGCTGGGGAACAAAGAGTGCTGGAAAAATGGAAATCCACACTCATTAAAAGCTCATTAAACGCGCAATGCATCATTTCAGTTTGCGATTGTAATTGACAATTAAAATATATAAGTTAATGTTACCATTATACTAATTAAACAGCATAGAGGTAATTCTCTTTTGCTTTGTCAGTTGATGTTTAGTGCATGTTTCTAATAGGCTCCAAATCCTGATTCGTTTGTTTTTATGTTCTGTTTTGTGTTTATCGATAATCTTTCTTCATGGCTGATAAAGATACGTTCTGTAAGAGTTAACGCAAATGCTTATCAGCTTCTGCAGATCAAACACTGTATGAAACATTTACATGATAGGTATGATGCCGAGTTGCAGAGCCATGAAAAATTCAGTGTGATTCTTACTTTCCTCATTAATGAATTCATGAGGCAGACCTGACCATAACCTTCTCTGGTACCTACACTGCCATCCATTGTAGGTAACCCTGACTGCGCCGAAGAGATTGTCTTTGTGCATGCTTTGTCTCTGCGTGGGTATATGATCTTGTTGTGCAGATAGATTATTTTATATTCTTTGTGTAGGTGTCTGTAGCACATATGTTTGTACAAATACACAGTGTACCTTTTATGTACTCTATGGATTTGCCTTATGTGCTACGCATATGTATGATGCTGATTTGTTAGAATTACATTAAAGACCTACATTTTGTAGATAGCACATGCACACATTTAATTTGCTGTGTGTCGGCGATAATACTAGCTTGAATTTATGCGACACTCTTACATGCAGATTCTGTATTTCTCTAATCACACTGGAAACATGGCACTCAATGCCAATCTGCATTCATTTAATAATAAAATGGCTTTATGGACAAAAATGTACATTTCTTTACTTGTTTTTGTCACTCACCTGTCAGTTCCCTGCCGGTGTTTGCATTTCTGTGGATGACGGCGTTTCCCTTGTGTGTGATATTTCACTTGTTGAGCTGCAATGATAATGAAATTCCATCGCACAGATACTGCAAATGACTTTACTTTTATTAAACGTCCCGTCTGGGTTAGATTTATAAATGCATTACCAATAAAGAATGTCTTTCTCCATCATTTACCGCATGGGGCTCCACTAGGCACCGTGTGTGTGTTCGTGTAAGACACTTGCGCTGTGACACTCGGCTCCAATCAGCTCGTTCTGAAACAATTTTAGAAATCACACCGAATATAATATTGTATAATAGCGTATTGAATAGAACAAAACCGCACACGCTCATTTATATTTATGAATAGCACGTGTTAACTTCCACCGTTCTAACCTGCATTCGCTGCTGTGCTTCTTAAACCTTTTTATTTCAGATATAAATCATTATTATTTGTCACCCTTTATGTTTGTCACTGGGTTTTGCAAACATCATTTATGTCAACATATTATTTCAATATTATGGAAGGACAGTGACATTTTGCAGGTCCATTTCAACCATTCTGCACACTTGTGTTTACCTGCTTACAGGTGTTGTATTATAAAGGCAGTTTGTGTTATGACAGACTTCATCGGCCCACAGGGCAAGGTGCACGTAATACATATTTTCTTTGAGGTTTTGCCTCTGCACTTTGTTACGGAGCACAGATGAGCTACGAGATATTTAATAGAGAGGATCGGTTTAAGGTTCTGTTAATGTGTCTGTTCGTGGGGAAATTAAATTAGCTAAATAATTGCCTTGCCAAAAAAGGCCCTTAGAGATTGTCAAAACAACATGCAGCCTCTTTTCTTTTAAGGGAGGAGGATTTTATTCTTTGTATTGTCATAGACTACAAAGACTAATAATGAAATTATGCACTTAAATTAATAATTAATGAACACACACAGGGATTCTCTTAATTTTCTCAAAATATTAAGAATATGACTCACTTCGGCACCGATCATTAGAACCCAAGTGTCTGTACGTGTGTGTATTGTGTTTGAGTGTTTTTCTGAGAAAAAGACTGCTTCCGTTCCCCTGCTGAGATCTCCTCTGTCACACTGCTGTATGTGTGCCCGTGTGTCTCTCTGTGTACATTACACTGGTGGTGGGTGGAACCCCTTTGACTGAAGCTGTAGTCTCGTATGGCCTCACCTTATCCTCAGGCAGGAACTCCAAAGGAGGCAAGGACCACTTCCAGCGATGTTATGGAAATGCCATCAGGCAAAGGGGCATTATAAAATAAATTGTTTTATGAACCCATTATTGTACGCTCAAACACACAATCGTGCCTACACACGCAACCGCCCACACGCACATACACACCCTATGAAAATGGCAATGAGGGGCATGCCAACGTGGGGCCAAACGCTCTGGGCCACGTAGAGAACAGACAAAGAGAGGAACAGAAGTGAGTTAATGGAGAGAGAGAGAATTGGAGAAGTTTAGGCAGAGCGAGTTCTCAGTGTCTGTCTTTTCTCGATGTGTTCTCCGAATGTATCATTATCCACAGCCGTTCTCATCCCTGAAGCGCTGCATGACAGAAACACACTTCATTTACACTAACCTTTCCATTTTTGCTTTCCCTCTCTCTCTCTCACACACACACACACACACACACACACACAAGCATACACTCTTCTCAGTTAAGGAGCTCAGCATAGCACATATCTAGAAGACTCGCAGCCATAAACATGAATGTCATCAACTATTCAGCTCAATATTCTCTGTACTCCGTCACCTGTTTTCCAGTTTTCCCGCTTTATTTATTCTGAATCATTCTGAATCATAGAAGAAACAAAGCTGTCACTGAATCCATGCCAATATTATCAATATGTAATGGCCAAACATTTTGTTTAGAAAATGTTTTCAAAATACATTAAATACAAATAGATTAAATATTAAATACAAGCACAACAATATTTAGACTTTTCTCAGCGAAACAACCTACAACTTTCCTGCTTTCCTGTAGCTTAGACCATGGCGCTAGCAACGCCAAGGTCATGGGTTTTGATACCAACGGATTGCACATGCTCAGATACAATGTATAGTACAAAGCAATGTAAGTTGAATTAAATCTGCCAAATGCATAACTGTAAATGTTAAAGTTTATCCGCAGATTAAACTGTGTTAGGAGAAGTGATATTAAATGACAAAACACCTATAAATAAACACCCAGAATTCCAATAAAACTTGCGCCTCAGATTCCACCATTTTCATTATATTTTAAAAGCCCGGGAACACATATGTCAGACCAGCATCAGGGTTTGAATAGTCCTGTATTACGTTTTGTCAGATTCACAGTCTTTAATGAACGATAGAGGGACTGGTAATCCTTCTTAATCCAAAAAGAATAAAAAGAAGACATAGCGTTTGAAGCGAGGGCAGCATGAGGCTGTCCGCTCGGCCCCCGCGGAATCCGCAGCGCTTCAGCTCGTGTTTGCTTGGTGCGGGGAGCAGCGCAGCGCTGTTTCACATTTATGATTCACTTTGTGTGTACGCTGTGGACTAAGCTCTGTCTGTTTCTATTAATGAGGATAAGTGCAACGCTGTTCTCCAGTTCCACTGCACTTGTGTGGCAAGATCTTTAAAGAGCCAAAAGGAAAGTGTGGAAGAAACAGTACCACCCAGTCCTTTAGTCAAAGCAGCAGTCAAATAGCAGATGATGGCTGCCTCGCCTTAAAGAGAGCAACAGACTTCTCTGTCAAAAACACTGTAAGCCGTTTCCAGCGGAGGCTTACAGCTAATGCTCGCTATCGAAACATGAACACACACCAGTCACACTTACTCAAGCTAATGCTACATACATCGTAAAGTGTTTGTGGTGTCTCGTAAGATATGCAGAGTTTATAGTTTTTTTCAGAATTAAGGAATGGCAAGGGCCAGTATATTGCCTTGAAAAAGGTAAACGCTTTAACCCTGTTATTTAAATATTTCTAAACACATTTTTTCCCCTCTTTTTTTTTCAATAACAGGACAGAGTCTTGGCTATGGTTTTGTCAACTACATTGACCCAAAAGATGCAGAGAAAGCCATCAACACGTTAAATGGACTGAGACTTCAGACCAAAACTATTAAGGTAGGTGACCACACTTGCATTAACCATGAAGTACACGGTCATGTGTCACAAGTGCAAGGTGCCTGTATAAAATGAATGATTTGTTCAAACCTAAACAATGCATGACCTTGTCGTAAAAAGAAAAGCGATCTATAACTTTGCCATCTCTATTTAAAACATAAAACTAAACATTATTTGTCATACTTATCATTATGTCAACCTGACATTTCCACTGTTATCTAAGAATCCAAATTCCTGTGTTTTTTAATCCATATAGTATCAGTTGCACTTGAATGTGGAATTGCAAAAAGGTGAACATTCAAGGTTAAATTGCTACATCATTTATTTACTGTCGTTATTAATTGCGTTCGTTTTATTACATTATTTTTCAAATTAGTTAACTCAAATGAAGTTGTAAATCAGCTAAACCAAACAACAGCTGTATTTACATGCATGCTTGAATTGTACGGCTTATTGTTTGCAACTACATTAAAGTTCATGTTGTTAGGTTACCGCCTATCTGTTGTTTACCAAACACTTTTCTTCCAAAGCAACCCGCATTACACTATTGCTGAATGGCCCCCCCTGGTGCCAGCGTCCCCCCTCGTTCAAGAGCACAGCGCCGATAAGGTTCTCTCAGTACCTCTTCGGTTAACAGGTCACCCTCACCTGGGATTGAACCTATCGAAACGTAACAGATAGCAGACGGTAACGTAACAACATCTCATTTAGGTGGAAGTGTTTTCCCAGTCGCCATTTCTCCCGACCGCACCAGTCAATTCAGCGAATGTTTCCTGTCACTGTTTCTGCCAGTGAAGCTGCCGTGATTAGTGCATGTGACGTACGCTGGCTCGTGCTGGGCGCAGGCACGGCGGCCCAAAAAATCTCGCTCATTAAGATGCTGAAGGAAACAGGAAAGCAACTGAAGGATGAAAAAGGGAAAAAGTGTAATTGATATGTAAATGAATCTCCAAATGTCAAATCATAAAGTCACACAAAAAGAGGGAAATAGAATGTATAATGAAATAATGTGGACATGCTAAGTAGATACCTAAAATGTATTTTTCTAGGTGAAAGAAATATATTCCTTTCTGTAAGGTTGCATTGTATATAGGAACTGTTCGGTTTAATGCTGGTATATTCTAATCCGTCATGTTTATTCAAATCTTCCATATTCTATTCTAAACGGTTTTGGTCTGTCAAAATCTGACGGGTTCTTTTTTCCGTCTGGCTAAATTTAGAAGCAGCAGCTGGTTTTAACTGTAAATTCCAACTGATGCTCACGACATAATCTGTCTATGCGCGTGTTATCAACTGGCCTATAATCCCAGACCTCTCACTTACATCCGCCCTAATCTAATCAGATTGGATTTCGCCTGTTTATGAAAACACAGAGCTCAGTCTCAGCGGCTCAGTACCTCTTAACATAACAGCGCAAGAAAATATTTGCGTGTGGGAGAGAGGGTAAAGAAAAAGAGTCGTCATGGCTGTTTGTGAAAAAGCACAGCGCAAAACTCTCAAACATGGGCGGGTTCCAAAGTGGCAGCGTGTGTATATTGGCCAGTAATGTTTCTACTACTGGTTTCAGCATCAGTTTAGAATTCATCAGAGACAGAATGACTCACTCTGGGTGTATTTGCCGATCATCACAGCTTCTTGCCACGCGGCACTTCTCTCTGTGACAAAACACACTTCATGGGAGGCCGCACTACACACACACACACACACACACACACACACCAGCACACATTTAAAACACTGCTCTTACTCGTCAAAGGCACACCAAAGGTTTTACCTCCCTCCTACTGCCACAACGTACAGTATTCATCTTAAGCTGCTTTTAATGAATTGGATAAAATTTTAAATGAATTTGACTTACAAAAGCCAGAATTTGAATTATTCAAATAAATCCTTCACTTTATAGGTGAAAAGGGGACATGAATTAACATATGCATTATTATTTGGACTCCAACTTTAAATTCATATCCAACTCAAAATGAGATGTTACTGTATTATTTGTACTTTACACTTATTTAAAAACATGAGTTGCCTGTCTTTCTGGCTCGCTATCTGCTCATTTAAAAACTTAAAAACTAATACTGTAGAAAACATTAGTGACTGTAATGATTTTAAACATTCTCCTTCTGCCAACATGCACATCCATGTAAAGAAAGTGCTCTATAGTACACTTAAGTGTACTTACAATTTTCACACATTATGTTTGTACTTACTATAGAAAATAATTGTTTTTAGATCTTCTAAAGATAAACTTTAAGGTATAGTTCAACCAAAATAAATCTGTACATTTTCTTGTTCTGCTGAGCACAAATAAAGATATTTGGAAGTACGTTTGTAAGCAAACAGTTCTGGGGCACTATTGACTTTCATAGTAGGGATGAACACTGCTATGGTAGTCAATGGTGCCCCAGAACTGTTAAGTTTCCCACATTCTTCAAAATATCTTATTTTGTGTTCAACAGAAATAATTTTCTACAGTTCTGTAACAATCGAGGGTGGGTTAATGATGACCGAATTTTTGGTTAAATTATCCCTTTAAAAAGATTGAGGTGAAATCAACTGTGCTATTTTGAGACACCGTGAATAGAAGTTGAAAAATCCACCATTACAACAAAGGGTGATATTTTAAGTCTCTACATTGTAAATTGTGTACAATATCTTTTAGGTAAATATTCCTCAGTGTATATTATTTCTTTCCTTTTTTTATTCTCCCTTTTATGTTTTGCCTATTTCTATCCCAGTGCTACACACACTGGCAATATTGAAAAATGCTGCCAACAACGCCCTGCTCTCTACATATTTTCTCTCCCTATCCATCATTCTGTCCATCTCAGCATGGGTTAGAAAAACCGACGTCTTTATCTCTTCTTTGTGATCTCTCTTTTTTACACCTCTCACTCTCTCTCCTCTTTTCTCTCCGCACACCATGAAACCTCTTATTCCGACCACCACCGGCCCTTTCAAAAGATCCTCTCCCGCTGTAATACAGCCTGAAAGACCTCTGTCCTATAACTTCTAATAAGTGTGTTCCAAGGTCATCCTCCTTATAAAGCCTCCATCATTACTCCACCCCCCAACAAGCCGGGACGAGGACAGACCATCTAACAGCAACAGACAGCTGTGTCTTACAGAGGATGAGAGAGAGAGAAAAAGACGGGGAGGCTAATTATCCAAAGTGCATTTCCTTGCACTTTTTCAGTGGAGGAGGAAAAGCGATGTTTATGAGGGCCCTCCTGCTGAAATAAGCCCTGATGATGTACATCTCCGCTAGACGCTCACAAGAGGCTGTTAAGATGAGAGACGGGAAGTAAGAAATGGTGCCTGTGTGTATTACGACGAGTTTAGATTCGTATTATAGGGCTGTGGGTTCAAGGGGTTCGCTGAACAGGGGATCTCAAATTAAATTAAATGCCTTAACTTTATGTATGTCTTTATATTTCCTGCTGTAATATTGACGTACCGCGTGAGGGCAATATCAGTAGCTTACCTGCAGTTTGTCTAGCATACCAGCTAACACGGGAACACATCAAACCAAATAAACAAGCTGCATTTTGCTGTATCTCCCTGATAAAAAAACATAAAAGGGTGAGATGGTGTAAGGAGAGAGACTGTTTCATTCCATTTCTAACTTTCACGCTCTCACCATTCTGTTACCCACACACTTTTCCATGACACTTCTCCGTTTCTCAGCAAAACTCCGGCTTTGCCTTTCTGTCGAGGTGTGATAGGAGAAATCCCACTGAGGTTGAGAAGAGCATAGCCTTGTGCTGCGAGATACACGTACACACACTCACACTCATGACAGCAGACAGGGTGTTGATAGATCCGACATCTCGATCTGCTTGAGAGGGCAAAATAAAGCAAAATGAGAAAGACAAGAAGGGCATAGGGAAGAGCGTGTCAGGGTTCCGTGCATTTTGCTTTCTCTATTGGAGTGGATTTCGGCAGATTATGGAGGAGCGTTTAGCATGTTTAGCTCAGCATTTGTAGCAGTGTAACAGCCTGTGATGGCTCTGCTACCCAAATGTCAGAACTAATGAAAATATGAGATGGAAAGGCTGCTTCAACCATTAATGGGAATAGATTAAACTGACGTGAGCATTAAAGGGCAGGGAGATAGAAACATCTCCCCATCTTGAATTAAAACTGATCTGCTGTAACGAGAGAGAGAGAGAAATCTCCCTTGCGATTTTTTGGGTGGAGAATAGACAAGTCAACAAGAACATTAAATCTTTTGACGTAAATTTCTCATTTAAAATAATCCAGGCCAAGCAACAGCGTTGATGTTTCACACTTATAACATTTAATATCCCAACATATATTTATCCCCACAAATATTTAATTATCCCTACACATGTCACATTTAGTGAGGTTAACCCTTTAGAACCTGAAGCTAAAATAAGCTGTTTTCACACATTTAACACAATGTGCCATCATCATGTGCAAGGTATCTTTTTTTCAGAAAACAAATGTATTTAAATATGAAGGTTATTGACCCTCACTGTGTGTTGTGAATTTGTAAATAGAACTGATTTTACTGATTCAGAAGACCACAATGGAAATAAGCCCATGGCTTTTTTGTGTATTTTATCCTGATTTAAATGTGAATGAATTGGTCTTTTGGGCTTGATGGTAAAAAAAAAAATACTGACGAAATAACGAAAGAATCTAGCACTTCAGACTTGAAAAAATATACTGTAGCACATGCATAAAAGTCTTTTTAGTGCCACTCATGTACATAGTTTTCATACATGAGCCTTTTAACCCAGTTCTCAGGGTGTATTTATTTGCACTATTCACTCAAATCTGATGGTGAGACAGGTGGTCCTGTCTAATTGCAAGCACAGGTCCACATCACACACTGTTCCATTGTCAAAAATCATCTCAATCGCCTCTTCTGTTGTGTATCTCCTCTTCGCCATGCTTTGTTTGCTAATTTTATTTGCTTGCTCAAAAACTCTCTGACCTGTCGCGCTCCACGAAAACACCAGCTCCGTAACTGCCTGTTGATAATCGCCCCCTGCCGCTCTCCACGAAAACAGCAGTGATTGACTGAACCCAAGACATTACCATAATATACCGTCTATTTTCATAAAGCACAGTTTGTCTTCTAGGACGATTCAAAACATTTTGATAGCACAAATGGTTGCAGAGTTATGGTAAAATGAATGGGTCGGCGACGACACGTCCGGTTTAAAAGTTAAAAAAAAACAGTGTAGGAAAAATTTGTTCCAAATCCACTTTCTTTCTTGCTTGGAAACGCTCTTCATTAGAATACATATCTGTTCCTCACACAAAGCCATCGTGTACCCTGAGAGGACACGAAGTAATATACTACATTAATCACTATGATACTTTTATGGTGCTTTTGCGTCTCTTTAGAAGCTTTTGAAAATCTCAGACCCTCTTCATTTTGGTTGCATGTTCCAAAATAAATGTGTTCCAAATAAAGTCATATGGGTTTAAAGAAAACAGTTTTCTTTTAGATAAACTAATTCTTTATGCCATCCGCTTGCAAGAGAGGTCTGAGTGAGTGTGCGATCGGGTGAAAATAGCAGCATGTGTGTCAGAACAAAGAGTGCCAGGGGTGTGCGCCGTTGAAAGAGAGCGAGAAAACAAATGCAGTGTGTTTTAGAGTGTGACAGGATCTGTCCAAGGTGCTGGCGAGTTCGACGAGTTGAGACGGGTGAGAACGTGCAGTGTGAGCGCGTGATGGAGAAATGGAGGGAGTGTTGTGGGAAGAGCGCTGTCCAAGGTGCTAGTAAGCACAGCATGCTGATATTAGAGCGTGTGGGGAATGCGAGAGTGAGAGAGCTATAGATGGCTTGGCTCTCACTACAGGCACAAACAGAAGGTTCCAAAGTGTTATTCAGCACAGATGACAGCCAGCCTTCTCTCTCTCATTCTCGCTCTCTCTATCTCTCTCACACACATGGTGCCATCATGCTTTCAGAAAACAAATTAGCTTTCATCATTTGCTTTTTTGAATACCGTAGCTTTTACTAAAATGTGACAATTTGAACAATATACTACACTGTATGTATACAGCAATAAGAAACACTGACAGCATGACAAGACACATGAAAACTGTAATAAAAAAAATCGAGGTTTTCAAATAAACAAATTGAACCTTTCCTAAATACATGGAACAGATATTACTGTGAATATAATTTTTTTGCAGCATTTTTGGTCTGATTTCCATTTTCTGCAAATAAATGCAGATAGAAACAATATGGAAAATGTTATCACTTGCGAGATATGTTGTTCATAATTCATAGAATGAAAAAAAATATAATTTTACCTAAATATATACCTATAAATAGTACATTCTGAAAATCTGAAAATAATTTTGAAATCACTCATATATGTCAAAGAATTGAGAAAGTAAAATTATTTTTAGTTTTTATGACGGAAATGTGACTTGCATATATATACATTATGCTCGTAGGGCTCATGAATCATTTATTTTACATCGGGTACATTATGTATTTATATTATGACAATTTCTAAACCTCTTAAAATATTATGGGTATCCTACGTTTGTAAATCTGTGTATGCATGACAGAGAATCCCTTGAAACAGTTCTTATAATATTCTTATAAGTAAACAGGATTCTGCTTTGATCTTGAATGGAGGTTTAGAGGGCATTTTCTTTCTGACGTCTCTAGCTGTCACAGAGATCATCAGAGACAGAACAGGTGCAAAGATGACCGGCAGCATCTGAACGCTGCATCCTGCCAATGTAATGCATCCTTGTTTTTTATAACGTTGGCAAATGTTGCCTATAAATTGTCTGATACAATATCATCCAAAAGCCAAATTAAAGCAGAGCAATATAGCTGAAACAATTGTGAATATTTATTATGTTTCATCCTCTTGAAAATAAACTGAGAATGTTTAATGCAAGAAATGAATGCAATTAAAATCGAGGTACAATTCATCATGGCTGTTTCTAAGTAATGCTTTAAAATAGGGAAGGATGACATTTATGTATAGCCACAGATTAATGAGGCATAATAATAAACAGCAATATTTACCAACATATTTTAGTTTTTACCAAATCATTTAGCAATACGCCTCGTGGGACCTTCTGTGCACATCTCTGAGCGATAACGCAAATGAACCATTGAATCCAAGTTATAAATGAACAGTCCCGCCGCATAAAGCACTATATTTTTATCATGTTGTCGAATGATCAATGTGTCTGTTGCCTTACAGGTGTCGTATGCACGGCCCAGTTCAGCTTCTATCCGTGACGCCAACCTGTATGTGAGTGGGCTGCCTAAGACCATGACCCAGAAGGAACTGGAACAGCTCTTCTCCCAGTACGGACGGATAATCACCTCCCGCATTCTAGTCGACCAGGTCACAGGTATCAGTGGGACCCCTTTTCTCTTCCACATTCATAAACCTTGGAACTTGCAGCAAAAAAAAAACACATTTCACAACAAAAATCTTGCATAAAATTTGACCTCAATAAGTCCTTTGGCTTGCATTCAGTAGTTATGGCCAACACACATACATGCCAGAAAGGACAAAATAATTTCAGAATACAGATTGTTGCATTATTATTTTCTCTATTTAAAAGGCCCATATCCTGTATGCATGTCATTGTACCGCATCACAAAACACATTTATTTGTGTTTTTAGCTTTGGTGTTTGTGTATGGGGGGAACGTGTTACTGTGGTTTACAAAGCAGTCGTTCAACAACCTACTAGTCCGTTTGGAGAACGAGTATATACTTTCTTTTTGATTAAATTAAATATTCAAAAGCTTTTATATTTTTAGTGCCTGTGCTTCACTTAGCATGCTAAAAGCGTGCTTTGCTTAAAAAATACAAACACAAGAACCAAGTCCATAACATGGAGTGACTGATGAATCTATTTTAAAGCATCGACTCATCTCTTTAGTCCATCCATCCTCCAAAACCATGAATAAACCACCCGTGATATAAATGGTCATGGAGCTGCATTTCTACACATTTAATATTTTCCGTACTGCATAATTCATAACCCCACTAACCATGCAAACGATACCACATAAGCCACAGAAAAATGTACTCCACGTTCTAGTGGTGCCGAACGTTTGGCCACACACACACACACACACAGAGGCCTTCCTCTCTTGACACAGATCCTTCCTTTGGCCCTATGAAGGCTCCCCGGGAGAGAGCGGTCCGCAGGAGGGAGTTTAATGACTAATTAAACTTGAGTTGCTGGTGATTAAGAAACAAGGAGTTTTTTCTGATCGAAGGGCTGCCATAAAGAGACATGGAGCAGATATTAAAACTCTTCTGTGAGGCCTTGAATGCCAAACAGGGACTGTAGTTTATGTACAGTATGTGTGTGCATGCGTGCGCGCGTGTGTACAGGGCAGGTTTGGCTATATTTGTAATGGAAATATAGTAGAACATGAAAAATTATTCCAAATCCGATCCGAAGTGCATAAACAGAAAAGCAACTTAATATCTTTGAGATAAGTTTGTAATATCAATTTATTTATTGATTTAATAATGTAAAAAATTTGAAAATTTTCCCTAATTTGTTTAAAAAGCAATACTTTGACTATTTAGACCTCTACAAAAATAAAAAAGCACATGCTTGTAATGCCAGTTCTTATTCTGTTACATCCCCCATATACAAATTTCAAGAAAAGAATGCATCCTAAAATAATACTGCAAGTCTAAGTCATTAATAAAGACAAAGACATATGCCACGATAAACTAACAGTGTCTTTGCTTTTCTGAAATAATAATCAATCGTAAATCTTTGTCAACAGTTTCCTTGTGAGAAATATGAGAACAATTAGGGAATCGTAGTGCGGCGGTTAGAGGCAGAAACACTGTTCCGCCTGCCATGTAAACGCCTCTGTTTGCCCTGTCAGAGAGGAGCTTCCTGTGGATAATGTATTCCAGTGGAAGTGACTGAAAGCTATTTCCTTTCCTCAATTGTATACTTATGACTCATTCCCTAGAGTGTGTCTGTTTGTTCTCACTTTATTGAAAAAACGAGAGTAAATTTCATGGATGTGAAAAAAGCAAAAGTGTTTAAATGTGGACATTAACTTGAGTGAAATATGATAGGTTTGGACATCTGATCAATGGTCAAATATTCAGAAAAGCGCTGCTGGGCCTTGCCCTGCAGTCAATGCATGTTCCTCCAATGAGGGCAAATACAGTACAATTGATCCAGGCACAAGCTGTGACTCTAAAGTGAAAAACCCCTGCTTGTGGAAATCCCTCTTTTAAAATGCCACGCTTTTTCCTTTCTGTCTCGTTTTTGTCTTGCTCATTGATATTTTCCCTTGACTTGAATTCCATTAACTACACTGTGTGAGCGTGCTGTCAGGAAGGGTTAGACCATGTCCATGCTCTTCCTATGTGTTTAAGCCAACGTTCCCCATTGAGTATCCGTATCAAAGCGTGTGGAACACAAAGGATCTGTAATATATAAAACAATGCAATGAAGCAGAACAGTCAGGTTCCAGAAGTGAAAATCTCATTCATTTTGTTCATACAGACATTTTTAGCAACAAATACATTTTTCAAGACCTACCTTGAGCTCCAAGTCTGTTCCATTCCCTTGATGCATTGCAAATGACAATTTAAACGCGCTTAACTGGTAGGCCATTGCATTAGCAGCGCGAAAGGTTGAAGGTTCAATTCCAAGGAAACACCTACAATGACCATTATGCATAAACAAGTCATGCATTTTTATATATTTATAAAATATATATACGTATACTTGTAAAAAGTCTTTAATTTTTAATAAGTACTGTACACAGGTTTATGTCTCTGCAATTTGCTTCAAAATGTATTTATTTATCGCTACACATGTTTAGTTCATAGATTACGACTTAAAAAAATGTGGGGGAAAAAAAAGCGAACAGCGCATATTAAAATGAGATGCTCCACCCGGCGTCACCATCCGTATCTTCCCGTAGACATCGCAGCATAAACGCATGGCATGACATCGCTGCCTTGGCCTCCAATTACACAAGGACAAACAGATGGATTTATAGCTGCGTGCCAGCAGAACCAAGCAAAGAGCTGCTCGAGTCTTCAAAGACCTCCCTTACTAAGCCTTTTCAAACACCATCTGTAGCGGCAGCAACTAAAGTTACATAAAACGAAAACGTCGCTTTCCTTTCTCTGATTAGGCGGAAAGTAAGGCGAGAGATGTGCGCTTTTTTCCTCATAATATATTTAGCGCACTAGTTTAATAAATGTTCCATACAGTTGGCACAGCCACTTGAAAGTGAGCGAATGAGAGACGGAGAAGAGGTGGCTTTTTCAGAGCTTTCCTTTATTCCCACCAGAGTATTTCCCCCCTTCTCTTTATCTCTCTCTCCTATGCAGTAAGTGTCGAAGAACAGAACGGTGGGCGTGCAGTAGAAAGCGCTTTGTCAGGCCGGCTGTGGCGGTCTCTTGCCACCATTTCTTGCGTGCTCTCTCTATGTGTCACGGATATTATTAAACTCAGCATTCTCTAGCTTCATGTGTGCTGAGCCCAGATAAGTACAGGTAGAAAGTTACGTAAGGCAGGAGTGATTACCAGGAGAATAGTGCTGTTAACCGGCACATTGTAGCTGTAACTCTGTTCTGTTCGTGATAAGCGCTATAAAGGAGCTTACGGTGCCAGTATCTCCAGTTTTAGCTTGGCCGTGCGCTTTGTTTAGGCAGCCTGTTGTAGAAACGGCTGCAGGCTCATTATGGTAATGTCAGGGAAGCAATGGGAAAAGAAACGGTAAAGCACAGTCAACATTAAGCCTGGCCATTTGCATTTTTTAACCGTTAAACTGCGAGCCTTTTCCGGCCTCCTAATTTTAGCGGTTCTGGGGGCCGCTGATAGATCGTCAGCTGTTTGCTGAGTCGCAGCCGGAATGACATTGGTCAGCACTATTTCCACCCGAGGAAAACAAGATCCCATCACGATTTCATTATAGTTGTGTTAGTGCACAGCACTGAAACACTCTGGATTGAAACACAGACTACCTGCCCTACGGGTATAAGCTGTGTTTTTTTTAGGCGTGGAACAAAACACACTGCAGAGGACAAAAGGACACCCAATATAAAGCATTTGGCGAAATTGAATTTGCTGTTAAACAGACATCAGGCACATCATTTATAATGTTATGACTTGCTGTGTACTGCGCCTGACTGTCAGAAGCTATTGAAACACAGGCTGTGTTCAGAATGAGATACTGTAGTATCTTAATACGTAGTTCTGTACTGTTTACTGTTTTTTTTTACTTTTCGCATTTATTTTTATGGCAGACACTTAAATCCTGAAGAATTTACAGTATGAATTTTGTTACAGTACATCAGTTTATGTGTTCTGTGAGAGGTGATACAAAGATGTTGCCATTGCAACCAACATGCTTTGCCAATTATACAAATAGTAAAGTAAAGCAGATGATATTATTTCACAATATTCCACACTAAGATTTCCGATGCTCCACTATAGTGGAATTAAAAGGTCGGATCAGATGCAGTGCATTGTGGGTACAGTTTTGTTCATTATACAGTGGGTCACAAATAGTGCATTTATTCCACATAGACCTTTTTTGCAAGACTGAACTGAAGACCAACTGAATAGACCAACTGAACATTTAGAACTGAATCAAAATGTCACACGAACATTTTTAGGATGTCATCTTAGGGTTCTATCTGCATTCTGAGCAGTTTTGAGATATTGCACTTCTTGACTTGAAGCCATTTGACTTTGTATAGAACCTTTTTTTCTAAAAAAGTTCCAAAAATGTGCACAACCTAGAAAAAAAACATCACATAATGTTACAGAATAAGAATATGTGAATTGCTAATTTTTCACAAAAATATCAGATTGAACCTTACAATTCCAGGGCAACGACATGTAAAATAAAAAACACTAAAAACTTCATCATGTGGACCAGTGTTAATTATGTATGGCAAAACATAGAAATTGTTTATTATTAAGCTTTTTTATTAAGGTTCGAAAGGGCTTGACATTTGATCTCCGCGGAAAAGAAATCTGCGTTCATCCCATACAAGTAAAAACAAAGATAGTATATAGCTGAAGGCAGATCCATCAGTTCATTCCAGCGCGGTTAAACTGACAGACAGAAACAAAAAGTCTTGTAGTTTCAGATCAAAATTTTATGAAACAGAATTTGTAATCTCTCGTATTTTTAGAGACTCTAGCTGTTGCGTGTCAAATGTCTTCCTGAGAGAAACCGAAAGAGAGAGAGAGGTAGAAACAGAGAGAGGTGTCAATCCCAGTTTCCTCTCTGCTCCACTTTCTAAGGATTCTGCTTTGACCCCAAAATCACTCTGCCACGTTTATGCTTAAAGCTAACGCCGCATCCTAAAGTCCCCGGAATAATGCACGCTTTCGCTCTTCGAGTTTTAACTTCTGTCATTACAATTAAAGAAAGCAGATTTTGGGAAGGGAAAAGTGAAAAACTGTCAGGGATGACTCACGCTTCCAGGGAAAAACTGTAATGCAGCCGCAGTCTGAATGAAAGCTCGCTGCATTCAAAAGATTGTGTGCAAATATTTGTTTGGAGAACTGAACGTATCTAAAGACACTGATTTGAATAGACAATGAGGCAGCACAACAGAAAACATCAATACTAGCGTGTGACAGCCGAGAGTGCGAGGGGAGACAGAACTGACAATATAGGATGCGGCGTGTTTGTGTTATAGACACACAAATACGTGTTCATTGTATTATGCAAATTGCCCTCTTGGAAAGCTGTCTCGACACTCTCCCCCTCAGAGCCAGAAGGATCGTCTCATTAAAAACCATCCCCACAAAAGACCTCCCAGTAAGCCAGGCCCTTTTAAATGTTACTTTCAGGTAGCGGTCAAAACCATCGCCTTGGAAACCGTGGAAATGTTGCCGGCAAGCTGCATGCCATGAGGCGGCGTGTGGCCATCAGCCGGTGCAAACTACGCAGTGTGAGGCCGAGCGAGACGTGGCACAATCGTACACGCGAACCACCACACACACACGGTTTCCACACCAGCAGGCAACAGTATCTCTACACAACATCGCCGTCCTCTCATGAAGAAAAGAAAACAAATTACACGTCTGCCTGACAGCGCCGGAACGTAGGCTGGCCAATAGGGTCTCCGTGTTTCCTCACGCCTCATTTGCATAATGTGACACTAGCGATAGGATCCGTCATATGTGCTGCATATCTCTGTCATTTGTCGTTGACAAATCATTTGCCGCTATTTCGGTCTCTAAATATAGAAATAATGGGTTCTGAATGAAGGTGTGTGCTAGTAAGGAAATGTTCCTGTAGCTTGAGCGTTACATGAGTATGGCACTAGCAACGTCAAAGCAGTGCGTTTGATTCTCAGGGAATGCACAAACTTCATCATAGTTCATCATTTACTTACCCTCTTGTCATTTCTAACCTGTATGACTTTCTTTCTTTCAAAAATATATTTCAGAATGTTGTTTACTGGCACGCATTCACTTGCATTGGTTTTGTGTCCATGCAATATAAGTGAATGTAGCTGCTGTTAAGTTACCGACTTTCTTCAAAATAGCTTCTTTTGTGTTTTCCTTTGAATTTTCGTTATTGGGTGCACTATCATTTTAAAATGTACTCCATGCAAAAGTCCTGCAGTGGCCAGACTTTTGGCTGGCACCCGGAAGTTTGGTCATATCACCCGTGTATTGTCCTGTTTGCATTGGCTTGCCCGTCCATTATAGAATTGATTTAAAAATGTTACGTTTTTAAAGCTCTGACTGGATCAGCTCTTACTTATCTATGTGAACTCTTAAATCTAAATACATACGTTAGATCTCTGAGATCTTTTGAACAAAGATGGTTGATGGGTCCGAAATCCAGGTTAAAGTTGAGAGGCGGATTAGCTTTTTCAGTTGTTGGGCCAAAACTGGAATATAACTGTTCCTAACTTTTTTGAGGCCTCATCATTTATTGGTATTTTACTTGTTCTTTACACTGCATTGCTGTATTACATATATTTACTTTTTATGCAAATTTTAGTATGATATTGTAAAGCACAGTGGTCCACTATTGTTGTATTTATTGTGCTCAAAAATACATTTTGATTTGATTTGAACAATAATGTATCTTTGTTATGCACTAAAGATGACCACACAATTTTTTCTGGATTTGCATCTCTACCTGTAAGAATGAAAAAGGCAGAGACAATTGCATAAATGTAGGCAATGGTTTTACCTTAATTGGTTGATATTGTAGTTGCAGTCCGTATAAAGCCAGTAAGTGTATCGTGTGTTGTTTCTGATCTGCTGGCCCCACAGGTGGCTCGCGGGGTGTGGGCTTCATTCGCTTTGATAAGAGGATAGAAGCTGAGGAAGCCATCAAGGGTCTGAACGGACAGAAGCCCTCGGGTGCCGCCGAGCCCATTACAGTGAAGTTTGCCAACAACCCTAGTCAGAAGACCAGCCAGGCGCTACTGTCGCAGCTGTACCAGTCCCCCAACCGGCGCTACCCTGGACCCCTTCACCACCAAGCGCAGAGGTTCAGGTAAAAACCATTCAGACGATACTGGTTCTACGGAGTTATTCGTTTATAATGTGCCAAGTGAAAGTCTTAAAAAAAGGTCAGGGCTGTTGCTAAGAATTGTTGTCTCTTTATATGTAAGCATGAATGTGTGGTCCACTAGAATCAATGTTTACTGTCTCCCCACTTGCTACGCCTCTGATGAAGGCATAAAACATAGAGGTGACTCAGAATTGGTGAAACAGAAAGACAAAGGAATAGCTGCTTCCAAAAAGAAACAAAATGAGATTCAGAAAAGAAACACAAGTGAAGGACTGATAAGAGACAGTGGGGTTCTGTCGTTCACAATGTCCCTCTGATTTCTTTTTCTCATACACCATCGTTCCTTCTTTCATTTTACATCTGTTCCTTTCATTTCAGTTGAGCAGCCCACAAATACCTTCATTCTGGCAGCTTACACCTTTTCAGCCCAGGGCAGCCGTGATTCTCAACCTTTTTGAAAGGCAATGCAAAGCACTTTTCTTCTGTATCCCTCACTACACATGAAGCAAATAGTAACAGGCAACAGTAACAACATCTTTGATCCTGCTATTGACTTGCTAGGACTTTGCTTAAGATGTGCCCTTCTCTGAGGCTCATTCACATTAACTATGAGTCACGTCTTATGAGCTTTGAGCTGGTGAAGCTTTCAATACCGAAAGTGTACGGCTTTGTAACAGCAGATCAAAACGTAACATTGATGAGGAAAGCCTTACCTGTGTTTACCTTTACCCGTCTTAAGTTTCGCACATGCAAAATGCAATTTTGTGCTTTTAGTTTGTAAAGCATTCATCTGAAAATACTTTAAACTGGAATCAAAACAATCAGAGATGTTTCTAGCTGGCTGTGGTTATTGGTTTACAGCATAGATTTTTATAGCAGTAAAATCAAGATTCTACAGTACATGTTCTGCTTCCAGTTCAGAAGTAAACGTGAAATTCCCCGGGACCCAGCAATGAATATGAGCAACAGCATCGGATGTCACACTCCAGAGCTACAAAGAATAATAAAATAATACACAATAAATAAATATAGTAATTAGAATACATATATTATTATTTAATGTGTGTGCATTCATATTACAACTAATGTATTATCTAAAATGTATAAATAAGCAAAATGCATACAAACATTCAAAAGTAACAAAATATGTTTAAAATGTGTTTAAATACATAAAAAGTAAATAAGGTAGTATGTAATACTAAATAATAATTATTATTATTATGTTTATATATATATTTATATACATATATAATTTTATACAAAAAAACTATTACAAATACGCTCATATGAATGGAACCGAAGGGTAAAGAGGTCCAGCATGCTCACATCTTTAGGGAGATTAGAATGTCATGCAAACCTGTAAAGTGTTTACTGTTATTATTTAAATATAAAATACTTTCAGGGAGTATACTCCAGTCTCCTCTAGATCCATGAGTTGCCAGTCTGATGTTCATTTTAACGCAAGCAATTCTTTGTTTAGACAAATAGGAGTCGAGCAATTAGCACATCTCAGCAATACTGATGACAGGAATCAGGAATGAATTTCTCATACATCACAAGCAAGAGATATGAAAAGGATGAGCACCATTTGCATGTATTAGTCGGCCTTACAAAGGCGTCATTGTGTTGTGTGTGCGTTTGGAAAGCCAGTGTGAAAAGCTGTAGGCCGGTCAGAGACACGCCTGCAAATATCTAACACATCGTGTGCTTTTGCACCTCAGAGCCCTTGCAGCGATTAACTCATTTACCCACAAAGCAACCTGCCTCCCTAATTGGCTAATTGGCATCGTAATGACTCGACACACTGACTGTCCTTGTTTATTTTTGCTGCATATTTCTCACTAGAAGATACAGTCACCAACTGTTGACCCACCGCAGTGTGTGTGCGTGTTTGGAGAAGTTGAGTTTGAAATGTGGGAAAGCAGTAATTAGCCCTGTCGGCCATCTTGCAAAGGTTTTAATAAGACATGAGTCGGGGCCGAGCCAAGTGAGAGACCAGGGTCACAGAGTAACCAAACAGACAGGAGACTAAAATGAAAATGACTGACAGGACAGGATAGCGTAATACACTGGCCCAGCGGGTCACCGGAGCTAATAGAGATGCAGCGAAAAAAGACATTGCAAGATAAAGAAAGGCCACTCACAGTTAATGCTGTATTACATCCTGTCTCAGACTTCATTGAAATGTCATTTTTATATTAAAGTTTTCAGGTGAGCTGAAAGTGGCCCGGGCCAATTTCATCCATAACACTTGCATATTATCTGCATGTGTCCCGACAGTGGGATTCATTCTTTAATTCTCATTCTCAATATTTCCCTCTATGATTTAAGTTTTTATTTGGTATCATATCCCCCTTAATCACTGTTTAATCATATATATTACCAATTAGATGGGGTGAATTCAATTAATTTGAACCACTTTTTGCCCTTCATTTTAATACGCCCAATATATCTAAATTCACAGTGTATATTACAACGTAAACAAAATGACAGTTCCTTATAATTTCTCAATTTGAATGTATCAGTTTCTCCAAATAATTGGTTGTAATTTCAGCCCCCAAATTATGTGGGGGGGGGAAGCAGCCTAAAAAATAAACCTTATATGAGTCTTAGTGGATTTATCTAATTGTACCGTCAGATGAAAACCTCTAAAAGATCATATTTGTACATGTGATAAATATACAGAGGTCCCAAAAGTATTTTGAACACTTGTTCAAAACACGGTTTGGCCAAAAGTTTTAATTCTCATAATTGACTCACCCTCATGTCATGCCAGGTGTATATGACGTCCTTTCTTCAGTTGAACACAAAAGCAAATCCATCCATCATTAATATAATCAAAAGGACTCCAATGTGATCATAAATGTCTGCTGAAGCAAAACCAAACATTTGTTAGCAAAAGATACAAATATTTTGAGTTTTAGTGAAATTAAAATAAAAACGCATATACTGTACCGTTTCAGAACACATTTATCTATTAACATTTGTTGTGTTCAACTGAAGACATGGACATAGTGGATTTTCTAAGCCACGCCCACAGTAAACTGTGACATTTATGTTAAAGCAATATGGCAGAAACAAAGTTTGTGACAAAAAAAATCACATTTCACATTACATAGGAAAATATATATTCTCTCGCAAATGTCCTTAATGAATGTGCTAAACTACTCTAGCAGGACACCTGTGTGAATTTCAGAGGAACTTACTTTATTCATCCATCCTAAATGACCTTGGAACCATTCTGTTACATGTCATTTAAATAAAAAAAGTAAGAAAGTAAGAATTATTTTAAAAGCAACTCTCAGATGCCACCTGGTTTGATATTTTGTATCTAATGCAATGACATACATACATTTCTAAGTGTCTAAACTTAATTGATCAGAACTAAATACTTTTTTGAGGCCACAGAACTGTATATGATTGTGGCGAGGGGGGCGTGGTTTAGCGAGGTCTGCGGCAGGAGAGAGAGCCGGGAGACGAGCGGTGAGTAAATGGAGCATGTGCAAATTATCAACACCTGTATCCAATTCCAGTAAGGGCGCGGAGATCAATAAACCACGCCCCCCTCGCCACAATGATCTATTAGCTATTGCATAAACTCAAAAATAGTCGAAATCAAGGCAGGGCTGCAGAATTCTTAGACTCGAGACCGAACGCTCCCAAATGCAACTAGCAATTGTGTTAAGTATGTGTGGTGCTGGGTGGGCAGTCGAGTGGCCTCCTGTGTTACCATTAGCACTGCTGCAAATTTGCTGCTCTTTGAATGTATGATTGACTCTGTGAAACGCCTGATGGGGCAACACAGCGTAATGGCCCATCGCTGGATGGGCGTCTACCTTCAGTGAGGCAGGGATGTAGCATTAGTTCCATTGAGTGAGTCGACCATCTGCCTGGCATTAACCCCAGAACCCTCCTTCTCTTTGCAGGCTGGACAATTTGCTTAATATGGCCTATGGCGTTAAGAGGTAATTAAAATTTCACCGAATGCCAGATGTCCATGTTGACAGTTTGATTTCTATCTTGTCTTTTTTCCATACTTTTATGAAAATCACATGCATTCAGTTTAGTTCAAGGTCTTCCTCTTCCCTTGAGTTCTTTTGCTTTTTCTTTCTTGATTTCATTTACTTGATTATTTATGATTTACTACCAACCAATCAGTAGCCAATCAAAGTACGTGTAAGTATCTTTTATAATTTGTAGTGTTGAGTATGCATTGTATGATTATGAATTTTTACATTGCGTTTTGGTATTTTGTGTTTTGTGTGACGCTCCTGTTTTGAGGCGTGGCTTTGAAAGGATTCAGGGGCTGAAGCACCTCCGTCCAGCTGAGCACTTGCAGCTTTTATTTTATAGACTTCTTTTATGATACACTCCAACCCACTACTGTGACCAGTTCAAAGAATTTAATACCTTCAAAATTGTCATCTGTTTACTCACCCTCTTGCTCATCCAAAACCATTTGAAACATGTGAAAGTCTTTCTCCCATGGAGTAAAAAAACCCAAGGAATTAGTCATTTCTCTTTTTGTGCTGTTACAATGAATGGGGACTGGACATTCAGAAAGGACATAAGTTTTATTAAAGTCCTTCAGAACTATTTCAAGTTGCAAAGAATTACATTGTGCAACATACAGTATATAGACAAATGGACTGTTTTTATGTAGTTATTGTATGATGTTCAAAACATTGACAGCTCCAATACCCATTCAATGTAATAAAAGGGCAAAGAGTTAACAGTACATTACTCCTTTATGTTCTAGAAAAGTCCAAATCATGTTTTTGAAACAACATGAGGGTGAGTAATTCATTTAAGTAACTGTCTATTTAATAAGACTTTTTTACACTGGGGATGCATAGTTTATAACAGATAAATTTCATGGTTATATTGAATTTGGGTTGGTTTTGTTTGTTTGAATGAGCTGGTTAAGGGCGAGACGGATGTGTTGCCAGCTCACCTGGATCCCTGCAGGAAATGTAGCGTTTCACTGCTGGTCTGGTTGCCTCTGATCAGTTGGGTTTGCTTATGTTCTTTTCGCTTTGTGCTGCTATGGATATAGTGGAAAGGCTGTTCTAGTGCTTATAACATTTTGTTGCATATTTTAGTATCTATTGAAACACTGTGATGTCCACCGAATACCAAATACTCGAGGCTAAGATGGAGGGCGTAAAAGGTTATGAGTTGCGTTTGTTTTTGCCTCTGTAGTAGACTAAAGCCGCCATATTTACTCGATTTATTATCTTTCCAAGAAAGTCGCTAGTAACTAGAACGAACCGCTGCAACGATGGTTGTTAGGAAAACATGCTTTTAGAGAACCCGACTGTACAAAATCTCTGCGGTTCATCTTTTCAGCGTAGAGAGCTGACAAGCCACAGGAAAGGAGGCAATCGAACAGGATATGCCAACAAGGCAACGGCATCTTTCAAAACAAATGAGACGAAGACTCCTTTTATTTACGCTCTGTGCGATCAGCTGTCAAATCGCTGAAAAAGGCCATGAAGAAATCACATAAGCCTGTCTGCCTCAAGAGAGAGAGAAAATTTAGGGGAGATGAAACCAATCTAGGGGGCAGGCGATGTGCGCCGTCAAAGGTAATTAATGAACAAAGAGCGGTCTGAAAAAGTGAGCATCACTAGGTGAAGGTGGGCAGCTAGGAGGGGTGGGATGCCTCCAGGTCAGCTGCTTGTTGCTATGCAACTCCATGTCCAAGTGTTCGCCTCGGTTCGAACAACAGACAGCGCTCAGCCCTGCCCTCGCAGTCACCAGACATCCCTGTGTCAGCAGTAAGCTAGTCCGACCCTCACCCGCTAGCTCATCTACAGATGACTGGCATTCAAATTACCGCCGAGCCATATTTCGCCTTCTCCTCTAGGATGAATAATGGCGCTGGATTCATTATTTACACAGAAATACCAGCATAATTGAAGTCATGAGATGGTTTGCTTGTCACACGGCGCAAAGTGAGCCGACTTACCATTATACCCTTCATTTACATAATGAGACACAAGTGACAGGACACAAAAGAGAAAGAGAGAGACAGATGTATTGACTCTGCCAGGACGAACCGGCTAAAACGCAGATGAAACGTCTGAGTAATTCTTGGCAGAACAAGAAGCAGGGAATTGGCCAGCACTGTAGTCCGTGCAGCGCTATTGATCACAGTCACACACTGCAGAGCGACGGAGGGTGTGGGTGGAATAAACTCTGTTCCCCTGGCTAGCTGGCTGCTTCCATCTTCCATTTTCTGCTTGCCGGCAGCTTCCTACATCCCCCCTACCCCCCTTAGATTTGGGTTTGGGTGAAGACGACGTCGGCAGCAAAGCAGAAATCTCAATTAAAGCACACCCAATAATGCCTATAGTCATTCCTTGTGAGGTGGCACACGAAATGAACCTTTTATCCAATTTACCTTTTATTTAAAGTGGAAATTTCCTTTAAGCGGAAAGGCAATTAAGCGAAATCAACTGAGCATTCAAATCTCGGTATCGTGAGGGAGGAAGAAAGGCAAAGAAAGGAAAGATTACAAGAAGCATGAGAGCAGATTTACACGGCCGCGTACCAAATCTCTGATGAATTTCGAAGGTATTAATGCGCGGAGTTCCTGTAATTTAGTTTCCGCGCAGGAAGACGGGGAAAAGAAAAGAGCTCTGTCTCTCAACGCGCGCACGAATGACACTCTAGCACAGCCAGCGTCGGGAGCGCAGCCTTTTCTGTCGCCATTCAAGATTCTTTCCGTCTCGAAAAAAGAAGCAGAGACTTGTGGCAGATCAAAAGCCATAGATTGAAAAGATTGCATTGGCGCACAGTTTGTGATTTTGCAGGCCCGGTCCTTATCACATTTTCCCGCCTGCGATTGCGCAGCTGTAATTGCAGCTTTCTAGTCAGTGCATTTTAGTCGGGAGCTCTAAGTTTGGCTAGCTGTGATTCACGCATCTCGTTCTTGCTTTTCCTCACACTGTTTTCCTCTCTCGTCCTTTCCCTCTCTCACCCCCCTCCCCGCAGGTTCTCTCCCATCACTATTGATAGCATGACCAGTCTAGTAGGAATGAATATCCCAGGTCACACAGGAACGGGCTGGTGCATCTTCGTCTACAACCTGTCGCCAGACTCGGACGAGAGCGTCCTGTGGCAGCTCTTCGGACCGTTCGGTGCCGTCAACAATGTCAAGGTGATACGCGACTTCAACACCAACAAGTGCAAGGGGTTCGGATTCGTCACCATGACGAACTACGACGAAGCGGCCATGGCCATCGCCAGTCTGAACGGGTATCGATTGGGTGACCGTGTCTTGCAAGTGTCTTTCAAGACCAGCAAGACCCACAAGTCCTGAACTCCCTTTCCCATCACTCGTGTAGCTCCTTACAGCTCCTCTATTACTAAAAACCCACCTCTGCCCACTCAGCTACTCAAAACAGGAACACCCAACCAACAAACCCACAAAAAAGAACTGGATATGGCTTATAATATAACTTTGGACCTATAAGCCAATGTTGCCTAAGTATTACAAAATGAAAAATTGAGAATATTCATTATTTGGAGACCCTGAAAGTGGTACAGGGATTCTGTTGTATATCTATTTGATTTATTCTTGTGGTTGTTGTTTTCTCTCCTTCTTTGTTTCTTTCTTTCTTTCTTTCTTTTTCTCTGTAAACAGTAGCAAAACCAGACCGCCCTTATTTTGAAGAAGAAAATGTCCTTCTTTAGATCAAACTCTTTTGGTCTCGATTCAGGATTTTTTCTTTCTTTTTTAAATCCGGATCCACTGTCGTTAGAATAACACCTCCCTGGTAAGAAAACGGGAGGGGGCTCTTTTTAAAAAAAATATATCTATATATATCTATATATATATATATATATATCTCTATCGGTGATCATTCATTCATTTGTTTTAGTGTAAATTGTTAGAAATCCCCAAAATGAATCGATAGGGATGACTCCATCCCTTTTCTCTAATGCAGAAGATGTTTCTAGCATAGTTTTGGTTTTGTACTGCAAACAAAACACACGTCTGTCCTCACAGGGGATTGTGGGAAGGGGAGAGGGAAGGGATGGGCTAGCACCCCTGATGACGCGTTACGTTGAAAAAACCTACACACACACTGTTGCCAAAGAGAAGATCTCTTTGCTTGAAAATGCGTTTAGAAAAAATGAAAAAATAAAGAGAAAGAAGATCTATTTTTATAAATAATGATTAAAATAATTATTGAAGAATTTTTACAAGAATCTGGATTTGAAAAAAGAGAAAAATATTTTGACTGGCTAATTAGGGACGGGGGGAGGGGTCAGGTGCCACCTTGTCTTGTTCGTTCTGCCGTGGTACTTTTTAGGATCAAAGGTTGTTTGTTTTTCGGGGAGAACCCGGATTGGCAGTGGTTTTGTAGATGGCGGAATTTATCAAGGGATGCAAATTCAGGCAGGTAATTTTTCATAGCAGTAATTATTCAACAGCGATACCCAATAGGAGAGGAAGAGGGGTCTACCCAGGCCGATCACATCTTCACAGTCAAGAGCCCAGAGCAAGGCCACTCATTGTCCACTCATTTCCTTTATTAGGTCATCAGTCTTTGGGATATAAGTAATAAATACACAAACACGTATCCATTTGGAAAACATACGTTATTACGTTTCATTCGCGCTCCGTTTTTGAATTTCTGATTCCATTCGAGATGTACTTCCTTTAGCGATCAACAGTAGGTGCTATATTACATGGTTCACATATCTTAAATATCCAACTGTGTTGTTCTTCGTGTTGTTTAGAGAGAAAAAAAAGAAACTTTCGGTGTTGGCATTATATTAATAAGCTGCTGTTTTACTTCTTTCGTTGTTGTTTCTGATCTGTTGGATTGTTGGCCCCCGTCTGGTCGGTGAATTTCTCGCCGAGATCAACGAATTCGGGCATTGTACGAATCACTTGACGAGTTTTCTTTTTGGCTTGCTTACTTCTAGGTTATTTGCTGAGTGTACAGCGTTTGTCAAACTTCAGCGATAATTAGCTAGTTTTGTTAGTCTAGTATTCGTTTCCTCAAAGGATCTATTACGATTGTGTCTTTCTTTGTTGTGTACAAATAGATGATATATAGTCAACATTTTCTGTTACGATAACTATATCTATCTGAGTTTTCACAGTTTTTCCGTTCGGGGTTGTCTTTTTTCATATGAAAGTGATGGTTCAGTTACTTAGAAAACTCGTGAGGAATCTTGTTTAATATGTTGTCATGTCGCTTGTGAAGATAAAGAAAAAAACGCGAAAAAAAGAGAACTGAAAAATTGGATCAATTCATTTGATTTACCGCCGCAGCAAAAGAAATCGAACAAAAAACTTTTTGAGAAAACCTGTATTTATTTATTGACTGATTGATTGATTGTCTCATTGATTAAATTATTTATTTATCTCGAATATTTATTTATTTGTTATTCGTTTCTTATGTTGTCTGTGTTTTTGCGTGATTCTGGTACAGGGAGGGGGGGTGTTTCTGAGCTAAAGGGAACAAATGACTAGGGGAGATGTTCTTCCATTAGTCCTGCGCACTGAGACATTTTAGTACGTTTGTGCTTTGTACCAATATATCAAAATTACAATATAAAAAACTTAAAAGTCAAAAACTAAAAAAATGGGGTTGGTGAGGCTCTTCCCTTATTAATAGAAACAGTTACTCGCTATGCATAACCTAGCCGATAGTTCAATTTGCTATTGCTTTTTTCTTGTCTTGTTAAACATAAATCTTTAAATCTTTTTCAATAAAGTTTAGTCTTAATAGAATGTTATAACAGTTGTTCTGGTTCAATATAACCTGTGATAAGTTTGTGTCGTTTAAACAGCCACTTCCCGCCCTCCCTCCACACACTACAGTTGCTTTGTGATTAAACTTTATGCAAAAATGTGGGTCTGAAATGTAGTTTCTACGACATTCACGTCAGGCTTTGCTGCCCTAATTTGATCGATATGTGTCCGTTGTTTTGGTATTGTTCATTGCATTTGAAATGTAACCTTCATTTAAACCATTTCTACATTGATACTCCAAAAAAGCATTGACTCTGATTGTACTGGTTGAAGAAAAAGCAAATAGCTATAAAAGATCATATTTGATAGATTACACCTGCTCTATATATTTTCTAAGATATAGTCTATTTTGAAAGGTAAATTTCTGAATGGAGAGCTTAGCTCCTGTTGAGATAAGACCAGTGTGAATGCTGGAGAGCAAATATAAAAAATGCACGCACGCACACTGACACGTTCATGAACAGTCTTACATTCCTCCACGTCCTCAGCTACACCTATAACGTCATCCATCCCTCCTCTGCTCCACCTCTGGGGCGGCGACACGGCCCTACTCAAACCCCGCCACGGCTGGGAGTTTGAATTATGCAACGACTCCAGTAGAATGTTGTTCTGATGTACGAACAAATTTCCTCCATTTCTTCTTCCTTTGGTTTACGACATCACCCTCCGCATGTCAAAGTGTCCGCGACTAAGGACGCGTGCACCCGTGTTCCAGAGAGTTTGGGGGGGTGTTTGTAACATGGGGCCGCGCCTCTGTGGTGCGCGCCCAAATCGCAGTGTCTCTCCCCCGTAGCGCCTTATAGTGGCAGTCTGCCAATAGGAACCCATCAGCCGGTAGTGTAGGAGGGAAGGCAAAGTGAGGAACAAGGCTCTTGTCATAATTCATTTTCTCCTGAAATGTGTTTGTTTACTATCAGAAAAATCTATAAATCTTTAAAGACAAAAAAGATGAAAAAAATATTCACCAGACCAAGCTGGTCTCTCCTACTTGCGTTATTACTTATCTATCGATTATTGATTATTGTTACTATGATTAATATTATTCTCATTATCCTTATTCTTATTACGAATCAAATTACTGCGATGAATGACTTCATGTTATCCTTGCTAGTTTAGGTCATTTCTCAAACTGGAAACAAAATATTGAAAAAAATACTTGCTGTAAATGTTTTTTTCTTTTTCATAAAACTGTTGTGTTTGAATTATTTGTACTTTTGAATGTTGGGACAATAAAATAAGGTGTTGAAAGCTGTGTGGTGCCATGTTGTTTAAAAAAATCTATGCACACACACACACACATCCTGTCTATATACACACATGATCTCGCATAACAGCATGATTTTATTTCATTATACGTACTCAGATCTTTAATACCTCCCTATATTATTTGCTCTATTATTCAGGAGGTTTCATTTTCTCATGAACCTACAGGTCACTTAGGCTGCGATTTTCTAAATGAATTTAAGACTTATCCAAATAAGCATGAACGTCAAATGAAACGAAAGTTAAAATTCAGAAAGAGTACTGAAACTTGATCATTATATTAAGGTGCCTCTTACAGCCAGTAACAACACAACATAGGCAGATTTGATGTAAGAATGAGAGCACAGTGCCCCCTATTTCTGTCCAGATAATTATTTTGACTTGTGCCTTTAAAATACACCAAAAGTTTTAACTAAACCGTAAGACATTTAATTTCTCACAAACAAACATCAACAAAATACGCTTGTACACAAAATGCCTACCGGAACATTTATAAATTTAGGATGTTATTAAAGTAAAATAGTGTGTGCATTGAACACTATGGTTAGCATCACTCTACCTTTGGGGTGGGCGGGGCTGAATAGTGGTCCATAGGTGGGCGTGGTTTGAATAATTGTCCATAAGTGGGCAGGGGCTTGAATCTGCACCGAAGGGCAAAAGAGACGAAGATGTGATAAAGCCATCCGACCGGAGTCTCTTTACACCATTAAGGACTTAATGAGGCAGAAGCCCATGAAGGAAGAGAAGTAGCAACATGAGTCATCTCATTCCCACTTTAAAACTCCTCAACTACCCACAGTCTCCTACAATAAAGATCTGATATCTTCATCAGATGACTGCCGCACCTCTGTTGTGCTTATCTGCTCTGGAAAACAGTGGCAGATGAGTAATGCACACGCCCACCATTAAACCTCCTGTAAACATCTGGCACAATGCCATATGTGACAAATTATTATGCAATGCAAACTCAATCTCCCACAACATGACATACATTTGGACAGGAGGTGTGTCATTAATCGTGAAAGCAAACATGAATATTTGGAACGGCTACACAGTCTACTCACTCTGAATATGAATTATTGGGAGGTATCGCACATCTAGAAAATAAGGCATTTCGGTCTAAGGAATAACATGAAGAGACAGATCAATTTGAGACGGACTAAATCATCTTCAAGATGACAAGAACAACTTTTCAGGAAACTCAAGCACGTGAGAAAGAAATGATGTGAAGTACAGATGTGAATTAAAAAAATTCATGATATCTATTAACGTTCATTTACTTTATAAAACTAATATGCAATGTGAATGTCACACATTACCCTATGTTTTCTTAATCACTATATCACATTGGTTTGTGCTTGATTTGTATTAATAAAATGATCATTGCATCTATAACCCTTCATTCGAAAAAATGAAATGCAATATAATATACATAACTGCTGTATGTCTTCAGAGGTGTATAAAGACCTTACATGATGAAGCGTTATGTTTCTTTTACCTTAGAATGTGCCATTTCTTTCTACATAAACGCGGGTCTCCTTGCATGGAATTCGCCATATTGTTTCTACAGTAGCCCTAAACGGACAAACTGCTCTGTGTGGTGAAAACATGACGACTCCTTAGTGCTGCGTCTGAGAGCAGTTGGTTGCAATTCGCAACCTCACCACTAGATGCAATGTCCACATTGCTCGTTTGATTGCATAAAACAAAACAAAAAACACAGACCTGCCACCTCTTACGCAGAAATTCAGAAAGTCACATTGACTGTCTTTTTCCAATAGACTAATACCAGATGACCCTCACCCACAGACCGCCCAATAGCCAGACCAGAGAGGAACATTCCTCTTTCTGGAAGGTCAGATGTTTTGAATGTGTCAAAGCATTTTTTATTAATTGTAATTTCCAGGTGATGGTTACTTAACTGTTTAAGACTGTTTCTTACATATCCTGAAAAAAGGAGGGCTCAGTCAATCTCTATGAGTGTTGAAATGCCCAACCGCCAATGCTCATTCATCCCGCCTGTGCATCCTGCAGTCACACAAGATAATATAAGACATTAATACATGACAATATACATAAGTGCTCTTAAAGATAAAGCTGTCATCATTTATGCACCCTAGTGCTGTTCGAAACCTGTATGTGTCCGTGAATTACAAAAAGGATATTTTGAGTTTTGTGTCCATACAATGGAAGTCATTGGGGGGCTGACATTGTTTGTTTTCCTGCCAAAGTAAGAACAGAATTACTAAAATGTTGTTTTCAAGCTGTTATAAATAAGAAAATCAATGTAGCTTCAGCCTTGTAAATTACACATTTGTTTCAAATTCCCCAAACGATATTGGGAAACAAATAATGCTCTCCATTGACAAAGTTCTTAGAGGATCACCCAAGTCTATATACTACACTTAAAGTGTAATCATTTTCCTAAACTCTAATTCTAAAAATATACTCTTAACACAAAATAATCAACATCCATCACACGCCCTCACACCAATAAGATCTCTTAGGTCTTACCATGAGGAAAAGCTGGGCAGCTGCAACATTACTGTGTTGGACAATCTATGGTCTGAGTTCCTCTCAGATCCAGACACATATGGTCCCTGCTGGCTTTGCTCTCTCTATCTCTCTTCAGATGGCACGTGGCTGTTTGCCTCCCTGCTAGACACTGGGGGCGAGGAGAGATGCTGGTTTGGGTGGCGGAGCCCCCCTCTGGCTGGTACCCAGATTCTGCTCTCTGTTTATAAAGAGACAGAAGGTGTGGGTCTGCTCCACTCAGTTTGTTCTTCAGCCTCCACCACAAGCACCAAGGACATTACTAGTACTAGAACTTTTTCGAGCACACTTTTATTATTTTTTATGAATTTTGTGCATTTTATAAACAGTGCACTTAAAACTACCTTATATAGAGTTCAGCTATGAAAACAGTATATAGTTTTGCACATCCCTTGTGTGTAGACAGAAATGTATTTTGCCATTGGGGCTTATCATATTTACATTGAATGAGATCAGTATTTCTGGTTTTGCTGTAATGCGAGATTCAGCTAACCGTAAAGTCATCTTGACAAATAATCACGGAGAGAAAAGCAAATAGGAGAATAAATGCATACTTTCAGAACATTGAGAAGGCATGCAACGAAACAAAAAAAGGCAACGTTTGGTTCTCCATAAATTTAGCCCTCAATGTGCGCGTATTATCTCACCTCAGTTTTTCCACTCTTTCTCTCTCAAGAGGCTTTGCTCTGGCCAGAAACCCTCTTCACATTCTCCAAGATCAGATTTGAATATCTTTTCTCAGCACTTGCTGTTTTCCACCATCTGTCACATACAACAGTGAAGTCTCTGAGCCAAACCACCATTCAGAGGCCCATGAATTCTCACTCTGTATTCCAAACACACACGCACACACTGCATACTGGGGCAAGACAGATAGCCAGTCCCTAAATCATTCACACGCAGTCAGCACAGTTCATGGACCCAATTGGCTCCATCCCTTCAGCACGACAACTAGCTCGGATAAATTCAACAACTTTCAAGCCCTGATGGATTTTTTGTGCCACGCAGATTGTCGCAACCTCCATTTCAGAGTCACGTTTAACCAGACTAAACCTTTGCGGAGGGTCAAAGTAAATTAGGGACGGGCAAAAGCACCCAAATTAGATAAGTGTTTGAGAGAAAACAATGGTCCCAAAAAGGAGATTTAACAAACCTTGACATTTTTATGTGCAGCTCATGAATGTTGCCTGATATCTCTCATACGCTGCTCTTTGAAACATCCCACCTATAACAATAAACCCACTTTCTTGTAATAAGTTTTATAGAAGTTTGAATGAGAAAATAATACTTCCGATCGCATTATCTGGATCCGAACAAGGATGTCTATTTTGTTTATTTTCTTTGAAGCATAAGATACACATGCATGGAGAGGCATGTGCACGTGACCCTGGCCTCCATGTGTGTTTCTCACCTGTCAACACTGCTAGTCCAACCCTGAATCCTCGTTCTGAACTCGTAGTACTATGAATGGTAAGGACCTGTTGGTGAGTACGGAATATGGCATCAGCTGTCTAAAGTTGCCCCAGGCAAAAACATCCAAGAGAAACCCAGGGGCGATGATTAAATAAAGCACGGACCCTGCTGTAAATATCAGAGATGCCTGCAGGTACACACGCGCACACACACAAACCCTCGTTCCTGTAGCTGACGCTGTCTGTGCCGGGCCTGAGGGGAACCAATCATCAGCCAGCTTACAGAGATCCAAATTAGAGTGTCAGTCACAACCCGATTTTAATTTGGCACGACGAAGAGACGGGAAAAACACTCACACATGTGTTTACAGTATCTATATGGGAATATAGCGTAGGCTTTTTGGTTTTTACATTTACGTATTTGGAAGACTCTTATTCAATAAGACACTAAGAGAAATTGATTCTTCAATTATTTACTCACCCTCAAGTCTTTCCAAACCTGTGACTTTCTTCCGCAAAACATAAAAGAAGATATTTTGAAGAACGTTGTAACCAAACAGCATTGTCCCGCATTGACTTTCATTGTATGGACACACTTTTGTATGGAGACCGTAGAGAGCAAGGCGGGATGAGAGCCTCTCACGGAGGAGTTCCGGGAGCATAAAAGAACAACATTTTACAATATATAGTTGATAAAGTTTAAAAACAATGAAAGAATTTTAGGGAGCATTGTGTTAACAACGTAAGGTTGTGGGTTCGATCCCAGGGGATTGGAGACACCTATGTAAAATGTATAGGATAATGCAATGTAAGTTGCTTTGGATAAAAGCGTCTGCCAAATGCCTAAATATAAATGTAGGGAACGGTTAAAACATACATTATCATGCGTTGTAATGTCTAATGAATAATTGTAACTACAGTTGATACGTAATAACACTTATCAATTCATTGATACACTTTGCATTTTTAATTTGGTTGTAATTCTAACAACATTTAATGTATTACAAAACACATTTTGAACAATCATAATTTTTTTAATAACCCTTTATGATGCATTGTACATAAAGGCTTTAAGTGAAGTGTCCTTTTAAGGCCTGCTTACATAAACAAAAATAACTGTGAATTACTTAAAATATCTCATTTGAGTTTTAATAGAATAGCGGCGTCTACACCACAACTGAAATAAAAGAGGAAAGAGATAGCTGGGATCACACCCGTGCGTCGGGTTGGGGCGGGTAACGAAGTTGTCACTTTAGTTACGGGTGGGTCGGTTGGAGCGGGTCAATTAAAACAAAATAAAAAAAACATGTCTATTGCGTGCAATTCCCTATAACCTATATTCATTATTTGGGAATATACCGTATATTTTCTTATTTTATTAGGTTCTTTGATAAGGATACAATACGTAGGTCTACATAGCGCCAAGTAAATACGGAAGTACACAAAGCGCCAACCAGACACGTCAACAAAACATACAGAGAAATAAAAGTGAAGATGGAAGACGATGTGCAGGAGAAGGTCGGGAATTTACATCATGAAAAGAAATGAAGGTCAAGCTGCTAAATCGAAAGTTTGGGACCGGTTTTCAGAAATAATTGCAGCAGGAGACAACAGCAGTATATTGGCTATGTGAAGTGCAGGTTTCTATGGTTCATAAGCATGTGTTGTTGCCAGTTTACAGGGCGATGTAATCGAATGGCTGTTTGCAAGCACTTTTAGGCTGAAATAAATTTCAGTTGTTTTCATTTAAATGGTCGCGGGGAGGGTTGTAAAAATAGATGGTGCAGGGCAGGGCAAATAATTGTTTGAAAAGACGACCGGCGCATCACTTATGTGCAGACACACGTAGGTCAGCTGGGACTGGCAGTGTCTCTCACCTGGTAAGAATCCTGTTCTCTCCTGCTGTCACTGCTGTCTGTCCTCCACACATCACTTCCTTTTTGGGTCAACATCAGCTCACCTCACAGTCACCCCCAACAAACACATGTTAACACACACACACACACAAATGAAGACCCATACTAGACACACACCCGTCACACCCGTACAGTTCAGTGGTTGGTTTGATGGCCATGTGCATTTCCAGACTTCAAGCACAGTGATTCACAGAACAAGAATTAAGGCCCCTTCACACAAAAGGCTGTGCTAAAGAAAAGTCACGGAACAAGATTTCAGAACCAATCTACGGTAGAAAAGTTCAAAACCTTTTAACTTTGAATGTTATAAGAAAGTCTAGAAACCTTTGCGTTGTAAGGTTTTATAGCGGACAGACAGACAGGAAGCAATTCGAGTGAAATGTCCATTTTCAATTTCAAGGTACTTTATTGGCATGATTGCTCACAATATTGCCAAAGCATTGAACATATTACAAAAGACATACTTTGGAAGCCATGTTTGTCTGTGTCTGCCTTTCTCCATACCCAGACTGTGATCCCTGAGTCTGTATGTGGTCATGATCCGTCTCTGTTTTACATGTTCAACAGTGTAGAGATAATCTGCCAGATTGTATTTTCTGGGTCCGATAGCATTCTAGTTTACTTTTGTTTTTCCTTTCCTTTTCCCAATGATCTAAATATGACTTTTTACTTTCTTTGATCATTTGGTTTATTCTGATGTGGTTTTGTTCCGTTGTGCCGGTCTGAAGTTTCAGAATTGTCTCTCTTAGCCCAACAAGTCTTTCGATCTGAAGGTGCAGTCTAGTTTAAAGACAAAGATTGAATAACAAAAAACTTTTTATTAAACAAAAATGTTTTTGAAATCAGTGACTTGAAATGATGAAGAAAAAAAAGATAAGAAGTGACTAAGTTTGGTTTTATTTTTACTATTCCTTTTTTAAAACATATTTTTTCAAAGATGTTATCCATAGTTTTGAACATTTACTATCATTCTATTATGTGCTCAGGACCAGTTTAAACCAGCGAAGGACCAGCTTAAATCAGCACAAACCAGCTACCATCCTTCAAAACCTACCTAAACAGCATGTTTTCTCAACAGGGTGGAAGTATGTGAATACAAACTACAGGTATGTGGATAAAAATGGAAAAGTAAAGGCACTTACATAGGCACAGTAGATACAAAGACAGACTATGTCCAGCCACTACTATACAAAACATCACAAATTTACCTGTTACACCAAACATTTCACCCTTCCTTCGTATTAGGGTTCAGTGACTCCTGTAAACACCTGCAGTTTATTTCTGCAGGATATATTCTGAAGTATTCAATAGCAGAGGTGGGTGGCTGATGAAGTGGTGGTCGTTTTAAGAGATCAGGCCAGAACATCAGTGTGAACAAGCCACTCGTGCTGATGGAAAAAAAGAGAGCGGAACCTCCGGTCAGCCCCATCATAAGCTCTCGGCTCCTGCTCCATAGGAGAGCGGCCCATGCTCCAGTGCTTTTAAAACACTCTATATGAGTCTGGCTGAAGAGGGCCAGGCACACGCGTGCCCCTCTACCTCCCATATTTACAATCAGCCCTTGGCTCTCTCGTCCTTCTCTCTCTCTCTCTCTCTCTCTCTGCCTCTCAGCCTACCGGTCAATTATAATCAAATTGAACGAGCAGCTGAGGAGAAAGTTCAAATCTTGACCCTTCCCATAGCGCTGCCTGAATCTTGATGGGGCGATGTCTTAAGAACACTACATGCATAGCTGATCGCGAGCATAGTTCATCCGACCATGGCGTAGAGCGGTAGATCTCAACTTGTAGGTCACAACCCAAAAATTGATCTTATAGGGTCACGGAGAGTAGGAGAAAACGACATAAGTGTGTAGCCAAACAAATAGATTAGTAATAGATATTCTAGAATAAATAGATATTGTTCAGCTCAGTAGTCGATTTAACTTTTTTGTTAACTCAGTGGTATTTTGACACAAAATTCAAAATCTTGACATTTCAGTGATGGATTTTGGCATAGAACATCATTTTGTAAAATAGACATGCAGTATTAATCATTAATAATATCTAAAAACATATATTCACAAAAAACGCATCAAAAACATATTTCTGACACGAAAGGGATAGTTCACCCAAAAATTATAATTGCGTTTCTTTTTGTCACATTGGCGCTAGCCATTCTCTTGCTTTGGTTTTGTGTGTCGTACAATAGAAGTGAATGGTTACCGCCGTTGTTTGGGTACCAACATTCTTCCATAATATCTTTCATGAGAGAGAAAGTCATACTGGTTTAAATTGATATAAGGGTGAGAAAATGATGACATCATTTTTGGGTGAACTATCACTTAATTACTGAAATAAAAAAATTGTCCCAGTGCTGAATCACACGGAACCAAGGCGGCATTGACGTGCTTGCATTTCTCAAAAGAAAAAAGCGCTTCTCTTGCATTCAGAGGAGTGTCGGGCTGTTAACGCTGAGCGTCAAGCATCTTATTCAGACCTTCACCGGGCCTCATGCCTTGCAAATGTAATCAAGATCAATTCGCTCGCTTTCTCCTTCCTGTGCATATACAGACACATACTTGCGAAATCCAGAAGCAGATGCATCACCATAAAGCCGAGATGCGGACAGCGGCGCACACTCATAAAGCAGAGCAAAATAAAATCTGTGCGGAAAGAAGAAGAATGTGATTTGTCTATGTTTGGGAAGAGGTTGTTGCGGTGTTGGCTGAAGGAACGAGCATGAACAATTCCTTGAAAGAGATTTTGTAACGCTACCCCAGTAGTCCCGAGCTTGGCGGGCATCCGGATCATTTCGATACAGTTCCGTCATACGTTCGCACACACATACGTGCGCGCTCCCTCCTTTGCAAACGGCAGGTGGAATTCTGCATGCATGGCTAGGCCTCTTGGCTGCAGCGGCGGTTGCTAGGCGACAGCAGAGGGGAGCTGACATTAGGAAAAGCAAATTGACCACAGGAGGGCTAATCTAGCATGAAACAGCATCTGGCCAGCCACTCTCCATCACTGGGTGAGCGCTGTGGGCCTCTGTCGGGGGGACACACCCTGCTACCCTCAGAATGCTAAAGTCTCTGCTGGTTACCGGCGACGGGGTTCTTTCTTACCTCGTGAGAAAGAATGCTCCATTGTTACACCAAGGCTTTCTGGACTTAAGGTAGCAAGGATAGGAACACTTAGACTCAGATGATTTTAGGTTACGGTTTTCACAGCCTGAATTAGTTGTGTCTGGCAGTGCAGCGCAGTTGTGCTTTGATGATGGTATGTGTAGAAAACATGAAAGGGTGTGAAATAGAGAGAAAGCATTGGGAAGGATTGTGTAAAGATTAAGACCTGTGAACAGGTGAGAATGGAAAGATACAGTCTTGCAGATAGGCAGATGTTTGACCAATAGCATCAAACAGCCAACATGGAATCTATTCGTAACTGACTGGGGATCGTTCACCCAAAAATGAAAATTCTGTCATCGTTTACTCATCCTCATGTCATTCCTTACTGTATGAGTTGCACAAAAGACGATATTTTGAAGAAAGTTGGCTCCCATTGACATCCATTGTAAGGACACAAAACCACAGAAAAAATTCTCAAAATATCCTTATTTGTGCTTCACAGAAATAGGAAAGTCATGCAGGTTTTAAAAGGCATAAGGGTGAATAATGGATGACCGAATTTTAATTTTTGGGTGAACTATCCCTTTAAGGCATAAATATTTGACAGATATATGAGATTTTATTCTAACCCAAGAGTCAAAATTAATTAGTCAAAGAAAGAGATGGAAAACTCAAGTATATTGAAAAGTGATTAGCAAGTTGTTTGCATAAAATATGCCGTACAAATCCACTTTTTGGCCCTGAGTGACACGTACTGTACAATTTATCCCCATTAATATTCTTTTGATTCTATTCTATTTTAACATTAGCCTCTTTGCATCAAATACATTCCTATTGAGTAAACACAAGGGCTGTCAGAAGATTAAAATAAATGCTTAATTTTGTAGTTTACACATAAACACATTGCTTTTAAGCAAAGAAACAAAACAACGTGTCAGTGTGGTAGAGTGATAACTCACAGTGAGACATCAGTGTAGGCAGTTGAACTCTTTGAAGACGCTGCAGGTTGTCTGAATGCACAGCCTTATCTGTGAGAGTGGGCGGCGTGCTGCAAATGATCTACAACTGGATACTGAATGAGTTCTCTTAAGTGTGTAATGGGATGCGTGTCCTCTTTAAAGATGTGGATGTGGACTATATACAACCCTTAGTTTTCTCTACTCCATTTATCTCTTAATAAAAATAGCAGGAACGTCATTAGACAATGATAATTCAATTTCCCAAATCTGCACATGACTTGACCTTTGTCAAGTCTCATCTGAATTTCATTATAAATATTCATTATCTGTCATAAAGACATTTCTCCATCACCTGCTGTTATTAAACAATGTGAGCTAAATATGACAAAAAAACTTTCCATTGAGAAACGCTTGAATGTCCAAATTTGGGTTTGGGCCTCTGTTGTGTTTAAAGGGATACTTTACTGTACCAAATCAAAATGTACCCGTGTTTTAATCACCCGCAAGGCATCCTCGCTAAATATGATTTTCTTCTTGAAAAATAAGGCTTATAATACCACGTATCATTATATTTCCTAGCAGTATAATGGGAGTGAATGGGGGTGTTGACTTTTTGAAGCTCCAAAAAGTGTATCCATCGTTCAATGAACTGCTCGACACGGCTCTCTGGTCTTAACAAAGGTCTTCTGAAGCGAATCGATGCGTTTGTTGTGTAAGAGGAATATCCATATTGACGGCGCTATTAACCTTGATGTCTAGCTTCCGTCATCTCTTGAACGCACGTGAACCAAAGGCTGGTTTTCCAGCAAATTACGGTGACAAAAGCTCCCGCCAGACTAGACGCTATCCTATTGGAACAATACGAAAAATGCAGCGTTCGTCACCGGAACCTACGACATGCCTGCGTCATCTACCAGAAAAATTTGGACATGTCTTTGTTTGTAAACAGTAAATTAATCTTTTTACAAAATTGAAAAAAGTTTATTTTAGGGTTAAGGTTAGAGTGTGGGTAAGCATACATTAGTGTTTAATCTTTTGTTTTTATACACAGCTAGGTATATATAACGTGTGTGTGTGTGTGTGTGTGTGTGTGTGTGTGTGTGTGTGTGTGTGTGTGTGTGTGTGTGTGTGTGTGTGTGTGTGTGTGTGTGTGCATCTAAGGACTGCAATCCGAGCCATAGAGCTCAAGCTGAGTTCATGGAGAGAGCACAAAAGAGAGAGAGTGACTGGCTCTAATGAGGGACTAGCTTTACCTCCATGACAAAACAACTCACTGTAATGATGTGGTGGGCTTCCCTGGCTGATGCTGCCGGGTAGGGGGTCTCCTTCCAGTCAACACACTGCCTGGGTAATCACAGGTCATCACATCAACGCCCCACAGCCTAACAAAACTCTCCAATCAGCCTCCCATTACCTGTATTAACCGCCTTCTATAATAACATTAGACTGCGTCTCTGAGTCTTATCCGCTCAGCTCTGCATATCCAACAATTAGAGCGAAAGCAGGCAGGATGTTTTAAGAGCACTTCTGGGTCAATACAGTAATAAATACTGTATATATTGGGCTTATTTCACACAAATCTGAGTCACTTCACCGTAACAGGCTGCCGGATGTCCTACCAATAAACCCACCTACTGACAACAGAAGAATGAGGGTTCTGTGTCTGTCCGAGGCACACTGTCCGGCCGCAACTATACAGCATCAACACTGTGAGCTGAAATGAGGCGAGGCTGACAAACTGTAGCAACAGAATGTCAATAAAACAACTGCTGCCTTCTGAGCACAAAGTAAAGCGCTAGTACCAGACTGGTGCTCGCATGTTTCACTGCCTAACCCCATATTGCCAAACCTTGAAAATGTGTTGACGGCAAGTTTGGTCAAATAAAAATTCAAAACAAAATATCAAAGCATGAATAATAAATACTTTCACAGACGGTATACACAAACGTTGTGTGGCGCAAACTAAACCTCTGTTGTAATTTAGTATGACACAATGAACAATCAATAGAATATGAATATTATTTAATATTAATATAAATGAAAGATATAATAAACGATCATATTTTAACCAAATACAGGCCAGGTGCGTGCATCGGCTGAAACCGAATATACAACATATGTCACACTAAGTAGTATATTTCCCAGGAAAATTACCAAGCTGTGGATGTGTTAAAGAATAAAAAAGGAAGTTTATGTTTTAAATGATTTTCATTGGTCTTTGACCACTTTCACAATTCCAGTAATATATTCTCGTACAAAGTCCTCAATTTACAGCAATTACTGTCGTTCGACAATTTTGCCTATGCCTTCATTACAAAAGACATCCTTTAGATGCTATTCAAATCATATCTGATTTAATTAAGCCGTCTCGTACGCGCATGAGATTATTACATTTAAATCATAGATAACTCATTCTGTGCATGAAGTATTAAGTTGTTTTCATGCTATGCCTTCCGTTTGTCGGTGTTCCCATATCAAAAACAATGGAAAATAACGTCAATCACGTTTTACCTTTTAAGGGTTTAATTAATGGAAGAAAGAAACCTAAATCTTTCATCTATTGTTGCGGCAAAAAGTTCTTTGTTTTCCCACTCTAAACTCTTTTGTCTCTTTGAAGTTCCCCGAACAATGGCGGACGGAGAGAGCAGCGAGAACACGGAAGGCATTACTGAGAAGTTTGGTCTGACTTTCCGAGACTCGGTGGAGATATCCATTATCAAAGCAGGCATTACTATACCCCTGAGGTCCTGGCTTTCCATTCATTAACCTACGGCAGACACTTTAAAATCAGCGAGGACGCTCAACAAAACAAACAGGTGAGTCATACGCTCTTGAAGGAAATGCGAAACGCTGAGTGGTCGAATCCTATTTCTGTGCATGCTAATTCTGTCAGATGTTCTGCGTTTGTCTGTCGGCGTGATGCAAGACCTCGGTTTGGACTCTCTGCTGCGTGGATTGACCTTGCTAACAGAGTGCCAATGCCAGGCTTGTAGGGAATAGCTACACAGCGTGCTACTAAAGCATTTGGTCTCATTAAACACACACTAATTAATGATTAACATCAAATCATGTTTGAAGGCCATGTTCTAATCCCTCGATGGGACTCGAGAGGCTGTGCAATATTCTGAAATATCTCTTTAAAAAGGGCGGATTGAACGACAAAAATTCCAACTCGCTGCAGGAGCTAATACGGCTCCTGACAAGCACCCTCGGCGGCGTACGTGTAAAACTGGGCTTCAGCCGAATCAACAGGTACGCGAACGGAGATACACACAACATCCTAAACGGCAAATGAGCATTTTGCAGGCGCTAATTGGAGCATGCGAAAAAACATTAACAATGCAAGTGGATGAGTGGCCACTGGGGGCAGCGTGGAACGCTCGAGGGGCCGCGGGGTCATTACGCCACTAATGGAGCCATATGGTCCGAAAACAAACAGAAAACAGCCATTTTCTCCTCAATAATAAGGTCGTGAGATGCCTTTGCTTGTTTGGCTAGAGACCAGTGGGAAGTTGTGAGAACGATGAGATTATTTTAGCATGGTGTCTTTTGATGGTAAATGGATTTGTTTTGTCAAAAAAGCCTTTGGCAAAGGCAAACCTCAAGTCCTCTGGAGTGCAGAACAGAAAGAATTGTGCATATGGCAGTGATGTCAGTTTTAGGGTATGAAAAGAGTTCGGAAGAGTTCGGCATTTTGTTAACTTTAACTGTATAAATAACACAAAAAATATCTTTGTTTTTGGTTATGTACAATGCTAGCATGAAGAGGTTTTTTTTGCTAGCATTAAGAGGGGAAAATTCTTTATACAAATAGTTTTTACAAGCATGTTTAAAATCAGTGTGGCCAGTCATGTGGTTTGTTATTTGGCATAATGTGACAGAGTTACATTATACCTTTAATTGAATGATATTAACTCATGTTCCTATTCTAATCTTTTAAAGAAACAGTCATGTGATCCCCTCCAAGGACGCACCCAAAACCCCAAACAAGTGGACAATTTTACGGATATATCGTTTCGTCGATTCCAGCAGCTGTCATCTCCTTCACTCCATTACCCAGCTTCCCTGTGCAACCAAATTGCCGCAATCCACCATTTACCCATACATTTGCAAGAAAGCCTCATTCATCACGTGCCGCGTGTCGAGTGGAGGCGGCCAAGGCATAAGAAATGTCTTTGCACCGTACAGACTGGGAAGAAATGACCATTTCAATATAATTTACCATGTCTGTTCCTCTCCAGAGATCCTGTATGTGCAAGAAGAGACTGAAGTGGTCTCAGAGAGTCGCTTGGAAATGTCAACACGGCTCTCCGGTTCTCCGTTTCACCCTCAACCTCATTGAGGTTCCTACTGGAGGAACTGTGGGAAAAGAGCCAAAGCTAGTATTTAATATTCAAGCACTGATAGAAAGACGTTTTGGGTATTAGAAAAAGATGTGGCATTTGCTGAAAAATACATAGATATATAGATAAGAACACATGGCATCTATTTTTGTCTCTGTTTCTGGCTTCTCCTGTACTGTGCTGTGCGTTCATCTTTACCAAGAGAATGAACAGAAAATGTCCCTTTACTTGAGTTGCATCCGCCTTTCAGGAATGTGTTGGGCCAGCTGGTGCGTTTTTGATGTGTTTAGCTTCAATACAGACTCAGACTCCACTCCTGGCTGAGAGTCTCTCCTTTTTCTTTCTCTTCATCTCTCTCTCTCTCGGTCTCTCTCTCTTAATTTTCAAATTTAAAGGCACTTTATTGGCATGATTGCGTGTTCTTACAAAATTGCCAATGCATTGAACATATAACAAAAGACATACAATAAGTCCAAACATTAGAGTCAAATTAAAATAAGGTGCTGAGTAAGGGATCAATCTGGAATGAAATATAAAATAAATGATATGCAGGTAAACAAATGAAATATATAAATAAATATATCTATATCAAATCATATATCTCTCCTGCTCTCTTTTTCCCTGTGTCTCTCGCTCCCTATCCTTCTTTCTCTCTTCCTCAACACCCAACAAAATCCTTCTGGGTCCCAATTAAGACTCAAAGCTGCTGTTCTCTCTATGATAACAACACCAAGCGCTGACAACATGCTACCTGTCAACGAGAGCATCAACACCCGCCATCTGTTCCTGGGCAAATTGTCTTCATTACACACAAACGTACTCGGTTACTAACGTAACCTCGGTTCCCTGAGATACGGGAACGAGTACTGCGTAGCAGGACGCTATGGCGAAAACTCCTTTTTCTCAGATGACTGAAGCAATTCAATAGCTCAGTGAAAACTGCACGCTTATTGGTTGGAAAAAAGTAAAACTTTAAACCAATGGAAGCGGAGCTGCCGGACCAATAGCGATGGTACCCGCCAGAAAGGGCGGGGCTTACGGCTATATAAAACGACGCATCGCTGTAGGGTCCTCAGGTTACTTCGACTGAAGCGACGACAATGCAGCTCGTAGCACGGCAAGGAACGCAGTCCTCGTTCCCGTATCTCAGGGAACCGAGGTTACGTTAGTAACCGAGTACGATTTTTAATGCTCTGACTGGGCAAAGGAGGTTAGGCTCTGGGTCCCGCTCGGAGGAGGGGAGAGCAGAGAGCGTAATAAACTGTGCTCTGAACGGAGTAGAGAGCACCTTGGCGTTGTTAGGCCGAAATTCAAAACAGGATGGGCTCACAGAGAGAGCCTGTAGGTCACCCACACGCTTCACCGATGCTAAAGCGAGAAGCAGAGCGGTCTTGAGCGTTAAGGAACGGAGGTCCACAGATAGCAGAGGCTCAAAGGGAGGGCTCTTTAGAGCCCTCAGGACAGTGGGCAGATCCCAAGTGGGAACTGTAAGAGGGCGAGGGGGGTGTAGCCGCCTGGAGCCCTACAAGAAACGAACGATGAGGTCGTTTTTGCCCACTCCTTTTCCCTCGATGTGGGTATGTGAGGCTGAAATGGCTGCCAGTTTGGAGTCCGCACTTGGCACATGTTTGGAGTCCGCACTTGGCACATGTCCGCTGGGTTCCGGGGATGGAGAGGGGGCGGGGTCATCTACTGAGCCCGCTAACTCCTCCCCGTCCGAAGCCGCTAACGACATGTTGTCGTCCTCCTCGAGTTCATTTCCACCGAACGAGATCATGCCACTGGCGGACGCCATTGGTCCGGCAGCTCCGCTATTGAATTGCTTCAGTCATCGGAGAAAAAGGAGTTTTCCCCATAGCGTCCCACCATACAACATGTGCTATACATGAAACACAAGAGAAGTCTATATGCATACAGAGTTATTGATTTCTAAGTTATCAGTATCTACATGTTTAGGGCTGTGTGTATATGCAACCATAATGCATTCTTGCCCTTGAGAAGAAAAAAAAAACAATGTTTTATATATATACATACATAACCCATGTACACATACAGTACATGTATAAAGCCTGAATCTATTTAACTGAATATACATATAATTTACATAAACATATGTGACATATATGTAAACATAGTTCATGTATATAGTCCTATATAGAAGCCAATGACCAGAAATCTATTAAATTGAATGTTATCCTGTCACTTATGTTCATTCCATTTATATGTATGTTTATTATAAAATTTTATTCCACGGAATAAAATATTTTGAATAATCAGTTATAGAAAAACACCCTTGATGTCGCTTCTCGATTGTTAACATAACAACTAATTAAAATACAGCCTGCTGTTGTATGTAACCACGTTTCCATTCACACCCCTGTAACTCATGATGGTTTTGTCAGTCGGAGCAAATTATCATGAGGAGGTGATAGATTTTCTTCTCTAATTAAAACAGATTTGTTTTCTCTCACCGGTCTATTGATCAGAGGATAAAACTGCTTTGTCAGGAAATATGAAGACAAGAGTTCTTTCCAAATAGGAACATTCACCTAGAAAGCATTGGTAGTCTGCATGGCCGAATATTGTCTTTTGCTAAGGATTACGTAGTAAATGAGTTTCATAATCCTCACTTTAGAGTTGTTTTCGTACTTGACGATTTTACAGCACAAAAAGTGCCAAACGCTTCATGCGTACAAATCCAACAGGACAACAACACATTGTTTACACGAGTACACCACAAATTAGCCGAATATGGTGAGCAAAATATGGGACGTGACGTTTATTGTCCCTGTCAGCGTTGTCACCAAGGTTCATCTTTTTTAGTTCATGTTGTTTAGCTTTGGGCAGTTTGAGAGGATAACAGAGTTCAACTTCACCTTTACTAACTCTGTCACTCTACTCCAGATTCTCATTAGGTTTATCTTAAGAGCTTCCAACACCGCGAACAGTGTGTATGTGTGTGTGTGTGTAACCCACTGCTCATACACTCTCGCCGGTAAAAGTCCCACAGGCATCTCTTCTCCCTCGGCACTGACATAGTGCTACAGGAGTGCTAAATATAAACAGTGTGGGCAGCTTATGGCTGCGGCTTGCGCGACCATCTGAGGTGCATTATGGGTCTGATGGGCTGATGACAGGATCTCTGCTATCAGGCTGCGATGGCCCACACTGTTTGAATGCACAAACAGTGAGAGTCAAACGTGGCGAGTGGATGAGAGTGCTGCGGACCACCTCACACTGAGAAAGTTAATGAGAACAGCCCCCAGCAGATGAGAGTTCAATCTCTCCATCATTTTTTCTCAAGCGCTCGGTCAGCAATGTTAACCACGTGTGTCTGCTCTTCGTTGAGTCTTTACCAAAAAACGCCCACCCGGAGAATGTCAGACCAGTTCAGGGGCGTCGGAGTGAAATGGTGAAAGGACATTTATCCTGCCTTTATTTTGCATTGTTCTGCGTCTTGGAGGTAACTGTGTTTTCAGCATTTTCTATTCACAACATCATGATAGCTAACGGTTTACATTCACATGCAGAGTTACAGGGTAAACAAAATGGAGTGGAATAAGTATGAAAAGCCAACTAAAGCTTTCCATTGATGAATGGTTTGATAGGATAGGACAATATTGGAGTTTGTAGGCGGGTTTCCAGACAGTTTTCTTCATGGTTTTGCTGCATCCACACACAAAAATTACATTTTGATGTATTTACTGTGGTAAATTAAAAAACTATCTTCACGGAACATTATTTTTACTTAATATCCTAAAGATTTTTGACATTAAAGAAAATGTCATTTTGGCTATTGTCAAAAATATACTTGTGCTACGGGGTCAGATTTAAATAATTAAATTATAGCCAAGGTGTAACGTGTCCACTGACGATAAACAAAGAGAGTGGAGAGCAATGTAGAGTACATATAGTGTCCGGATGATAGGGTGCAGGTGTGAAAGTCAATGATCTCTGATGAGGGACAGGTGCAGGCAAAATCAACCAGGGCCAGGTGAGGGAGCGTGGCAAAAGAACAGCCCTGGGGCAACAACAGGGAAAACAGGACTAGGGACCAACGGGAGTGTTACACAACGCATTTCACAATGGTTTGCAATAACTGAATCATTTTAACACTTCAAAAAGTTGTGAACAGTCAAAATAGCTAAATAAGAAGCGAGACGAAGAGAATAAAAAAATGTGACACTCATAAAAAGATTAGCATTTTTGGCGAATAAACTCCATAAAGAACCTTTAACATCCAAAAAACCTTTTTATATAAAAAGTAAGAAAGAAATGGTTCTTATTAATTCTTCTTCTATGGCATCACTGTGAAGAACAGCTTTTAAATGGATATGTTGGTTTTATAACTTTCAGTTTTTATATATTTTACAAACTTTATCGTATCGCAAATTGCAAGTTATTGAGCATCACACCGTCCTCAATATTAATATCCAGCTCTAATGGAAAGTAAACTGTTAATTTAATTAGGTGAATATTACTGTAGCTTATAAAAATAAGTTAAAATGTTATCAAATGTAAAGTTTGTGCAGCTAAAAACCCAAACTTTAGAAAAAGCACATATTTATGTAAATGCTACAGTAAATGCTACAACAAACTGCTCCCAAACTCACCAGAACTAAGTGCTTTAGTAATGTTTCTGCATTTTACCCAGATGTGCAAAACCGGGAACCCCCTAGAAAACAAGAGTACACCATTTTTGATGGGTAAAACGCACTGTAAGCAGTGAGGTAGCTCATTGGATTTTGAAACAGACCTTACGTCTGGCCGAAATCTCTGAGAAACCGGCAACTTGGGAACAGATAGCCCTTTTCATAGTAAGAGTGTTGCAAGTCGATGACAATTTATGAGTCACTTCAGTTTCTTCTATGATTTTGTTGTCACTTAATGCCATTACCCGGCGTTCCATGAGACAGAGTATATGTTTGTACCAGTCCTCCTGTCAGAGAGATGGCAGCTGTCTTTATGCTGAATGTATGCAAGCTGCCAACATTAAAACCATTTTAAACTTGTTTTATAAGATTCAAGAAGTGTTTCAGACTTTTTCTAGGAGCTGTGTATAACCTATTTCAGCTTGGGCCTTTGGAAATAAAAACTGTATTTGGTAACACTTTATAATACGGTTTCATACTTAATAGGTTGTTATGCAGTAACTAATGCAGAACAAATGGTTATTGCTGCATTAACACTGTCGTCATTACTGATAACTAATAAGGAAGAAACATTAACTATTCAGTAGACAACAGCAAGTAAACAACAATTTCTTACTTATTTAATTGTTATTAATAACAACTAAATGCTGTATGTCTCCTGCAGAACTATACAAATACTAAGACCCATTCAAAATAACTATCCATGAACTGCTCATAAACTTGCTAAACATAATTTTGCCAGCAAGCAGCCTATTAAAGATACATGTTTGGTATTATAATTTATTATATGAATATATATGAATACTAGTTTAATTGACATCATTAAATTAAATTTGGGAATTTTGTAGAAATCTCAATACTGTGATATTTTTATTGAAATTGATTCAAATCAATCTATTGTGCTTTTCATCCTAAAATAGTAAAAAATTATCCCCGTCTTAATCACTCTATTGTCGGTAATGTTTCTGTGGTAAAACTGAAAGTTTTTCTTGTCAATCAATTGTTACAGTATTATCCAGAAATAATGCACTGTTACTTTAAGGGGGAGGGCGTGGACATAACATTACCGCATGCAGAAGTCATAGCAGCAGCCTGTTCAAATTGAATGCTGCTAAAACGCCAAAGCGCATATAAAATGAAAAAGACCAGTTTTGCAGTTTACTTTATTGATATATTCAACATGCAATCGCCACTGTCTGATGTGGCAAGACCTGAGCAATTTAAAAAGTTAGCATGTTTTTCAACTTACAATACGGTTCCGGGTCATAAGTCATTGTCCACAAGGAGGTGTATTTCTTAAGTTTATTTCTTTAAAATAAATCAAATAGAAAAAAGATGAAGATTCATTAGATTTATTTCATTGATATGAAAAATAAAGTCTTAATGAGGACGATATTGGACAATAGTTTAGAAATATAAGATAATGAAGTTCACTGAAAGTAAACAAAATAGGTTAAAATTGTATTTTTAACTTTATATAGAACTAGTTTAATTGACATCATTATGTTTAGCAGCTGTTAATAAGTATTTAGAAGATCATTATTTTAAATCTTAGTTATTGTATAGTTCTGCGGAAGACGTACAGCATTTAGTTGTTATTAATGACTATTAAATTTACTTTAAACATCAGTATGCTGTTGCCGACTGAATAGTTAATGTTTCTTCCTTATTAGTTATCAGTAATGACGACAGTGTTAATGCAGCAATAACCATTTGTTCTGCATTAGTTACTGCATAACAACCTGTTAAGTATGAAACAGTATTATGTATTAAGTGTTACCCTGTGTTTTTCAAATAAATGTTTCTCTAAAAAGGGTTTAAAAATATGGTTTTGAAACTCAAGATGATATTTTGATGACTTGTTTTGGTTTTACAGCAATGACAAATTAAAGCCAATAATTTAATTAGGAGTACAGTAAATAGATTCTTATACAGTGCATTACAATAAATACAGAGCGGCTTTAATTTTGTTGAATATAACCCATATAAACGCATAATAACACTACAGGGGTCTTTGCCATTTCCATTTTTCCAAATGTACCGTCTAGTTTCTATTTCCCAACACTGAAGTCTGAACACAATTTAATCTCATCACGGCCCTAAAGATAATAACTCAGTGAAGAGACAAACCATTTCCATATTAATGATTAAAACACTCTTCTCTTGCCTCGGACTGATCTTGGATGGTGTTGAATGCAATCTCAGAGCACTGCCGCAAGCATCTCTACTGCATGTGTCCCATCAGCGGTCGTGGTGCAGAGATGAATGGACTGAAAGTATCCGTCTGTATAATATCGTCTCTACGCCCCATCTCTCCGCCTATAATCTCTGGCCCACAGGCCAGGTGAAGACCGTCCTGCACACAAGCACCATGTCATACATTATGCATTACTGCACAGCTAATGTGTTCAAACATTGTCCGCTAGCTGTCCTTGTTATTGGAGACCTCCTCACTTGAGTAATGAGAATCTTCGTGCCCAATGTCCCGTACAGCAGACTATGACTGCGTTCGGTAAAGAGAAAAAGAACGTGTGTAAGAGAGAGAGCACATATGCCAGACTCGACCGAATGGTCTCTCCCTTCATTCTCAGTAAAACAAAGGACATCTTAACTTTTGTCCTTCTTGAATTTGTATTTCCCTGTCGGGAATAAGAGACTCACCTCATCTGCAGGACGCCAAAGAAGATATTTTGAAGAAAGTTGGCAACCAGACAATGTTAAACCGTATTTGACTTAAATTGTATGGACACAAAATCACAAAAACATTTCTCAAAATATCTTCTTTTGTGTTCCACTGACGAAAGAGTCAAACATGAAGGAGAATAAATGATGACAGAGCTTTCATTTTGGGGTTTATCACTTTTTTATTTGTAGTAAAAGCAATCATTTTCATAAGGGTGACTCTGTAAACCGCAAACAAAATATGCGGAAAGCCGTGGTCAGGTGGTTTGTTTAGCCAATCAGAATGCTTTGAGTTCCCGCCTGTCAATCATTTAGCATTTGCACAGGATTCCATAGGAAAGCCAAGCAATTTACAATGCAATTGGGTATTTTATCAGTTTATGTCATACCAGGGAATCCATCTGATGACCTTGGTGTTCTTGCTCTACCAACTGTGCCACAACTGGCTACCAAACTTTGATTGACATTATAAACAGACTTAAGGGAAGAAATGAATGTCATTAGGGTAGAATATTGGTCCCTTTAAATCTAATTACACGATTACAGAGAATAAATTATTGAATTGGAAGGACATCTGGTTATAACATCTTTAATTGATTTCTGTCAACTTTACAGAACGCAGAGGATGAAATTACAGATACTGCCGTAAGGTCAAAGGTTCAAACAATTACTCGAAAGAAATATTGACAGTGACTGGTGCAGAATAACAAGCAGACAGATATATTTGACTAATATTGACTGACAACTTTGACCAGCAGCCTGTTTGGAGTGTCAGACTCTCCCCGGCTGAAGTACCAACTCCAAACAGCCATAATCAAAGTCGTGTCTCATTACCAATCAAACACCCATCTGCAGGCAAAACTGTCAAATGGACGGACACAGAAAACTAAAATAGAAACTCAAAGAGGGTCAAATGTGTGTATTTGCTGAGTATTTGGTATTAAAAAAGAATTGAAGGTCCTTATGAGTATCGCCTGCCTTGGGGCCGAACATATCAAAGTCATTTGCTTTTCAAGTTGCCGTTGTAGTTTACATTTCTTCCGTGTGCTTGCGGAAGCTTTGAAACGATCGTGTTTAAAAGTGGACACAGAAAATTACTCGCAGCGAAAACATTAATAGCATCGGAGACATTAAGAACAAAAAGACGCCACATCAACAATCACCAAGATTCATTAGTGTCTATCAGATTTGCTTAAAATATACTATGACATGAATAATGAGCTAATCATCTTAATAATCCATTAAACATCCTTTCAGCATCTGTTGATGAATTTCTATTGCACGCTTCAAAAAAACGTAAATAATTAATGCGCAATAACACAAGTAAACTATTCGAAAATGTATAAATGAGCCACGCTGTGTCAAGTGATTTGACTCTAAAACAGTAATTAAGGAAAATATGTCTGCAGAAAATAATTTCCATAGGATAAGGTTGTCTGTCACAAGGAGAAACAGGCAAGTGTTTGGTTTAAAATGAAACATCACATAAAGCAGCTGTTTTCAATTTTAGCCTCTTTATTTAATCCCGCTTCAAGTCAATGTGAACTGAATGAATCCAGACTGAATTTTGTTTTAGTTTGCTGTGAACTGCAAATAAATATTTGGCTATTTGTTAAAGGGATAGTTCACCCAAAAATCATTATCATTTACTTATCCTCTTGTAATTTCAAACCCCTGTGTGACTTTCTTCTGCCGAAGACAAGAGAATAGTCTGAAAAGAATGTTGGAAACGGTATTGACTCGCATTGGTTTTGTGTCCATACAGAAGAAGCAAATGGGTGCCGCCCCTCTTCTTCAAAATAACTTATTTGGTGTAAATAATGACAGAAATTTCATTTTTGGGTAAACTACCTCTTTAACATTTTGAATAGCCCGTTTGACCTAAATAACGTCAACAAAACAGAAAACATATTTCTATGTTATTACATTTTGCTTAGAAATATTGTTAAGAATTGTGTTAGAGTAGCAAGAACCAGGAATGTCGAGTGTAAAGCAACAGTACCACATAACAGTTCATTGAACAGTGGGGACAGGGACTGATATGCGGCCGTGCACCTGTAATAATTCACCAGCTAGTAAATGTAGGACCCCGGTCTCCTATCCCAGGAGCCCATCTTTACAGCCTTGTCATAAAAGCATGGGTACATGTCATTGCAGAGGGATAAAATACTTTGTAGGTGGCTGTAAAAGGCAGGAGAATGTCCTGAGGTTTCCCCCTCCCATTCGCCGTTTTTTTAATTAAAGGAAATGTACCGCAGAACGCTTCCACCGTCTCACATACACCCACATCACTCCGGCACGTCTATTGCAGGGCGCTACAGCTGCGGTAAATGCCTGCATGTAGCCTGAAAGGGCGGAAATGGGAGGATACGGTACAGGCAGAAATGAAAGGCAGAAACACCATTTATTCCTCCGCCCCCCCACCGTCCTGCTTCGCTCGTCCCCCCTCTCCCGTCTCTCCAATCTTTGCGATCTGTCATCTGCTGGCATTTACAGTGCATTTCATTCAGTCGTTCCTTAAGGACAATTGGTTTTCTCCCCTGATTCCATTAACATGAAGGCAAAGAGAAATGAGAGGGGCTAGAGAAACCCAACCCACCCCTACACGTACACAACACACTGAGCGCGAGCGACACATGTGACACAAAATGCCATATTGCATGTTCAATGGCAGTATCTTGAAAAAGAAATTACTTTTTGAACCTGATTTTTTGCATTGCGCTGCAGATGAACAGGCTGAAAAGATGATGGCATATAAGGTCATGCTCAGTATCATATAAACTTAACATCAAAACCACAGCTATTCATTTCAATGCACCAATCGCATTGCAAGTAACTTTACACAGGATAACTTTAATCTCAAACCTGCAAAGGTTATGGGCGTTTTATGCAATGTACAAGTTATTCAGGGATTTTCAGGAGGGCTGACTTTTATCTACAGGCATGCATCTCGAGAGAGGTTAGAAATTCATAGGGGTGTGTTTTAAATCGTATTCATTATGTTATACATTTTAAAACATTTCTAATGCTTGAAGTTTTTAACCTCCAGTACATCTTTCAAGTGATTAAATGCTTTTTAAATGCTGAATAAAAATGTACTAACATTCAGGCAAATTAGCTTTGAAAAAGGGGAATTTAGAATTTAAAAAGGCGAGTAGCTTGCCTCAGGAATATCTGTCAGTCATTTTCAGGGCACAATCTGTGAGGTTTGTCTAATACAGGGGTCTCCAACATTTTTGTAAGCGAGGGCTACCAAAATATCTAAAATCCTTTAGAGGGCTACTTGTTGATAACATGCGTTCAAACTTTAAATATGTGATGCCTTATTTTTACACTCACAGAACCAAATTCAGTTGTCTTTCAGATATTTTTGCACTTGAATATGTTAAAGCTTATAACACTAATATTAAACGCTAATATTAAACTTTCATGACGATGTAGCACTTGGCTGATCGGTATAGTCACAGATTTGTCAGCTGTCTTGAGCATTATTGGTGAGCCCTGTGTTTAGCGGGCACCTTTCAGGGTTCATGCGGGCTACCAGGTGCCCACAGGCACCACGTTGGAGACCCCTGGTCTAATGCAACTCAGGCTATCTTTTGTATCTCAAACATGGTTAGCTTATATTTAACTAAGATGTCTTAAACCCTATTGAAAAACAGCTTAAACCAGTTCAAACTGGATTGCTGGTCTCACCAGACCGGTCTGCTGGATGGTTACAGGTGGATTTGGGGCATTTTTCAGCCATACAGATTTGGAGACAAGATTGCTGACCAGCTAAACAAGCTGTGTAGTAGCTTGCCAAGGTTTTTTAGGTTCCTGACTCACCACACTAGAGACTAAAATATTACATTTTTAGCTGGAAATGAAATGTGGGGGAAAAGATGTCGAAAATATGTTTCGAATTGATTTACAAACAACGAAAAGGTTGCAGCTGACAAAACATAGCATAGAATACCTTTTGCAGGTGTCTGTGTCCCATTCTTAGCCACAGCATGGCATCTCTTATTGGACATCCCGACCTGCAGAGGGCACTCTCACAAAACAATCATTAAACAACATTTTTAAATGATATACCTTATTAACTAAATGTGTGCTACTGTGGGGAAATAAACGGAAACCAGCTGAAACAAGCAAACATGTTATAGCCGTGTGTCAGCCATGTTGTAGCCAGTAGTGCTTCGAAAGTGAAGGGTGGGGTGAGCCGTTGATTGTGATTCGCAACCTCACCGCTAGATGTCGCTAAATCTCATACACTGGACCATTAAAGATGTTTTTAGTAAGATAAATTATTTGTGATAAAATGATGATGACAGTACCTGTGTTCTGTCAATGCACTGTCCGATACCGAGCAGCAAACTGTTGCCATGGTAAATAATGGTTAATTAAATGTTGCTTGCAAACACTGTTGAATGCAAGTACATTATATTGTATTATACTGTATAGTGTATGCTATGTGCACTTTATAGATGAAAAAAGGCATCGCAAATATGTCCTTTAGTGACAGCAAAATGAAGAAATAAATTGAAGATCAATCTCTGTCCCGCTATTTTAATTTATAAATATTAATAATATACAATAATAGATTATTAACAGTTTGTTTTCAAAGGCACATAGTACGGTTAATTTGTCAACTACCCATATCCATTGGTGTGCGCACACACAAACAAACACACGCACGCACGCACGCTCTGTATATCAAGTACGAACACTTTTTAATGGACTTGCAATGGTCTAAGAGATTTTAGTAGTGTGTCTGAGTTATTCTGTGCTTTAGGAGTCTTCCGCAGTAAAACTGTGAATCCAGGGAGCACTGGATCACAGCCCTTGGATGGATGTAATTATTCAGTAAAACTGAGGTGCTAGAAGATGCTTAAACACAGCAGTTCTCCTTCGTTCAGCCTCACTGCATAGACAAATAACAGCCACCATATGCCTGATCAGGTGCCTGGCTTTGTCGTCAGTTCTAGGAAGAAAAGGTCTGGTGGGAAAAAACTTAGGAGCGATACAGCTTTTTATTTCAGAGGGAGAAAAAAATATAGTGACAAATAAATTGCTAACCATTGTAATGGCCTTTCTCTGCTTCGGCTCTGGTGTGCAGAGGAGAAATTTCAATATACTGGAACATCTTAATACAAAATTTATCAGCGAGCCTCACTCACAGGACCGCGTTAATAATCCCCATTCCTGCAGAGGGATGCAGTAAAGCCACTTTATTCTTGGTTTTTCTAGTTTGATGCTAAATCCTTTAGGTGATTACATAAAGACTTTTTATAGTTGAACTTGTTCTGTCAAATGAGGTCTTTTAGCGCCGTGCCCTACCGGAATTACAGACTTATTTCCTTCTTGTGAATACTGATAATAAGGGTCTCATTACGACTTTAGGACAAACTCACACACTAGAGAACGAAAGGAAGACGTAAATGTGAGATGAAATGAGCATGAGAGATAGTAAGAGAATGGAAGCCAGAGTGTGAAAAACGGCAGACGTGAGAAAGTGAGAAAGATGCTCTTCTAAACTCTCAGCATATGAAGAAATTCTCACCTTCTTCGTAATCTCAGCATGAGATGATTCTTCCTTCAGTGATTTAGAGAGATTACAGATGGTAAACACTGCAATTCCTTCCACTTTGCGTTCTTTCCCTGCTCTGAGTGACACTCAAAATCTCACTCAAACGTATCTCTGTTGCTGAAGAAGCATGGCAAAAATAAAACTTATGCAATGACTTTATTTAGAGCTGACAGAATAATATACGTAACGATCACGATCGTGTTTGGGATTATCTATACTCAAGATGTATAATACCAGGACAGCACCATCTGTTAGCATCTCCACCTCACCTCAGAAGGCACATGCACATTCCAGACGTATGCGACTTGCATGTTGCGTTGCACACTGACTATTGGCTCAAAAATATTTCAGAAACTAAGTTGGAAGTCCCATGTGACTAATTACTCTGGAGCCGTGGGAAAATGGCAGCAAGACAATGCTGATTTGATTACAAATACCACAAAATTAGAGCAGGTAAAAAAGAAAAGAAGATCAGGTAGTTGACAAAATCTCTGCTCAAATATGACATTTTTACATTTCACGTTACTTGAAAAACTGCTTTTATAATATTTTTTAAGAATGCATGGCCGTTTAAATTGTAGTTTTGGGGGTCTAAGTATGTTAGCCTTCAGAATGTCTATATACTAGTGTGTTCTCAAAAACTCACAATTAGAATAAATAAGCATTGAAAACTTAAATTCTCTCACTTCTGACAATATGGAGCAACGATTTTTATGACATCATTTTGCATTTTATCTTCAAATCCGATTCCAGGCTGTGATGTAATTTAAACACTATAAGCTTTGTTGTGAAATGGGACGCAGGCAGTTTTGCCGGAAATTAAAGGGACAGTTCACTCAAAAATAAATGTACACACCCTCGAGTTGTTCCGTTTCTTTATACATTTCTTTGTTCTGATATTTGGAGGAATCCTTGTAACAAAACAGTTTTTGGCCACATTACTACAATGGTAGTCAAGTGTGCCCCAGAACTGTCCGCTGTCCAACATTCAAAATATTTTCTTTTGTGATCAACAGAACAAATACATTTTTTTCCTACTATGGTAGTAAACGGTGGCCAGAACTGTATGGTTACAAGTATTTTTCCAAATATCTTTCTCTGTGTTCATAAGAAGAAGGAAATGTATACAGATTTGGAACAACTTGTGTGTGAATAAATTAATACATTTCAAACAAAGCTGCACTTGGATATTTAAATGGCCATCAATGCATTACAATGTTTTTTGGCTGTGCAATGGTGGACTTTTTGCATCTACCAAAAGCACGGAGTGCAGCCAAATCCTGACCCTTTGTTTTTAAGACATTTAAAACGAAGTTCTGAATGTGCTGAAATGCATTGCCAAAACAAACATATTCCATTTTTCTCATAATTTACCACATTAGCTCTGACAGCCCATCTTTTTATCAAGATGAAAATGCTATCTGTGGTTTGCCATTTTTTGACTTGGCTATAATGATGTCATTTATTCACAGACGTCAGGATAACAATACCAGCGGTGACCTCTCCATTATTAGGCAATTTCCTTTCATAAAAAGCAGAAAAAAACAGCAGCAAAGAGTGTGAAAGTAAGCGTTGGACGCAAAGCGATCCATCATCTCTTACCCTTAAATCATCTATCTTTGTGATTGTGGTCAGTGGCATGTCCAATGAGCATTGAACAAACCTCATAGACCAGCTCGAGGTCTATTGACAAATCCTTTGTGGATTTGATTGAGTGTCTTGAAAAAACAGGCTAGCAATATGAACCCATTGATCTCCTGCCATATTAAAAAGGATTAAAGTAACCATAAATGCAACTGGAAATATAGTTAATGGACCATGCTTGTGTGCTAAACTTTAATGCCTGTTATTTTTCCCTTTATTCAGTCACATGAATCACATTTCAGCCGTGATGATAGATGGCTGTCTTATGGATCTCAGAGGTCTGGTTTGGTTTAAACAAGAAACCTCAACTATCAATATTAGAGGGGAACTAGAGCTGGACATCCGTCTTTTACATCCGGATTCCTTAGGCAATGGATAAGAGGTCAAGTATTGTCTTCGCCAGCTATGTGTTGGCCCTTGCCGTCGCATGAGGAACCCTGACTACATTTTGCTGTTCCAGCTGCAACTAAAGCCGCTCTTAAATGCGACTTCTCACTCGGATGACTTCGAAAATGGTGTTCCTGGTAGTTTAAGTGACTCTTGAAATTGAGCCATTTCATTGCTCCATTTTGAGAGCGCACTCTTAAGGATTTAATGCACCAATATTGTCCAGAAGATCAGCTTCACATGAAACTGCAGCGAAGGGGATTGTCAGGGTTTCATGACACACGGCGAGAGCAGTCAACACCCTCGGATAGGCTGCGCCGACTAATGCGCCGTGAGAATTCTCTTGGAGTTTAAAAGGACTACAGTCTCGACTCTGGCCCGCTCCTCCCCTCACGTGGACATTCACAGACAGACTAAACTTCTTCTATTGTGACAACAGAATGTCTCGACATTTCCTACAAACGCAAATCCTCGCGTCGCTCTATAGCAACCAGAAGAACAGCATGTATAGATTTATTACACTGAAATCAGAAAGGTGAAGATACAGTTAACCCATTCAGCTAGAAGGAAATGAAACCGAGCGAGAGAGACAGACTCGCAGACAAAAAGCAGAAAATGAGCGAGAGAGGCTCCTGCCAGACCCCAAGCGCTCCCCGAAGCTATGCTGTATATTTCATACTGTAATGAGACACACTGAATGGTATTGTTTAATTCAATCCCAGTCGCTCCTGCTCCTGTCAGCTCTCTTACACAACAACCACACACACAGAGAAGTGCACACAACTCACAGAAACACATGCAGATGTACACACGAGACAATTATACACAGACTTACACGGAACCACATGCAGATACACACAGAAATACACACTAGTACAAAGGCCTATGTGTGCGCATTTGTGTGCGAGTCCACATTATTTCCAGCTGGCACCCATCCTATCAGACCACAACAGCTTCCTTCCTAGTGTGCTGGAATTTACCCATTTTTCGCCCCGAACGGACTAATGCATAATCCCGTCAGATATTTCTGGCAACGTCAAGAGAAAGTTAATAAACACCTCTCTATTGACTCACAAGGATTTAAAATCATCAGAACATGTTTGTGCTCCCCGCACGCTCCCTTCTGCCAGGGCTGTGCCAAAAAAAAAAGCACGGGTCCCCGGTGACGTGTCAAAAAACGGAGTGGAGGTAATTAGCATGTTCAGTGAAGTTTTTCATGCATGTGCCGTGAAGCGTCAAGGGGATAGGCTACACGCAGAATTCATATCACGAAAAATAATATATTCATTGTAGGTCCGTGCTTGAGATTTCCTGGTACACACATGGTACGAAATGGCACATTACCACAGAAGGGGTCTTGTGATAATGCCTATTTGTTTATTTGTACGCATAAAAATCATTACGTTCACGACAAAACAAGGGCCAGCTATTAGAAATTGGTCGGGTCTGAATGCTATTGGAATTTCTCCTTTAATCTCAGTGCATTACAGCTGCAGCAGTGCTAGAAAATAACATACATTCCACCATTTTATAGGACATAATAATCATGTAGTGGTACTCAACAATATCCACCCTGCCTTGCACTGACAGACATTTTGAATATGTTTTGACTCCAGGGAAATCACATGTTCTTTAGTAAATGCATTAAAGGGCACCCAGTTTGCGCTCTTGAAGGACGCTTTGAGAGCGTATTCCGATCGGTCGGCCCCCGAGGGTCGTGAGACTAACGGTCTCCAGACCTCCTCAGGTACGACTCGCTACAGAAATGGAAAGACTTGGAGGCAGCGCTATGGCAACAGCAGAAACTGGCATTAAGATTCCGGTGGCGTTCCGATCGCGAGCACACGAGTCGCAGGTTTCTCGGGGAATCTCCTCCAGGCTGCGCTTCCAAGGTGAGTGCGCACGCACCTTAGGAGTTGGGAGCGAGAGATAGCGGCCAGAAGCTATTAAAATATGGGCAGGAATTTCTGTTATCTGCCTGACAGGAGGTTGTGACGGCGGCTTTGTGTTATTACAGAGATAAAATGCACAGGCACTCGGAGAGCGCGGGGAGGAGGCAGAGAAGGAAGAGCACGTGGGAGGGAGGGAGTGTGCTGGAAGCTCAGATTTATAGAACTACGGAAGCTTAAGGTTATTAAATCTGAAGATTACTAGAGTGCAAAATTGTTCAAGTTTTTTTCTGTACAGGAACTTGAGGGGTTTTGCTCCAGTATTTAGCAGGCGGCGTTAACGGCCAGCGATATTCTAAAACAGTATAATTTTCCTTTTGTTTTAATTTTTTTCTTGCTTGTTTTTCCTTCCTACATTATTATGAGATTAAACGGCATATAAAACTGTTCCCTTACTGTGCGTTCACAAAGTTTTCCTCTATATATATTTGATTTACATTTTAAATTTAACGGGGCTCCCTAGGCATCATGGGATGGAGAAGTGTCCATCCGTTCCACACTCACGAATGTCGGCGGATATAGTAGACCATCAGGGTATTTCTCGCGTACTGTTTTTTGCATACTATTCATGACTCATACAAATTTTCCCCTATTATATAGTATGGAAGTATGCGATGCAGTACAGCTCATGTCATCCATCTCCTGTCAGTTAAAGCAGGGTTTGTTTATGACTATTACTAGAGCAACTACATCTAGGACGTCTTCTTAGACCTCCTAGTCAGAGACTCGCGACACATGAGTCGCTGGCGGTGTGTCTTGAATTTCTTTGTGGACTCAAAGCAGGTAAACAACAGTAACAAACACTACCTTACACTTGAAAATGTCTCTTTAATATCTAAGAGTTCGCTTTACTTCACACAAATCCAATTTGGTTTCATCTTCATTTATACCCACAGCTATAGAGACTTTTTAGTGACGCTCCACTGCATTAATACAATTAAAGAACTTGATGCATCACTAAGTTAATAAATATGATTAACTATAGAGTCAACATTACATATGAAACAATAAATTAATAAATACTTTAATGGAAAGAAGAGCTGTTTTGATGTTAAGTATGTAACAGGTAATGGCCACAATGTTGTCCAGGCAACAACGGCCACTTCCGTTTCCTGTTAGCATGTCGCGGTGAGTGCATATTGTTTTGCTACACACTAAAATGTATATACTTTTCCATAACAAAAACAGTACATACTTTTAGTGTATAGTATAAGTAGGCGAATTGGGAGGCAGCAAATGTCAGGTGTTTCTATTGGTTGATATAGAAACAAGTATCTATGTCATTGCGGAAAACCAAAATCTGGAAATTTGTACAGTATTAAAATGCCCATGTACATATGTGCTCAAATATGCAGGTACCCCTCCACACTAAAAGAAAAAAGCAAATTTTCACTGTAATAACTTGAAACTGACTAAGGTTATTAACCTCCACCATTGTTTATTCCATATTTCATTGAAATCGGACTTTGCTTCTGATGTTTTATTCAACATACTATTGTAAATACTAAAAGAATGATGGGATCCCTAACCTAATATTTAGTTGCACAACCTTTTGAGGCAATCAATGCAAGCAAACGTTTTCTGTAGCGCTCAACGGGACTTGGGCACCTGTTAACAGGTAGTTTGGCCCACTCTTCCTGAGATAACTTCTCCAGCTGTCTCAGGTTTGATCGGTCTGTATTTTAACTAGTTAACCGGGTATACTTGTATACTGACTTAACAGCAATTTGCTGTGGAATTTGTGCTGATCGTGTCCAGGGACTGGCTTTCCAGCTGGGTTCGGGTCTACCTTTCAAATAACAGTCGGGTCCGCGTAGTACATTTATGGCCTTTCTCGGGTCTTAACGGGTTTGGTTCCAACTTAAAAAATATTGGACGGGTCCGGGTCGCGTCTGTGTGGCACAATCACAGGTCTCGTCGTGTTCGGGTCCACATTTTTGAAAAATACAGTGTTTTCTTAGTATATCAGTCACCCAGCAAAGATCTATGAGATACACAATCTAACATGACACTTCAGATGTGCGTGACAAGAACGCACCGGGACTTTTTTTAACTGATCAGTTCTGCTTTGAGGTGGGGGTGGTGAACAAGTCCATGGGCTTTCGTGCCTGTTTAGGAAGTCCCTGTTCTTTTCTCATTCACTGATCTGAGCCCGTCGCAGCGGACGGGTGGATCCCCAGCTGCTATCAGAGGAAAGGAAAGTTCCTTTAAGCAACGCTGCTTCTGCATCACTGTGTTTGGACAAGAAGAATCAGACTGTGTTTGTTTACACGGTAAAACCTCCCTCAGACTGCCATCTCTAGATCCACTTGTTAATTTCTGGTGCCTCACTGAACAGAAAATTCATTAACCTCAAATCCACACATCCATGTGGAGAAATGTGCATGTTTAATGTGCCTTAAAAGAGCTTTTTAAAGACGTAAACCGGCTAATTGGCAGGACTGTGGGCAACACGGTGCATCACACATCAGTTCCTTCTGTTTGGTGCTCTGTTCTAAACACATACACACACAAGCCTGTACAGTATGCGTTCACACATTCTCATAGACCTTGCAAGGCTGTACGTTCATATAGATACACTTTCAAATTGTGAAAAAAATTACTGAATTCACCTTACTGTTCTTCATCTGATAACCAGTAAGATCATTTTTTTACATATCAGTTAATATAGCATGTCACTTTTTTGAGCGTCAGTCAAGGTTTGCAGCCTTTTGTGCCAGTTCCTTAAAGGGATTGTTCACCCTCATTTGGTTCAAAACCTGTATGTGGAACACAATATTTTGCAAAGTGACTGAGTGGTTTTGTGGCCATACTATAGAAGTCAATGGGGGACAACATTTACATTTAGTCATTTAGCAGACGCTTTTATCCAAAGAGTTCGGGGAGCAATAAGCGATATGTCCTAAAAGAGCAATAGCACATTAGGTGCTAATACGAAGTTACTAGTTTCAACAAAAGCTAGACCACTACCTGTTGAGAGAAGAGGGTTAGTATACTTTTTGTCAAGTATTCACAGAAGAGATGTGTTTTAAGGAGTTTGTTGAAGGTTGTGAGAGATGTGGTGACCGGACCGCGTTAGGAAGAATGTTCCACCAGGAAGGAGAAAAACATTGTTTGGTTACTAACTATCTGTGTTCTGTAGAGGAAAGAAAGTCATACAGGTTTGAATGGACTTACTGTATAAGCACTACCGTCTACACTAAATAGACTACATAGCCCAAGCCTAAAATAATGTTACCATGGTGAAGGATTCTGTTAGCCATGACGCAAACTAAGCGCACTGAATTTGCATTCATCTAATGCACGGTCACATTTCCAATTTAGCAAAGGCGTTAAACGCACCTCATCCACATGAAGAGCTCGACTTCATTTATTTGTTTAGACAGATAATATTAAATCCCATATGAGCTGTCATATAAACAGGACAAATACAAAAGAGACACACCTGTTCACAACGACTGAGCGAAAGTAGCCAAAATGATCCGATTCCCAGAGGGCAGGTACAGGACACCTTAATGTCCTCAGAGATCAAGTTTAGCCTTTTCTCTTGTGCTTCTCCATTTCATAAAGGTGGAGGTCAGGCATGCTTGTTCCTGCTCCAGGCCTTGGAGGCAAAATCTCTCTAATGCACTTAGAATCTGGCACACACACCTTCCTCCTACGCAGGAAGGCCTGATGGGGCAGAGAGCAAGGATGCTTGCAAAGACGACAGAGGGAGAGAGAGAATTCACCAGAGCACAAGACCCCTGGAGACTGACAGTACAGCACATGTATCTGTGATGATGAGCGTGTGTGCGCGGGTGGGTATATTGCAGAGAGAAAAGGACATGTGGCAGATTTAAGAGACCTTGCGTACTGCACGAAGGTGTTCTCCGCCAAGTCAAGAAAAAAAATTGGTCAAAACACGGGCTGATTGCCATGGTTATAATTACACTAATGGCTTCATTACGGGCATTAATTCAACCCTCATCAGTCTTTTGCCAGTGATTAGTTCAAAGTAGAGGAGGGGTGAAACGTACAGTTCTCAAAGAAAATTATTTTCCTAAACAGGCAGAATCAACCAGATCAAGATGTCCTCTCACAATCCCACATCGTTTTGTAACACGCAGCGAATACAGCCAATTGCATCAGATGAAGTTTGTAAAAGGAAAACTGATATAATTCAGATTTTCCGATGTGATTTAATTAAATCTCTGCATCCCTACAGTAAGTTCTTCACTACAGCAATGGTACAACTGTAGCTATGCATTATATTTTTAAAAGGGCCGCTATATCCAACATGAGTGAAAAAAATTCATTTTGGCAGGTTTCAGTCGTCGCTAAATTTTGATAAGTGTGAAAGGGTCAAAAAAACATGCAATCCTTATTTTCGTACTCAGGGGCCAAATGTATAAATGTAAATGCAAATTGAAGTACCTGTTGCCATTTCTAAATATGCAACACGTCTCGCGGGAACTAGTGACAGAGTTACCAAATGTAATCTATTGATTCGTATTCACGGACACGAGTTTCCCCTTTTTTGTGTCACTGAGCACGGCTTACAACATAATGTATTTCAATTTAATTGAATGTATGTATAAATATCATATATCAACACAATATGATAGGAATTCATACCTATTTTACGAGGTGGCTCGTTCGCATGGATTTCGTTCAATCTCATTCAATGAATAGATTTTAAGTTGTGAGTATAAACTACATCGAGACTTGGTTGAAAAATGTGACCCAGTCTAAAATTCAGGTTAAAGTCTCAAAATCCAATTCTGCGATAAGCGTCGTGTTTAGTTTCAACCACTAACTGCGATTTTAATATTTGACATGACCATACTCAGTCAACAACAAAGATAGCAAGATAACATTACGTAGGATGCTTTTATTTAAAAAATTATGACTTGGGTCTTCCCAGACTGGGTCACAAACAAAGCTGAGTTTCCTCTCAAGTGTATCCGATAGGACAGAAACCTGTGATCAGCTTTAAGGCCTTCACTATGTGTTCAATTCCCCGTTTTTCAAAAAACCTTTGAAAAGAGAAAAACACATATACATCCACACACAGACACATAAAGTGTTTTTTGAAGCGTCCCTCGCTGGCCCCTTTTTGTCTAGTCATTTCTTTTTCTTAGAATCCTCTACATTAAAGCTGCGGATGGAAACAGCTGAACATATCTGTTCAAAAACACACGCTGACAGGACATCAAAGAGGGTCGACTGGAGTCAGAGTGGAGCGCGACTGACCCGCTCGGACAAAAGGCCAGTGTCTGACATCACATGAAACACACTGATTACACGTTTAGATACAGACATACACAGAAACAAGAACATATGCGTACCAAACAAGCTCAAATGCTTCTAATATCCCCTGATGTCTCCTCGAATATCTGTATTTAAGCTGACACATTCTGAAACTGTTAGGCTTAAAAGCCTTTTGCAAACATCATTTTAAAACTCCAGATATATTTTGCTACTACAAACCTACAGGCAATCGTGCAGCTCTGGTATTAGAACATTAATAAAAAATACACTACCGGTTAGCAGTTTGGACACTGAATTAATGTTTCCAATGTTACTAAAAGGCTTAAAATTACGTTTACTGGAAAACATGCATTTCATTATGTGAATAACAATATGGCTATATGTACATTTTATTACGAGTTTTAATTTGAATACATTTTGGCGCAGATAGTGAAGAAAAAGCATGCAGATGGTGGATAGATAACAATTCTAAAATATAAGCAAGTTTTGATTTCTTTAACCCACAGGCACTGCATACTTCCATTGATGTAATTGTAATATTCCTATATTCACTGCTGTTAATTATATGACTATGACGCTGAAATATAACAACAAAATAACTGTCCTCTTGATTGTTTCTTTCATGAACTAGCCTAATAAAACTGTGCTTTGTTTAGGAGACATACAGATCTCATAACAGACCATCTCCATCATGTTCCATCAGACACTGTTGGATTCTCTTTACGGTACATGAAGAGCTCCCTCTAAAGGTCTAAAGACTTGCTACAAGGTATTACTATGACCACTGTCGTCTTTCACAGCCCAACGTCTCTAAAGCACTCCCCCCAACTCTAAACTCAACTCCCTCTCGAGCAACTCTCTCTCCTCACACACTCCCCTTCAAATTGTGATCCATCATTGTCCTCTAAATCAATAATCAATCTGCAGTCTTCTCCTCTCAGCCCATCTGTCACCATTGGCCATAGCATTGCTCCCTGCCTGTATAGATCATCATTTGGGTCCCTGTAATTGCTGGTCAGAGGGAGGAAGGCCATTAAAGGTAGCACGGCCACCAGCTCCTTCTTTTCCCCTTTCTTTGACCCAGTTCGGGCACTTCTCCCACACTTTTTCCCACTCCCACCATCTCAATCTCTTTCTCCAGAAAACTATAGATGAAGATATAAACTAATGTTCCTTATTGTTAGATTAGATTAGCATTTGTGACCTTGGATCTCAAAACCAGTCTTAAGTAGCACGGGAGCGTTTTTAGGAAAAGCCAAAAGTACATTGTGTGGGTCAAAAATCATTAGGATATTAAGTAAGGATCATGTTCCATGAAGATATTTTGTGAATTTCCTACCGTAAATATTCAAAGGCTATTTTCTCAACATAAACCCTCGGATTCCAGAGTTTTAAGCAGTTGTATCTAAACCAGAAGTGCTATCTTATCCTAACAACCCATACATCAATAGAAAGCTTGTTGATTCAACTTTCGGATGATGTAGAAATTTCGAAAAATGAACCCATAAGACTGGTTTTGTCGTCCAGGGTCACATTTATGACCATAGTTTTACTACACACACCTGTGGTTATTAAAGTGATATAAAAAATATGATTAATATCAGGTTCATTCTACACATATAGTAATCATCAATGGTATATAATCATAAATATTTATTTTTATAAGTTTTGCCTTAAGAGTCACACTGGTTCGAAACACTGGACCCCCCCTCCACCCCAAAATGTAATTATTGTTGAAAATAATGAAATATTGTTTTTACTTCAATAGATATTATGATAATATTGGTACCTTGGTTTAATGTGATATTGTGACAGCCCTAGGTGAGACCTTAGTAAATTTGCAGTTACCATGTTTGATTTTCGTAAGGGTCTAAAATAATGATGTACCTGTATACATCTGTACTTTGTTTGTCGATCTAAACCCAACCTGGAACTTTTTTTTATTTCATGAATTAATTACCTTGCTATGTTTACTTATTCTGTCATTTTAAAATTGACCGAATGGAAATTGCTTCATTAGCCCGACTCACTAAAATGCCAAATACAGCAGTTTTACTCATAGCCATGGCAGCTAATATTTACTAATTATTGCAAATTGCATCCTCTATTAGCTTCACATTGAGAGTCAGTCAGCAGGGTGATTCATTCGACAGAATTAAGTGTTTATGGTTATAAGTTATAACATAAATGCATCAGGTTTAGTAGTGACTAAAGCTGGATGTCAATAAAATGTCAAACCCTTATGAAAATGAACCATGGTTATCTATAGAGAGTTTCGAAGCAACAGCATAAACTAACGTACTCAGCATGCACGTTTTGTGGCCTTAACTACAAATCCGCAAAGAATAGCCTCCCTTATATATTTCTGAAAACAAGCAAAAGAAATAGCAAGTAAATAACATTAGCTAGCAGGTTAAAAGTACACCCACCAGTTGAAGAACTGTTACTTTGCTAAAGTTATACAACCCATTCAACAACTTATTTTTTATATAAAAGAAATTAAATCAAATCGTTCAATTCAGGGGTATTCAATTATAGTTCCAAGAGGTCATGTCTTTATATTTTCTTCCAAACGGAGGTCCGGATAATATGTTTTTTGAAAATAAATAAATATTTAATCAATTCAGCACAGTTGTGTATTCTGCATAAAAGATATCATCTTTAATCAGGCCATTTATTTTATATTTTGATATATGTAGCCTATTGAAGTGAGGTAGGCGGGATGAGAGCCGGGATTCGAGGCCAGTGTGTGAGTGATATGAGCGTCAGCTGTCCGCGCACCGGTCTCGTATCACAGAGGAGATTGGGAGCATAAGAGGACGAGCGACCGGACCGTCAGTGAGAGAGGACCAGGCCTGGATATTAGTTGTGGTTTGTGTGTGTCGCCGGCAGCCCTATTTACTGTCTATATACGTTTTTATTTATTTATTAATATTTGTAAATAATAAACTACTGACAACATGCAAATGTAATGTAACAATTAAAATCATATACAGAAAACAGAGTTACTAACTAAATTAGCCATTTCCTGCTCTTCATGCTGGTCTTTGGCGGGAGAGAAGCAGCACGCTCAGAGCGAAAGGGTTATAATGACGCGCGTTTGGCGCTAAATAAAGATATTAGAGGATATAGTGGCAAAAGATAAATTACATAAATGTTCCCAAGAGCGCGTGTGATGTGATTCTTCATTGTGAAGGCTCGTGGCTCAATTTAAACAACCAAAATAGTTTCAACTTTTAAATGGTTTATTCGGCGGTCCGCCTATTGAGAATGACTGGTCTAATTAATACAATTATTTTACAATAAAACATTACCATTCATTGATATTAATAAAAATGTTATTAAAATTAAATAGTAATATTATTAGCTAATAGCCAGATCGGTCAACAACTCGATAACTTCGGGTGAGGTGCATGTGTCAGATGAAACAGTCGATAGTAATCATATTTTTTACAAATAGTTGTTGTAAAACAATTTACTATGTTTTTTGTGGTAGGCCCGGAACCATAGTAATAGTAGTAAAACAATGGTAATACAAATGGTAATCCATCTGCCAATAAACGATAGTGACTAGTACAGTTCAAGTTCATAAGGAAAATAACAGCAAACTGATCGACAGAAATGGAGACATAACCAGGTGACATATTTTGTTGTTTTTGCCACTACCAGTACCTGCTGGTTCATTTCATGCTGTACGGAGCACAGAGGGTAACAGCCACATTGTACAAGACCTACAGTTCATATCTTCTCTGTGTTTCTCGTATCCTTCGGTGCTACCGAGAAACTGGGATTTGCTTTTTCTGGCTTAATTAAAGCAGTAGGTGGGCGGTGATTTATTACTGAACAACACTGACATCCATCACACATTAGCTAGTAAATGGTGACACTGTCACAACACGCTTAAACATTGTTTTAGAACATGCAATAAAAATTTTATAACAGGTTAACATCTAGCCTTCAAGCGCTGCTCATATCCAGCTCAGTATTAAACACTGAAAATTCTGCTCCGATCATCGAACAGCCGAGAGGCGTGTCTTGAAAAAGTCTGAGTTCTGAGTTGTCTGTTCTAGAGGCAATGCTAATATGGATACACACAACTTCCCCTCATGGGTTGTGTATGTCTATTTTCCCCCCTTTTCTTTTTCACCATCAGGGGAGGCAGAATCAGTGCGCAACTCGCCGGGTTAGCAGAGCGTTCAGCTGCGTCCTCTGCTTGTACGGAGTGATATGCTGTTAATTAATTTACACTGAGTCCCAGCACTACTCCAACCGTTGTTTACGCCTGCTGCAATTCCCCTTTCCAAACACACGGGCCTTCGTTCATGTATGTTCTTCATGTGAAGCGTGATTATCCAATCAACAACACAGGTCACTTAAGGCCAAAAAGAGCATTAAAATATCGTGCTCGTCTTAAATGGCAACTGCTGACTAATTTCTCTCAAGTAGGATTCGTGTTTCCCCCATCGGCTTTGGTCAAACTGACCCGGGGGTCTTGTGGAACGTCCGCGAACAGCTGTCCCTTCCGGACCGTACGGCTGCTAATTTACAGGCATGGAGAAGGAGCGGTAGCGGCCCCCACGATTCCTCCGACGCTAATTGGCTGCTTCTAAAAGATCGCCCTGGAGGAAAACAAAGAGCTCTTGAAATATTAATGCCCTTAACAACTTTGGAAGAGTGCCCACTCCAAAAGCCCCTGCTGTGCTACTCCCACTTGTTTTTTTTCCGATTTCTTTCAAAACTCTCCGACTCTCACAGCCCAATGCTGAGGACGGTCTGTGAGTCACCGCGCTTGTGACGGGATGCTTACAGCACTGGCAGACCAACATATGCCTTGTCAGGCCACAAACTGCCCCCTTCAGTAAGCCTGCTATCCGCTATCTAATGGTCAAGAGTGTAACTGACATAGCCTATACTTGTGAGGCCGCCTGTTAGGGAAAAAACCTGTTACGAGCTTCTAAACACGTGTCCAACCAACCAGGCAAGTGTCTGTTTATCCTGAAGGTAAAAATGCTACACCATCAATCATCGCTGCTGTGGCTCAGAGCGTTGTGCAAGCCTAGCAGCACAAAGGTCATAGATTTGATTCTCAGATTCCAATGCAAGTTTCTGTGGATAAAACCGTCAGGCAAATGGTTAAATATACATGTAAATCACACAACACAGCCAATCAGAATAGGTGACGCTATACACAGTCGAAGCAAGATTATTACAGTAGTTCAATCTTGAAACATTTCTGTTGATTGAAATTAAACAAAACACTGGGCGAAATATGTTTTATATATATATATATATATATAAAAATATACAAATGTTTTTGGAAAACCCTGTGCTACTTATGACTGGTTTTGTGGTCCAAGGTAACATTTAATCACTTAAAAAATACATTGTTTTTTCAATTTCTTGAAAATTGAATCTGGGGTTTAAGAAGGACAGTGACGATTTGAAAAACTTAAACTAAAGGAAACTTAGAAATGATGCCTCAATAATAAATTGAATGCTCTTGAATTTTTAAATAAATAAATATAGCAACTATACTAAAATTGTGTGTGCCCGTATGAAGGGTCCCAAGGATGTCGTGTAGATTGAAAAAGGCAGCGGTCCAAGCACCGATCCCTGAAGGACCCCAGTGATCATGTGGCGAGCAGTGGACAGCGAGCCCCTCCATGAAGGATCTGCCGCAAAGGTAGGATTTGAACCAGCAGAAAGGGTGCCTGAGATTCCTAGAGATGACAGGGGGTTGCAGGCAGTATCTGGTGATTGACATCTACATACACCGGGGATCCCCTTGCATGAAATTCGCCATGTTGTTTCTACAGTAGCTCTAAACGGACAAACTGCTCTACAGAGCGCATTTCCTAAATAAGTTATCTCTATCGACAAAGAAGCAAAAACTTGACAACATCTTTGTCCTGTGAGAGGCGCCATAGTAATGGTACTTTTTTGACGTTTCATTAGACTGTACGTTTCTCATGGTTTCCTTGAGGAACTTAATTTGCCATGTAATATCTGATTCTAAACTTCCACATTGTTGCTCCATTGAGTTTACAGTCCGAGCTTACTGAATCGAGAATAGCATAGGGCCATGTAATAAAAACGTTTGTGTGCAGCATTTTGCTAAATGTCAAAGACAATTGATGGTATTCCTGGTCGCCTAAAACCTACATTCTCTCAGTCCATTTAATGGTTGCCCATAACTTCGAATTATGAATTCAGGCACGTAACCAAATGGCTAGAGCTTCAATATTTTGTCCACAGCTTCTTGCTGTTCCTCATCAGTACTTTTTGCTGAAATGTACTGTTTGCAATATGCAATTAATGAGTTGTTCAATGCTTTGAACGAATCCATTTTAAATGTAATTGTCTCTGTTCCCCAGAGGCGTAAGGACAGACCCAGAGACGGGGCTGTCACAGAAACAGGGCTGTCTTTAATCTTCATTTGATGACTCTCATACTTGTGTGCTGTGCTATAAGTTAAAATGAGAGAGAATGAAAGTGTGTATGGATATGAGAGGGTGTATATGCAGCGTATCTGGCAGACCTACTTCTGCCAATCAGACGTCGACGGTTGTCTCTCATCTTCATGAAACGGAACGATCACTTTTCATTTAAAAGCGTCCAACACTCCTGGGGGGGCTTGCTGTGGGGAGGAATAAATGAGCTGGCACAGTCACACTTAATAGTAAGCACTTTGTGTCGTGTCTTTTATGTTCAACAACATCAAAGCTGCTCAAAATGATCCATTCCGATTCAACATTGACACACTGCACGAGTGAGCAATGAAGTATGGATCTGCTAAATCTTGGGAGATTTACACGGTGTATTGTGAGACTGTAAAGGAAGCAAATAAAGCGACTTTCAACTTATCAGCAACTACAAAGTTGATGCGATATGGCGATTTCAGTGTCGAGACCTTTTTACAGAGTGCCCTAAATCTCCCAAAGCCCAAAAACTTGACACCTCTCAACCTCTTCACCCATAGTTTTAAAAGTCTAACTTTAGAGAAATCCTGACAAGCCCAACTGGAACCAACCACCAGAATACACCAGGTAATTATTAGCAGACACACTGATCAAATCAGCATACTGAGGGCTGCCTCCTGAGACTAACTCAATGAAACTCTCCAAGCGAGGATCTTTTGTGTGTTTTGGTTGAAATAAAAACTATTGTGTTCATATTAATGAACAATTTAAGAGCAACAGCAAACCTCTACAGGCAGAAACTCTTAACGAAACGGCCAGTACACAGTCTTCACCAAAAATAGTTCAGGTGACACTTTGTGAGATAAAGCACTACCAAAACAACGTCTGACCATCTATTCTTCTGTTATATTCTTTTTTTATTTGTAGGTATCTTACAAGAGTACAAGAGAAAATTCTGTCATCATTTACTCACCCTCAAGTTACAAATCTGTATCAAATTCTTTGTTCTGGTGAACACAGAGAGAGAAAGATATTAAGCATAATGCTTTTAACCAGGAATTTTTTTGGCCACCAATGACATCCATAGTAGGACATTTTTCTTTGTAAATTTCTTTGTTCTTTTGAACAGAAAAGAAGAAAGTTTGAAGAATGTAGGAAAGCAAACAGTTCTGGGGCACTTTTGATTTTTCCTACTATAGCAGTCAATGGTAGCCAAGTTTGGTTTCAAGCATTCGTCCAAATATCACTTTCTCTGTGTTCATCAGAACCAATCAATTTATACAGATTTGGAACAACTCAATGGTGAGTAAATGATGACAGTTTTTTGTGAACCTTCCCTTTAAGCCAATAAGTGCTGCATTTAAGGCAAAAGAGGGTATGCACGGGACGTCACTTTCCCATGGGAACAGTCCAAAACATGCTCCCTTGAGTGGCAAAACACTCAGCAAAATGTCTGCTTACAATGTAAGGTAATGCTGTTCCACACAATACATCAGCGACACCTGGTTACTTTGTAAGTCATAAGGATTGCCGTAAAATCCCACTGCTTTAAATTCTAGCAAATAATTGCATGTTTTAGTCCCGGTTTCTTTGTTTCTCCTTTTGAAAGCAGCTATTTTGCTACATCTTTTACCGCTCAAGGGAACTTGTCCTGGGGTGTATATCCGGTTCAGTGTTAGTTGTGTAAATCTATTTCCAGCAGAATGTACACAAGTGCTATAGCAAAGGGAGACTAGACAATTGTAATTGAAAAGGCCAAAACTAGCCTTTTAAAATGTATAAACTAGAGTAGAGTACATTATTTGGGACACAATTTATGTAACATTAGCGTACTAGCATATGCGTGTGTTATCATCTAATCCCACCGGACAGACACTTCATGCCGTTTGCCTGCAATCTGACACCAATCGTGGCTCATCAATGGGACCTGCCTGCTCAAAGGTCAAGGCCACAGAAGGACATAAACCCTCTACAGTCCTTCCCACTACAGACAGCATCTAATTACTCCCTTAAATCAACGTATCAACTTACACCCCTAAATCAATAATCCTCAAGGTGTTCCTTTAAAAATGCACACTTTGCTGGTCTGTAATCTCCAATCCACTCCTACCAGGGCAGGTCAGGCCCCCTTACCTTGACCCCTGCATATGTAATGCAAGCGAAGCCATAACCCCACGCTCAAAAGTCACACTGCCACGCCCTGAGACCAACGCCTCTCTCCAGCATCCTCGCACCCTGCAGACAAGGACCGTTCACTGGAGTTCTCTATTGAGCGGAAAAGTAATTGCCTTTCTTTTGTTTGTTTATGCACTTTCTATTTGTTATTCAGCGTGGACAGTAAAGGCAGTTCTTAGAGTGAAAATGAGTTTTATGTAAGGAGTAATAACCTAAATGGATTTCCTCAGTAGCAGGAAGCCCCATGGCTATTTATCTTCTCCCTCCACTAATTATTCATTACAGCTCAGCCAGAGGAAACTTGCAAAAACACACAGTCAGATAACGCCGGCGAAGCGCTCGCAAAATTACTTTCTGCTTTCGCCTCTTAAAAGATTCTCGCACTTCATTGCGTTTCATTCCGGTGCAGGAGACACCCACCGTAAACAGCTGATAGCAGAAGAATATTCAGAAACGCAGATTTGTAAATTCGCAAGCAGCATGCATGAATGTTTCATTTACACAGTTCGCAAGTACATCTTTAAGCCGGCCCGCTGTGCCACTATAACTACATTTTTCTGATTTGCAATTGAAAGACAGGACTACTGTTTTACTTATGACCTCACATAAATATCCTTCACTTTTACCTGAATCGTGTCACAACGATGGTCTTATGTACAACTCAGCGGTACCGTCACAATCTTTCCAATCACTCGGCCCCAACTTATCGCACAACCCTATCAGCTCACTGCAGAAGAGTCGTCACAATGACAAGAAAACAATGAAGGATGAGGATTGGGAGGAAAGAGAAACAGACAGTCTCATGGGAATGTTTACAAGTGTAGAGCTCAACAGTAAGAAGTGGGAGAAAATGTGTACAGTCACTTACTCCTCTATAGGCCAGTGATGTATTTATCTGCTATATCTTACCTGACTCTGTGTTTTAGTATATTGTAATTGGTTATAGTATAACTAACAAAAAATAAAGCATTACCTACCATAAAGGATTTCACAGAAATTGTAAGCATCAACATTTTGCATTGTTTTCCAGAGAACACTTCTTGCCTTTGTGGGCAAGCAAAATAAAATTGTTACTGTTGAGTCATAAAGTGCTTCTAATTTTAACTTATTCAATGCACTGGTTGAAATAAAAATATAATTTATCACATAATAAAAATGTGTCTCAAGTAAACATCAAAGAACTCTATTGACCTGATGAAATTACAGCAGAACATTCTTTCTTACCAACATTCTTTAAAATGTATTCCCTTGCGTTTTGCACAAAAAAAGAGATGCAATACAGGTCTGAAATGCATCAAGGTGAGTAAATGATGACAGACATTTTATTTTTGGGTCAACTGAATCAGAAAGTGTGACAACAAAAACAAAAGACTCCCATTAACAAATGTGGAGCTCACCAGAAAGAGTACGAGCAACCGTCTCACTGGACAATGAAAACATTGCAGCAGATATCTGAGCAGAACAGCCTGAAAAAGCTGAAAATGACTAACAGCACGACATTTACGTGTTAATGCTGCTCTCTAGTGTTCAAGAGCGTCTGATGCACTACCTGCCCCTCCTGACACCATCAAGACTGACTTAAACAAATCCACCAGGTTGCAAGTCTTGCTGTAAGTTAACATTGCTGACCTACCACGGCAGGCTTCAGAAAATATGATCTGTTGTAAGACTGATTTTTGCTTCTGTTGAAAATGACTTTGCTTGTGCTTGCCGAGACAGTTCCACTGTGCAAGACAAAACAAGAAATGTTCATTCAGAATTCATTTGACAATGCATTACTTAGACGAACAACAAAAGCATTTGCTCCCCGGGGTAGTTTTAGCAACAAATATCCAAGCAAATAATTCAAATGCAGGTTTATTAAGTTGAGTCAATGGAGGGCAGGTGTAACAGAGCAATAATCTTGCAACACAACTCCAAAGTCCTCCAGAGACAAAACATTACACAGATTAAAAAATCAACTCACGAATTCATTACACAGTTGCTATCAGGCTTTTTTACATCTGTAATTTGGAACAAATGAATGGGTATTATGTTGTGTCTTCTATATAGGACACAGAGGACAGAGAGATGAGGACCTCACAGACTCACAGATTATTATTTTAGTCTTTTCTTGTTTTTCCTGGGAACCACCAGGACTGTAAGTGCAATGTAGGGTCGAACAGTGGAAATGACTCATATGGATGAAGGGGTTAGATCAAGCAGTACTGATATAAGGGACCCAGAACTCCGATCAACAGCCCTGAATGCAAATATAAAAATGACATTGCATATATAATTTATGAACCAACTGCATTCACACGTGTTATCATAATGTTTTTCTTTGTATACCTAAAACAATAACACCACTGACATGACATCCCTCATCTCTGAAATGGGAAAACTTGAAGTCATGACACAGGATTCCAAAATATTTATATAAATAAATATAAGCTGTATATATATTTATATAAATTATGAAGAATAAAACTAATATTAAAGACCAAAGAAATGTTCAACTTTGTCATCAAAACAAACATAATGGATATTATGACACTGAAATTCGTCTTTTTAAACAAATATGATGCACAGTTGCTGGTTAAAATAATATCATATATACCCAGTGTTGGGTGTAACTAGTTACTAAGCAATTCATTACTGTAATTAAATTACATTTCCCTTGAAGAAGTAAAGTAAAGTATTACTCTTATTTTGAATTACATTGAATTCATAGAATTACAGATACTTGTGATTTAATTGAATTAAATACGATGTAATATATTCAAAAGTGGGAAATACATAAAAATTGTAAGTCTTACTTTAAAAATGTATGGTTTAATTTATCCTTCTCACATTTTTTATACTTTGGTCAGTTTATAAGAATAATTTATGTAGTGATTTATTATTTATTGAATGAATTAAATAAGCCGTTTCATGTCTATCCTTGAATCAATTCAAATCAAGGTCAATGTAGGATATAGAAAGTAATTATTAATAAGTAATTCAATACTTTTTGGAGAGAGTCATTTGTACAGTAATCTAATTACAATATTGAATATGTAATTAGTAACTAGTTATTAATTACTTTTTCAGAGTAACTTACCCAACACTGTATATACCGTAGTATTATGCTCTTTTAAATATGCAATCCATGTAACTACGTTATACCTTAAGAGGGTGACATGATCAAATTCTGAAAAAAGGAGTGTCCAAAGTTAATAAATTCTCACAATTGCTATTTGCTCTTTTTAAAAATATTAAAAGAAAAGACTACAAAACTGCCCAAAACACATGTATAGCAAAAGAGATATGCAAAGGGAATCACCTGCGCCCAACACTACCCTACTTTACATAAACAGCGTTAGGAATAAAATGGGATGGGATAAATAACTGAATTATTGACATAAAAATTAAATTTAGACTATTTCACTATTGCCATTATGTTTGCACTTCACACAAAGCGACCTTTTTATAGGATGTACCATTTTCACCCATCAATAATGCATATTGTTAAAGATGAAAATCATCACGTCATTTTTCGCCTTGCGGCCTTCAATCATCAATCTCCGCAAATCTGTGAAAGCACAGGCCAGTCTATTCCGAACACAAATACACAACTAACATGAACACATCAGCGAAAGGATTAAATTGACATTTTACCGACACTCATACTTGACAGAAGTCAGATAACTTGATATTCACAGATTTTCACTGTATCTGGTGGTGGCTTTGCATTTGTGTAAATGATTAAATTCCTTCAAACGTGATTTAAATGTTGCGCCTGAACACGACCACAATCTGTCGACAGGTCACTGTCGCACACGTGACCGGAAGTAATTAGATCGCAGTCGATTGCTGTGTGTTAAGAGGCTTTCGCCCGGTGGGAGCCGTAGCCGTGACACAGCCGATAAATGACATTTAAATGCGCTTTTTAAATTTGAGAAAATTCAAATGTGTACTAATAATACATCACCGAGTACCCTTAAAAAATACATGAATTTTACACGTGGAAAAGCACGTGCATTTGAAAAATGTTCGTGTGATTCCCATGTAATTGATGTAAAGTCATATCTCATATGTTACGGTTTGTGCAGGTCGAGTATAAAATAAAGTTGGAATACAGGTTTGACAAATATATGAAATATTTTCAAAAATCATGTTTTTTATTATGTTATGTTTTTTATTTGGTTAGTAAGCTGTACTTTTTGAGTTATTATGGCTTCAAACAAACCACCTGCTGTTTGATGGACACTAGAATAATTCACAAAAAAAAACTTGATTTTTAAAAAATCTAGAGTATATCTTATAGACATTTCTATAAATATAGAGTTATGTCATTTTGGAACAAAACATATGTTCTGTTGTGTACCAAAATATATGTTGTTTACACCTTTCACCACAAGATGGTAATACAATCAAAGCTAAAATCGACTCGCGAGACTCCACCTGCCGTCTCTGTGTGTTTTACATTCTGCCTTTAGAGGGCGACATATTCATGCATTGAAGATCAAATGAATTATGTAAAATTCGAAACAATTACATAATGATGGATTTTCACAGATGTTACTTACTAATCATTTTATTGATGTGGTTGGTTGCTTAATTTAATGATAATTTGTATGCCAACTAGTTAATACTGTATGTTTGTCTTTGATTTACAGAAGAAAAAATTAGTACAAATTGCTAATAATGTAACAATTCACTGGTTTTAAGAGGTAGGATGACTGACCGTTCCAATGCAGTTAAAATGAATATCATAGTTTGCCCTAATTAATTTAGCCTAACAAAATTCAGAGAACATTTTTGTGAAATGTAAATTAATTTGTTAGATGGTCTTTTGATGCAACCTGTGTTTGTTTCTGAAAGAAACATTTATATAACATATATAATTAAATATATTTTTTAATCCAAGCAGCAAAAACCATCAGAGTGTGTGTGACGAGGCTTTTTGACAACAAAACATATTAATTTGACGTGTTCTGTGTTACCATGAGCTTCATCAAATGTGCATTATGAACATTGGAGTGCTCTTTTTCTCCGTCAAATGAAGGCACACTGTCAATCCACCACTAATGTTTACACTGTTTTATCTGCAGGGAAAAAGTAAACACTTCATCTCTGGCGAGGGGGATTATGTCTCCATGGCATCGCGTTTCAATAGCGCAGCTATACACTCCTCATGCGAAAATATAGTGCACTGGTGTCTTCTTGAGACTGTCTCGGTTTAGAGTCGTCAGATTGTTTTAAAATAACACTTAAAACGATCACCTCTCTTCACCTCAAACTGCAGACAGAAACACTTATAAAAAACACAAAAGACTGCATTGTCCTGAAATTATAATTTGACAATAATTTCAGAAACATTATTCAATTAATGTTTAATGTATCTTTATAAACTGAAAGTGCTTGAAAAAAAACGTTATACTAAATAAGTAAATAATAACCTTTTTTGTAACCATTTTGTCATTTATAGTGGAAGATAACGTGAATTATTAGGCTACTGTATTTATTTACAATTGAAGTTGGGGTACTGTTAAAATATTACGTTAAATGTTGATGTAAATGCAAAATGTATATCGTGATGCTGGACCATTTAATTTCTAATCTTAATTTCTAATTCATCAAAAATAAACAAATTTTTAATATAATTAGCAATTGTTCATTACCAAAAAGAAGCCAAGCAAAAAGTAAGAATAAAATAACATTTATTTTTTTGCAAAATTTACACAGAGAAATATACACTTAGCAAGATTTCATTCACCAAACCATCTCTTTACATCTTACGTCTATATTTTTTAGATCCTTTTGATGTTTTTTGAGAAAATGACTTTTGACAAATATGACTTGTATTATTAAAGAAATACAATATACTTTATTTCGCTGCGTAACACAATATATCACTCACAAAGGTAATACAACTGTCTACTTGTTCCATTACCATATTTAATCCAAAGAACCGAACGTTAGCGTTCTGATGAAAAACATGGCACGATTTTACAGACAATGAGCAGAAAGCATGGAATGATAGAAGTTCCACAATAACAATTACGATAGAATAGTCCCTTTCAAATGATGAAGCAAATTATTCTATATCATCACACGGGGGCATAATCCGTTTTGCAATTAATCTAAATTGATTGAAAAAACGTGAGGAGTTTTAAAATACACAATTTACATGAAAATACTATGGTTACCCTGCTAAAGGTCTAAAATTCTGCCTCAATTGCACTGTGGCGGTGTCAGTAAAGCCATCTTGGAGTAAGATGGATAGATCTATAGCCTTTACGCGTAACCATTTATTTTTGATAAATCACAAACTTCAAAGAAGACCACCAAACACGTGCCAACCGTTAGTCCGTATTATTTTTTTTCCTGGCGATTAAACTAGACATATTTTATATACATAAATGCAATAACTGGAAACAGTAGGCCCGTGAGTCTTTGGAGACGTTGGACGATTAACCTTTAGGCCTTGGAGTATTTAAAGACATTGAACACTTTTGTCTACATTCGGGAAACACTTTCCCAGCAGTCTTTTTATTTCTGTGGAATAGACGCTCACGGTTTCTCGGGAGTGTTGTTCACCAGAGGACCGTAGAGTCCATTGGTGTAGCTCTGATCTTTATGCAAGAGAGTCCTGTCTCTGATCAAATCACTAAAGGCATAGTCCATTGGCGGCCTGAAGCCCAGTGTTGGCATCAAGCCTGTGGTGGAGTAAGGAGCCATGAAGGCGAGACCTCTGCTGTGAGCCGAGTATGCCAGCCGGAGTGGGTTCAGGCCCAAATGCGTACTAAGAGGATATGTGCTGGGATCGGCACCAAAGTGTGGCGCGTTGTGTTGCAGAGGTGAGAAGGCAGACCTATTGCTCAGCGTCATGGTTCCAGGTAACATAGGCCTCGGGGTGGAGGATATGGGCGGCTGTGCGTTCTGAAGCATCCTCTCCGCGGTCCAGGACTCCTCCGGGCCCTTGGCTTGGCCGCTGTTGTTGAGGATTTGCTCAATGGCCTGCACCACGTCTTTCCCGCATCCCTGAAGGACAAGCTCCAGGACGCTGCGCTTGTGGTTGGGGAAGACCCTCGTTAGGATGTCAATGGCATTCATCTGCCGTGACGCTGCAGATGAGGGTGAAGGCTCCTGCTCGTCTTTATCTGTATCCGAGCCGGAGTCTGAGCCCAGTGGGCTGATTGAGCCCGGAGTCTCCTCTCCGTCTTTAAGAGGTTTGGCGATGGGGGAGCTCACGATGGATTCGCGGTCACCGTTTTCCGAGCCGGAGCCGTGACGCATATCTGGAGATGAAATCCCAGGAACCGATTCGGTGTCTGTGGATAGTGACTTTCCCACAGCCTGTTGAGGGGCCACCGATCCCGGTAAAGTGTTTTTTGTGAAAAACTCGAACTTCTGAATATTTGAGTCACCTGAAATAAATAAATTATGAATAAAACTCCCCGTACAGACATTTGAACAATAGCCAGAAAACGTGCATATTTGTTTGGTGATATACAGTCGACAATAATATTTTTGAAACTGTAAAATCATCTGTATCAACCAATGTAACAACTATACACTGTGCAGCACGATAATAGCTGTATATCACAAGACTATACGTATATGCATATTATTATGTAGGCTACTTAACACATTATAATATATATCCACGTACCAGAGTTCGTGTCGTTGTTAAGCTGTCCAAAGACCTCATAGTTTTGTCTGGAAGGTATTATGCCGTTGGCTGCAGCCAGGGCCAGACCCTCCGCTGTGCCGTAAAGCAGCTGCAGTTCCCTCGCCTCGTTCTCCTCTTGAGCCTGTTGCCTGCGGAGCGCAACCTGAGCTGCCATGACGCGCTGTCTCTCAGCGATCAGTGTGCATTTGGCGCACATGCAGTCCTTCCATCTGCAATAGCGCTTATGCCCCTTCAGCGCAGATACCACGCCATGATTCCTGCACCGGGCGCACTTAGGCGTTCGTGGATACTTCTCCGTAGCGCGAAGCAACAGCGGAGGGCCCCTTAAGAGGTTACCGGCCATGGAAACCGGTATGGAGGCGGCGGCGGCAGCCGCCGCTACGGCACTTGCATGAACCTGCGACCCTGCTTGGGAGGCGGGAGGGATCTCTGGACGAAGATCCATATTTTCCAAAGTAACAAGCAATCGATCGATATGGGTTAAAATTTGTGCGCAGCTGAAGTCTTTGATCGGAGAGCAGGTTGCGCAAAGGAAAGACGTTTCATAAGCATTGGAGAGAATCTATAAACTGCGAATTTCTTCAGCACAACCCGACTGTCAATGTCCAGGGACACTTTAAACAAGACCTAGAAACGCTTCTCGAAGTCCAGTTTCTGTGCGCCAGATCTTCAACTTGTTGCGCGAAGTCCACAAGTAGCCACAGAAACTGTTACTTTCTTAAAGAATCTAAATCGTTGCAGAAATGCGGGTTTTAAAACACAAAGTTCCACCAAACGGAAACGTGAAGCTCAAACCAAACGATCAGACGACTGTAAGACAGAGCTGTCTGAGAGAGCAGAGTTTGCTGCTTGAGTCAGTGTGAGACACTAACTTCCTCGAGAGATCTTCAGTGGATACAGATCCCCTCGATCTATTGTTGCGCCCACGTTTTCATTAGACAAATTTGACAACAATGTGGCGCCTGTCATTGGCCAAAGGGGGAAGGAGCGATCTGATTGGCTTGTCTCTTTTTCAACTGTGTCCACCTGCGTTCTTTTCTCAAATAACAAGCATCACGCAGAGCTAAAACATAAAACTTTTATCATAAGATTTTATTTACTAAAAAACAGGCAATAGACCCTGCAAGACCATCATTGATACTATTTTCTCAACGCATAGTCGAAACATTTGGCTTTCGTTTATTTTGAGCTGCTGCTTTAGACAGTTGTTTACGTGGTTCTCTAAACTCTAAAAAGCAAAATATATTTGTTTACCTTCTTTTCAGGTGGATGTTAGCCAAAAGAAGTTGCAGTTTGTAATCTTCTGAAAGACAATACATTTTTAGGGATTTATTGTAGTGAAGAGCGAGTGCTTCACACAGAGTGACGTCAATATCTTTATACGCAAAACGGTAAGTTGCCACAGCACATTTGAACACGAATTCGTTTAAAGTCTACGTGTAATGCATGCACGCGAATTTGTATGTTTTTTGTGAACAATGTTATGTCGTCTTAAAATGTTTTAGCATTCATGTTAAACTAACACTGAATTTAAATGACGCTATTCAAAGAGTGTTATTCCATGTAGCCTATGCTAGATTTTTTTCGGTGACTCATATCTTGTATGTTAAATATATTAATGCTTTCTTACATACTTAGGATTAATTAAAATGTAACATTTACGGCGTAGGTAATGCATTAATCTTGCCTTTGCAAAAAAAATAACTTTGTCTCGATTGATACAACTGATAAAAACAAACGAAATAATCGTATATTTACTTTGTATCGTGTATTGTTAATCGTATCTGTTGTCTTGTTATTTTTTGTTATGATAAATTATATAACACAATCGACAGAAAAACCCACACCATTATTTTGCATCGTTTTGCAGACTTTATACGTATTGGTTTTTGTTCATTTACGAAAGTATTTTTAAATGATAATAAGAAAGCCTATTATTGCTTCTGTTAAATTATTAGACAAATTATTATAGTAAAATTTGTCAACTTTATAAATGAGTGAATTTAACTCATTTAAAGATAAGTCTTTGCCTAACAATACATTTTTAGTAATTTTATCGTCGTGAAACCTTTTTAATCGTTATCAGCCTTACAATTCCTTTACCAAATGTCTTTACGTATTTCAAAATTACAGTCACGATGACACACTGCTTAATAACCTCTCTTTATTTGAAGACTTCCAAATACGTTTCCTAATTTCCTGGAAATTTCCTACTTTCGTGTAACCAGATAATGGTTGCGATTGAATTATAAAGACTGTGGAGTTCTTGTACATATTGCTACTTTTAAATCGATGTTCTGAAATAAAAATGATGTTACGTCTGCTTAAAAATATGGCTATAAAAGATTTATAAATTAAAAAGTTAAAAGCTATAATTATGATACTTTTTCTTTCTGAGGAACACATAGTGCTGTACTTTTTACGCATTTCACCGCGGTTTCCTTTGCTGTGAAATGCACGCAAGCTTCGATGAAGTGATGCGGGCCTGATGATGTTTCCCTGTCGCACGGTTTCTGATTGTTTACATACTCAATCACAGTAAGCAAATGCCATCTGTCCCCCCGCCGCTCTCATCTGCACCTTTAATTACCCAACCAGCACACTAATAGAGACGATATTAAACTAAAGCTTTTTGACATTCAAAGTCATTATCTCGGTATAGCGATCTCACGCGACTGAAAATAGACATCTCGAGATCATTACAAAACCAGGCGTTGATTGTTCATGAACTGAGACGCGGAACGCGCAATTATTCTAACAATTGTGATCTTACGCCAGTGTTCGGTTTTATTGAAGCAACTTTCATCGAATCCATACTAACACGCAAAGTTAACAAGTAATGAACGTGTATAAGTCAAATAAGTAATAAAAAAGTCGACACATCTATATTATAAGTAATGCAGTTATGTTCAAAACATTTGGGGCTAATGCAAATCACACAATAACCAACAAAGGTAGGCCTATATTAATCACTGTTTCGTATATCTGCAGTTATATTTGTAAGTTATCAGTTTTAAAATAGGCCTATATGTTAATTGCGGTGGTTACTATATTGGCAAACCCCGATTCTTTTTTTGTAAAGGATGCTACATCAGTTCGTTTATGAAGTTTAAATAATGAAGCCGGCCTCTACACGCTTTACTCTAAAAAATCTCTCAATTGAATGGGCGTCCCTCTGCATTCCAATTAAATGCCCCCGGGCAATTAAAACTGACTGTGGGCACTTAGGAAATTCAACATTCTTTCAACAGTTCATCAGACCTATGCATCAAAAACCCATACAAGGCTTTCACTCCTTTAAGGATCTCCACCGCTGACTGAGTTTTACACCTTTTTAAAGCGGCACAAAAGAGATGCTTGACCCGACATATGTAACAGCATGTCTCTGTTCCTCTAGCACCCCGGAGCGCTATTGTCAGGATCTTTCTCTTCGTTGATACCGGGCCGGAGCGCGGCTGGACCCAAACTGCCTCCCCGCTGAACTCCTGCTGGAATGGTTTGAGTGGGCAAAGCGCAGCAGAGGTTAGAGTAGCAGATAAAAAAGGGGAATGAGGGTGCAGCATGCGGTTTTGGGAAAACCAGTGTATTTACACGCTTCATCTCGTCTCCAAGTCCTCATTAGGTTGTTAACCTCTTGTTCACATGAAAAGCGCCGCGCCGCGCAGGACCCTTGAGCTCAGCACAGGCATTCCCCCGAAGGCACAGGACAAAGCGCTTAAAATAACTGCGTTAAAATAAGCTTTTATTGGGCTACTTGTGATGCGTGCTCGATTTATATTTATATAAAAAAAAACATACAGCATAATATGCTTATTTATTTGTCAGTGTCGTTTTATCACCATCGTTTTATATCGATAGCAGGTAACTCACACAGACTACATAATTGATGGTGAATAAAACTACAAAAAGTTTGTTAAATCCTGAAAAAATTGAGAATTTAAAATATAACTGCAGCATGGGTAAAATATTTATGTTCTTCCCTTTTTCGTTGTGTTTATTATTGTAATTAGATTATTGATCATTAAAACCGATATTAACTTAAAAAAAAAGAGTATAGCCCTACAAGTAAAAACGGTCGTCTGTATAACTAAGGCTATTCATATATTTGTACTGTATATGTGACTCCACCTTTTACATCAAGAATGTACAAATGCTGATGACAGATGAAATTATCTCTGTGTGTGCGTGCGTGCGTGCGCGTTCAAGCAGCAGCCAATTAAAATGCGGGCTCCATCCCTCCACATCTGCCTCCCTTTACAAACGAATCAAACAGAAAAGAAGAAACCCCGTGAAAGAGCGCTCATTGAGATCACAGATGGAGTATAGGTTTTTGCAAGAAATTTGAGAAACACCATTGTCCCAAATCCAAACTCAATGTGGTCCTTTACAATGGTTCCGGCTTTGAGCCGCGCCGACTCAATTGGCCTTGTTTTTTAAACTTGAAGTGTTCAGCACAAAGACCGGCCTCATAAATGTCACAACCGCTCCGAGTGGGGCTCTGCAGTGCGATGTTTGCTGAAAAAAGAAAAAGAACACAATTATGAAGCAATAATTACTCTGCTTCTCTTCGCACGCCACTGCGTCCATTCAGGCCCCTTTAGCCCCATTTAATGCTTTATCCTCTTCCACGATAATCCGAATACCACAGGTTTATTTTTTCTTTTCCCTTGCAGAATTTTCTTATGAGACGAGAGTGGGAAACGGGGCGAGTGGCAGCCTGGACAATTGGCGTGCAATTCACTTTCTGGACAAGTTTTTAATATCGAAAGATGCGTAGTGAGCTGGTGAGATTTACATGAATTATCTGTAATGCATGAATGCCATACTGGACTTCCTCAGCAATAATAGACTATTTACATTTGCTACAATTATAAGATTACACGCATTAATAAACCGTTCGATTTATGCTCTCGTTTAAATGTTTGATTTTACTACAAGCGCAGAATGTAAATATTTGGAAATGTTCATTTGCGCAAAAACCGATCGATGCGGACACAAAGAGTCAGCTAAATAAAAACTGCAAATAAATATAAGCACAATTACAATATTTAATGATTCCCTCGGATTAATATAGCCCAGATCTGAATATGGTTTAAGACTATTTTTTATATAATAACAATAAAACAAGTACAATACATTTACGCTTAAGTCTATTTGATTATCAAAATGTTATGCCACTTCGCATTTATAAAATGTGGGTATAACTTTACAATAAGGTGCTATTTGGTTAAGGCATGAGTGAATGAATAACTTTATTGTAATGACCCAACATTAATTGATCAATTCTGAAAACTAAAATGTCCATTGTTGGCTAATTTTAGCTTATGCATTTATAATGTTAACTAATATCACCTTATTGTAAAGTGTTACCTAAATATGAAATCTATTATTTTACAGCAGTTGCGTGGCAATATTTTGGTTTATTATAAAATACAGTAGTCTGCTTGCTGAATGGTTCAATCGATTGTTTCATGCATTATTGCGTAAGAAAGGCTTATTGTCATTATAAATTCGACCCCAGAATTGCTTTTCTTCAGGCCAGTTTTTTTTTTAATTTACAAGTGTTATTTAATAGCCAATTCCTCTTAGACCTCATTATTTTAAGCGCCCGAACCTTCCAACACACAATCAAGTAAGTCATATAAACCGTCAAAACTCTTAACAAGGTCAAACATGTTGTACCAGCATTACGCATTAAGTGGCAGGTAAGATTCCCATCTCGATTCCACGGTAAAACACGGAACATAATCAAATGTTGCTTTTTTATAACATAGAAGCAATCCTTTTAGCAGTAGGATATAAAACTATTCGTGATCACGGTGACCTAACCCCTTCCGTCTTACTCTTTTCGCACACATTTACCAGCAGATCGAGCCCCTTTCGGGCGACTCTTTAAGCGTCGCTGAGAAAGTAAACTTTGAGTGACCCTCCAGGTTAGTTTAGTCTGGGATTTCAGCATCGTTGGCTGAGTGGATGCTGTGGGATCAGGAACTTCTTCAAAGAAGAGATCACTAGCGTCAGGAATTCTGTGCTCTCACCATGGGCCAGCAGCATTCTTGACCCTTAAAGACTCGTCAAACATTATCGAACGCTTTCCTTTTGTTATTGAAGAATCGAGTCACCACCTGATGTTGCCAGAAGATAATACGTGTCACAGGAAGCCACAAAATAACTATTGTTGTCACTGTGTGCGGGAGTTTGGGATCGAACCATAATGCCATTGGAAAATGTGAAGCATGATTGACAGCAGCTTTTGGGGTCTCCGATTGAGATGTCAACGGTTCGACTGCTGATCAACAATCCTAATGTAAGCGAAATGCAAAACGTAATGATTATACTGAATAAACTGACATTTATTTTACAATATTGCCATGAGTGAAATTGGAGTTTTGTTTTTATACTGCATAATAGCCAACAGTACAGCTAAAAGTGATGTCAAACTTAGGAAACCTGACGTCTTCACTGTTTATTTACTGTAAATGTATTATTTAAAACGTATTAAAAATGTGATGCTATATGCATCTTGCGTAGTTGTGCTTTGAGTATAAACCAAAATTTGGAAAGAATTTAAGCAGGGTTGGCAAAAAATTACAACACATACACAAAGTGTGAACTTTTAAATAAATAAATCAATGTATGCCTAATTTATGTCAATGTATGTATTTTTTCTATTGAATTTTATGGCATTTTACATGTTCTTATGTTATATTCGATAGTCCATACAGCCTGAAATGCTTTAGTTTCCTTTTTAGGAACAAAAAAAAAGTGTAAAAATAAATACCGTAGAAAAGTTAAAATGTTTTAATAAACATATTTAGAAATAAAGCAAAAAAAATTGGTTAATTGAAAGCAAATGCGAGCAATAAAAAAGCAAATGTATAAACAAATATGCCCCCCTGATATCACTTTTGGCCATATATTGGTTTAATTATTAATAGCTAATTTTACCTTAATTTAATAAAAAATACCAATATTATCAAAATAAAAAGGTCATTCAAAATATATGAATCCACTCTTTACATACAAAGGTGCAGTAATGCAATAGAAGAACCCTTTTTGGTTTCCCAAAGAACCATTCTATCTCTTTTTTATAATCTAAAGAACATTCCTCACTTCAAGGAACCTTCTGTTCTTGAAGGTTCTTAATGGAACCATTAAGCCAAAATTTGCTCTTGAAGCACCATGAAGCATGTTTTAAGAGTGTTAAGCTTTGTATTTATGTATATAACATTGCTACCTACACGCATGCCCAGACTAAACAAAAAGTACTTTACAAACTTGACAAAAATTCCATTATGTCCTCAAATTCAGAATTGTTTTTGAACAGGAGGATTACTGTTTCAGTTGTGGGAATAACTGTGCTCTTCTCATATTGCTCAGAACACACCTGTCAAAAGAACGATGATAAAGAGTGTATACAAGCTGGATCAGGCAGAAAGAAACATCAGTAATTCACTATTTAATGACAGCATTTCCGACCTGCACGTCAATGCGATTCTGACCGTACAAAGCCAATGTCTACATGCATTAACCAAACATTCAGTCATTGAAACAGTAATATCACACACACACAGGGCTGCATAACCAACATTTCTCCCTCAGGCTGGTCTTACCTTTCTCACCTCAATGAGCAATCTGAAAACTTAAAGAAAATGAGAGAGAGAAAACTTACCGTTTAGTGCTTGCTGCTCCTTTAAGGAATGAAGAAAACCGAGTGGGCCAGGCCAAATTTAACATGACCCCAAAGAGGACCTGTAAACAAAACTAAACACATTTATAAGCACTGCAAAACTGAAAATCTATTATTTTTTATCCTGAAAGTGTTTTATAATTCTGGAACGAAAAGGAGTTTCTTTGCTATTTCTAGGTGATAAAAATAATAAAAATAAGCACATTTGAGATACTGACCATTTAAAATAATTATTCTTAACCAGCGTGTTTTTGCAAATACATGTGAAGTTTATGTCTTGCAAGCTAGAATTAAACCTTTTGTTTTTCTTTTCCTATTTCTGTTTTGTGTATGATGAAGTACAAACATGCCTCAGACATTTAAAGCAGCATTTTGCGAATGCTCATTTTGTGGCTTTGCAAACCACACACAGAGCTGAACTCAGAGAATTGTTACCTGACCAATGTAAAAGGATCACATAAAAGCTGTAATTTAGCGCTGTTGTTGTCACTTAGAATGAGCAGGTTTTCTCCTTTATTAGAAATGAACTCATTGACCAGAGCACAGTGTTTGAGTTACTTTGATAACAAGTTCTTTCTCACCAGTGGGTGAGAGAGTATGATTCATTTATTCTCAGGGCATATCATCTGTGAAGGAAGTAGGACCTGACGAACACATTAAACATTCAGAATCCTTGCGTGAGAATGGGAGAAGAGAAATGCCAAGGCAACACATGAACGAATCAGCCGGCGGGTTAAAAAGATCTCTTCCTATTTGGTTTAACAAAGGTCATGTGTGAAAGACGCTACAAGGAAAATAATGCTTTTTTTCCAGTTCCAATTGCAGTTATGAAACACGTTCAGAGCTACACTGACTCCCATTTGTCTTTTCTCATTAAAACCTTGGAGAGCTGTAAAGAAGTTCATTAAGCATTTAATTTCAGAGACGAATGGGGAAAATTAACCGTGGACACCGAAAATGATCTGTTAGGAGAACAAGAATATACATTCTTTCTCCATCTCCGTCTTTCGTGCAGACACCAGTATGTCTATTTTAATATTTCTGCTCTTGAACACTGTTTCATCGGAAGCACGCACTGGCACTAAGTTAACTTCCGGTCTGTTTTCGGTTATAATAATTTATTTTCTATTTAATTGTATAATAATTGTATTCAAATAACCAAAAACTACAAGTTATTGGTTCTTTGCGGAGGTCAACTGGAAGTTAGGGCCGCATAACGTTTGTTTATGTTGTTGCCGCTGAAACTGTCTTTACGCAACTACAAAAGTTATAACCGTCCTCTCCACTCTTAAATACAAAGGTGCCATGTTTGAAGACACCATGACCTAAACGTCAAAAATAAAAAGTGTCGAGACACATGCATGTTCATATAGACTTTATATAATGTATATCAACCTAAATCTAATACAGCATCAAATTAAAAAGGAAAAAAGGGGAAAAATAAACGTAAACAGTTGAGATTAAAACCAAGTATGTGTGGGAGAGAAGCTGGGCTCAGACGGTCCAGGGCCACGCTGAGAATCAAGGAGCCTTGGTGAGTGTAAGGGACAAAAAAATGGTCCAGCGTTCTCCAGGAAATGTCTCTTTCGTTTGTCTTTTTTTTTATTGATTTTTTTCAACACAAAACAGGTCTAAAAAGCAGCCGCAGTCCTTGTGTGTGAGGCTGGCTTTGTTAGACATCCACACCTCTTGCTTGATTTTTCTCTTTTTCGTTTATCATACGTTTGGGTGAAGAAAGAACATTACACTGCAGTCATGTGAGTAGAATGTGTTTATCCGTGTGCTTGTGAAGGCCTCGGTGTGCATCAGATGTACACTCGGCATTCATATACAATGCACCGTGTGTGAGAGTGTGTGTGAGGGCCTGTGTGTGTCGGGTCGCTGTGGACATCATGCTAAAAGTTCTTTGCTTTTTCTTCCTCTGGTTCGTCCCGGGACGTCTCCAAGGGGTTCTACTCTTTGGCCTCCAGGAACAGGGTCTCTTGAGGAAAGAGCTTAGCTTCCATCAGATTCCACGCCGGGTCTAACTGCGTTATCTGGACAGAGACAAAGAGTGCATTAAAGCAAAGACTGAAATAAAAACGTAGCCGGCTTATGCGAACAGTGCAGTCACATAAGCGTTATACAAAAAAGAACTGCTCATTTTATTAACCTGGTACGCAAGAGGTGTGTGGGCTAAGACCATGCGATGTGTGGGGTCCGGCAGTCTAACATCATTGGTTAATGCTGTAATGTGATCATGTCCCTGTGTGAGGTACGTGTCCAGTTTCCTTTCGGGTAGTTGATGTTTGTTATCGCAAATGGACCGATCACAGTGATGGTGTGATCCCCAAATACATCAATTAACAATAATCACGCTCGGTTTTGTTATCAAAGATCACCATATCAACCTCAGCAAGACATTTGTAACGACAAACGTAAAGAGAGCGTCAAACCAGCGTCTGAGATTTCGACAAACCCCAGAGAGGTAAGGATCGACAAGACCTCACGGCTTGCGATCCTTCAGCAAGAGAGAAAATAAGAGCAGGAGATGATGGCTGTATTGTAGTGAGCTAATAGCTGGACGTTCTCCTGTTACACAGGGTCTTCGCTCACACCTGGGTGTCCTCGCACCGCGCAGCCACGACGCTCAGCACAGGGGCTTAACTGCAGTCTGGTGACAGAAACTCTGATTAAGGCCTATTCTGCTCCCTCCAGCTCTCCCAGCTTGTAATTAAAACACCGAGCTGAAAGCAGCTGGGCTCGAAGGTCACAGGGTCAGAGAATAAAGCTAACATATCGGGTACTTTGAGAAGTAAGAACATTGCTGGATATTACCTGGCTGATGAAATAAAAAAACACAATCTAAACAGTAAAAAAGTCAATGTTTCGGAATCTTAAGCTAAAAGGTGAATACTAGACACAATATATATTTTGAAATCAATGACTTGATTGAATATTAAAGATATTCACATATCATTTATCTATCGTTCTAAAACGTGGAAAAATATGAATAAAGAATGAGTAAGTGAGACAAAATGTTTCAACGGTTGTGTGTATGCGACGTACAGTATATATATGAAAAATATTCCATAACATTGGTCACACCACACATATGAGAATGAGTACTAATGCAAATATGTGGAAATTTCCATATCAAGTCCAAAAAAGGACGAGAAAAAGTACATGTGAGGTATCTGCCTAAACAAAAAAATGCCATGATGCTAGGGTTCGTGCAAAATAAGGCTTTCTAAACAGTTGCAGAGTTTTTAAACCGAGAGAGTTCAAGCAGTATTTTAACTTGGAATATTCTTTCGATCATTGAATCTGATTTATACCGTTAATAACCTTCATATTGGCACTGTCCTTCAAAAACCGCTGATGTCCAAATGTTTTTCAGGAAATAAAAATGCCCACTGTAGGCTCCTTTCTTAATGTTTAAATTCGGTGTTGTCCAAGCTGACAAGCACATCTTAATGGTTACATATTTGCGAAAAGTGACAAACAAAAGGCGGGCTAACAATAATGATTTACGGCAGAGAATTTAATCACAAAATATGGAGCTACAAGGTTTCAGAAGGAGAGCAGTGATGCAACTGTTCTCAGGTAAGAGAGCATCATTAGGACACACCTGATGTGAAGAACCGCAAAGATCGCTCTCGGTTCAGGGCGTTCTGCGGGAGGGGGGCAGATATCACACCAGCCTCGGCACATTAGCTCTGTTGCCCCAAACCTCATTTTAGCCTGTGACTTGTGCCTTTTGTTTCTGACTCTGACCTGAAGGCACAGGAGGGGGGGTAGTACCAGAGAGAGAGAGAGGGAGCAGCTCTCACCAGGGGCATGATCCCCTCCGGTTCTTTCATGAGTGCGCTTAACAAAAACTTAAATTGGAAATGAACTCGAAAACCTGCTATAACACCCCAGCATCAGGTGAAGTAAATGAGGTTCGGGGGTGACGCAGGTGTGTGCGTGCGTTCGTGTTGATGACTGTTCTCTTTTCAAGGGGAAGGAGTGAAACAAGGTGACACTCCTATAGCAGAAGACAGATGCCGCGGGTGATTGTTTACATTGTTATCCAATTAACAGACCATAAGAGGAGAAGCATCTGTCAACAAACAAAGCTGTTGTTTTCCTCCTCGCGATCGACGTCTTTCGCTCTTTTTCCATTCTCTCGCTCCCTCCCTTTTCTCCCGGCACTTGTTAGTTTCTGCATAACCTTCTGCTGAATTAAATTAGACCTCTCTGTGTGCAACACCGAATGTGGCAGTGTTTCTAACACCCTTTAACACACACAAACAGAGTCATAAAATACAAGCTCGATGAAAACCCCCCGCCTGACGATCTAAACCGCAGTGTACCGTTTCCTTTCCAACGGAGGACATTAAGATCAAATGCATTCAAAGGCGCTTTTGTGGTGTGATCTTCACTGATGAAGAATACCTTCTACTCCCCAAGTAAACAGAAGAAGAAAAGAGATCATTTGAAGGGTGAGAAGACTCATATCGTCGTAATCCTGAAGAGGTTTATTAAAGCAGAAGTGGCCGAGTGATGGAGGAGAGGGCCGGACGGCTGTTTTCTTTGGGCCTTGATGATGTTGATGGCAGGTAATCTTGTTAAACCCTTGACACACTCATCTTCAACGGCCCCACACACTCGCCAAACAAACACAGGACAGCCGCCCAAGACGACCAGAGGAAAAGGGGCAAGATCCAGCTCTCCCAAAAGAGAGTGCTACTCGACTTCTAAACTTTAAAGTGAGTGGTGACCTACACACCAAGTACGACTCGGGTTTCTTGTTCGACTTTATATGCAAAATTAGCTTGGGGCCAAAGAAAAGTATTTCTGAAAACAATAATTAAAATCTAATGTCTAAAATGTAAATCTAATCTACAAGAAGAATCTAACTGTACACATACAGCACCTGCAGGTGAAATGTTAACTTAATAGACTGTATTTATAATGTATGAATAATGTGCACTTCTTTTCCTAAAAGAAATAAGCACAAATATCTAAGGATGCATTATTATTCTTCCTGTAAGAAAGAAAAATCACGGATGGGATCTCTTTAATATCTCAATTATTTCTCTAAGAAATTAGATTAACATGGAGAGCTATTTGCTTCAATCCTCTGCGTCTCAGATATTTCACCTGAGAAAAAGACCAAGAAATCTCACAAATGTCTCTCTATTAAGGTTTCACAATGTTACAAACTTTGCCAAGTCAATACTACTGAAGATCTCATCAAGCTATTCCAAATGCAGATTATTTGACCTATATAATTTACATTAATTTACAGCTCAATACTCTCAATGTCTCATTTGTTTCTATTTACACTTCTCTCAAGCAATTTTAGGAGAAACATTCGAGACTACGTTACTAACTGAATGAAACTGGGAACAACAAAAAGTAATTTGAGCGTTAACATTTTCCTCTAGACTAAACTTTTAAAGGCCGTGTATTTATTATAATTTATCATTTATAACACTACTTTTTCCTGAAAGAAATAAACGCACATTCTTTGGTGTCACAATTATAAAATAACCTGTGCCGCTGAAGGCAAAATTCATCGGTTAGTGTAGTGGTTGTGTTTTGCTGTGAAATTCGATCGAAAAAGTAATTTGCATCATTGACTGTACTGTGTACATTTGTACAATGAGACTATTTAAAAAGTCCTCTTGCCCCCCGGAATTAATAGCGTAGCTCAGCATGAATAAAAAGCTGAATGGCGTGTCTTCTGTGCACTTAAAACATAATATACTGATGTCACTTGCAGCTGCCAGTTTAGTTTAATTAATTTCATTATTAGTATACTTAAGGATTAACCTGATCAATAACACAGTACAAACTCATTAAAATAACAATACAGAGTTTCATCAAAAAAGCAGGTGTATGTTACCAAGCCCAGGCAAAGTAAACCAGGCAAACACATTATTATCATTTTAAAGCACACATTCTTTAAGGCAGGCCCGGCTTTCGAATGACTCAGTCAAAACATTTGAAGTCAATTCGTAATGAGCTCAGCTTCAGTCCGCACGGATGCGGTCGGAGAATTGTTTGATCTCACTCAAATAAATATTACCGTTCATTAGGGTTCACAAAAGGATTAATAATAAGCCTCTAAAAGAGAAGGCCGGACACACAAGATGGTTGCCCAAACAGAAGAAATAAAACAAACCAACAAAAAACGAGAGAGAAAATATACAGCTGAAACAATGCGTTTCTAATGAAGCCATTTAGGGGTCTCCAGCATTAATTAAAACCCAATGGCCAGGTCTGTGCTAGAGCTGTTGTGGAGTGTTTATTTGGCCAATTAGAAAAGCGGTGGGAGATCATTATCTGCCTGCAGGAGCGGTGAGGGCGTTAGTGTTCGCAGTGCTGGGGTAAGACTCTGCTAAGGGCCGGCCGAGGGAGGGACGGGGTAGAGGTTTTCCACCTCTGGGGAGAAGTCAGTTCTGGCTCCCTGCTTGCCTTTGACGTGACAGAGGGGGTCTGAAGGCAAGAAGCCAACATTAATGCCCATATAGGATGACGTCAGCCATGTTAAACGGCACATCTGAACGGTTCTCTGTGGGGAGAAGAGCTGTACTATACACTGGTGGTTTTCAACTGCCACTTGAAACAATGTAAAAACTTTTTTTTATTACACTAAATCTGACTTCAATATTATGCTACAATGATTAAATCTAACTTTAATATTAAGCTAAAATTTAAATGAAATACTAAATCTATTATTATACCACAATGTACCGAACTTTATTATTATACTATAATATGGATTCAATTAAAGTATAATACAATTCTAAAATGTTTAAATCTAACATCAATATTACACTAAAACAATCAAATGTAAATTTTAATACTAATCTAAAATATTATCTAAATAGTAACACTGATATTAAATCAATGTAAATATAAAATCTTTACTTTATTATGCAAATATATTCATTGGTTTAATATACATTTAATATATATTTATTTCTAACAAAATGTATATTAAATATTATTAAATATTAACCAAAAAATATTAATAATTTTTAACTTATATATATATACGTTCTGTACTATACTATAAAATACTATACTATTCGGTACATCTACACACACACACACAGATTTATTATTTCATATTAACCTAAAGTTATAATTAAATCTGACTTAAATGTTGCATAAAAATGATATGAATTTCAGAAGCCAGTGATTCATTACAAAAAGAACAAGAAAACAAATATTTAACATTTTCATAATTTCTAGATTTAAATACATTTTCTCTATAATCTGACATCTTTTCTCAAGCCATCCACATAAGCATCTACAAACTTGATGGTGAATTTGCACCAAAATAATGTATCCTCACTATATAATACGCTCTAAAAAAAAAAAAAATGTAAACAAATGTAAAAGATGTAAACAAATGCTGCAGTGACGCTTCAGTGTAATCTTCAGTGAAACGACCTGGAACCAAATGACCGGCTGACACCCACTATTAAACACCCCACAGTACACGGGACGCTTCCTTAAAATGTGGGAGAGATAACTAGCCAACTTAAAAACACAAATCAAAAAGAACATCCTCGTGGTGCGATCTGAGATCCGAGGAGCTATGTGACTGTGCCATAACGTTAATGAGAGTTATGAATAGAAGCTGCTTCCTAATCCTCCCTCACGCTCTCGTTCAGAAGAGTGCAGGTGCATTGAATCCGTCCATCAAAAGGAAAGAAAAGAACAAACAACTTGCAGACAAACACAAACCCTCGCAGGCCGCAAATGAAACAAAAGCCTTCAGACACTTGTTCCATCTCTCTCGCTCTCTCTTTTTTAAACTCCTCTATTTAATCACTCTCTTATTGCTGGCAAGTATCTTGGTTTTGGATGCGAGGGGGGAAGAAGAGAGAGATGAAGTTTAAACATTTGTGCAGAATTACAAATGCAATAGTGCTCATGGCCTAATCCTGTGGGAGGGATAGAGCGAGTCTGTGGCAGAGATGATTTTAATTAGAAGAGAGAGAGAGAGAGAGAGTGAGGATTAAACACAAGTACTGTAGTCACAGTCACAAACACAGCCTGTTTTTCCTGCTTTCCGTCTCCCTCCTTTCTTAAATACACGTTTCACCCTCTGCAGAAACGCACAACTTGCTTCACATTTGGTTTCTGAACCTCCACTTTAAAGAGCATCCGAGCAACGTGTGAAATGGGGTTCGTTGGATGGGCGAATGTGTTTTCAAGGAACGTTTGCCTAAGTATCTGAGTGGACTTTAACTCGACACAAACTACGTTAGCATACAAACTGAAATGGAGCATTGATAAGTGACTGATTTAGAACACTAAATAGTCAGCATGTTATACAAATAGCGCTCCTAATGAAAACACAAGAGGCATAGACATACACTAAAATTCAATTTTTAAGATGAGCATAAATATATAGCGCACATGACACTATCAACAATGAATGAATTATTTGTATAATCATTATATTTATCGGCCAATAATCGGTTATCGGTCGTTAATATTGATTTTGCACACTATCGTTTAATATTTGTAAAGCAGCCAGATATATACTCTTTCTATGCATTTGTGGTCTGCGTAAAAAACGTTCAGTGACATCACCAATTTTATGTTCAATATTAATAGTCATTATACGAGTTCATAACATTCAGAAAGAAATATTAATTTAACCTTCAGAATTGAGTCAATGAGAGTTAATAGAACCACCAAACTATATGTATTGGTAGATATCACCCAAAATAATGGGCTTTCGGTATTGGTAGAGAAATTTAGTACCGGTGCATCTGTAATAATTATCATTTATTTCACTTTGATTAGCAAAAAACACAAGGATACACTTACCGTGGCATAACAATTCAACAACACATATCAGATTTTTACTACATGATTTATGTTCATAATAATTTTCATTTATGTTATTAATTTTTATTATGAATATTTGTCTTTAATGGCCATTGAACTGGAGGATGGCAGAGAGAAAGTTTGTAACCATCATGGATCGACATTTTACAAGTCTGCAACAACTGTGGTACCAATTTGTTTTAACAACATTATCATGTGTAAAATCAACACAATATTGATAATCACTATAACTGTCAAAACGTTACCGTCTATGTCTACATACATTTTAGAACAATCATATCATGAAAGGCTAGTCTTAAAGTTCACACAGAAATGAAAATTCTGTCATAATTTATCCATCCTCATGTCATTTCAAACCAGTATTGCTTTCTTTCATCCTCAGAACACGGAAGAAGATTTTTTTGAAGAATGCTGGTAACCGAACCATTTCGGTTCCCATTGACCAGCATTGGTTTTGTGTCCCTACAACAGAAGTGAATGTGTACCAACGTTGTTCCTTATCCAACATTCTTCAAAATGTGTGTTCTGCAGATAAGTGATACAGGTTTGAAATGACAAGAGTCAATTTTGGGGTGAACTATCCCTTTAAAACACAGCCTTCAGAGACGCTTACAGCGTTTTGAAACAGAGCGAAAAAACATTCACGCAAGCGATAAGTGTGTAAGTTATGTTTGTTGGTCGGTCTTAGCACCGGTCCCCAAAGGGTTTGATGACATGCTGTTTGGGCAGGCCTGCACACATCTCTCCATTAATGGAAAGCCCATTTCTGTTTCCATGCTGTTAATTAGTCGGGTCGTTACGAGCAGGGCTTGTTATCTACCTGCTGCAGAGCGCAAAAAATGACAGCACTCACACACACACACACACAGACACACACACACGGGATACAGAACTGCTGACTGTATCCGAAGTAGCCAGTGCACCTTCCTTCTTCCGGCATTGCAATTAATATTCGGCAAATGATTCGTGCGCTCGCGGATAGATGTAAAAATATAAAATACACAAGAGGAAAAGAAATACTAATTAACCAGGCATGGCTTTTAATTAATGTGCAGGTGTGTGACTATCTGTGGAACGTACACACACACACACAGAGATTGAGATGAGCAACAAACTTCTGCCACACGCTGGGATTAACTAGCCAATTATACACTCTATTTTTCCTGCTGAGCTGTAACACTCAGACACACACACACACACACACACACACACACAGTTATTAGTGTACCGCAGATGGACAGGAATTAAAAGATATTCACCATCAGTGGGGATCTAGTCTAATATCATGTTCCAGCATGGGGAAAGATGCCCACACAAAATATATTGAACAGGAGGGAGGGGGTTCTGGTCATGAGCAATGGCATGATGATGTCAGCGTGTTAAACTACTGATACTTTGGGAACCAATTTACTAAACGGGCTTCCAATACAAGCATAATTGTACAAACAAATGACATTTCTTAACAATTCATGGTTAGGACTCGTGTATGTGAACTCACATTTCTGCGTGGAAAGGTGGTGAGCAGTTTGAACTCATCAGATGGGTAGCCCTTGGAGGCGACGAAATCAAACAGGACCTGGAGTTTACAGCTGCCCAGAAATCGCCTTACCAAAACCTCGCCGCTGGGCGTCCTGATGCGGAGCTTGCTGATTGGCTCTGGCCCCTCCTCATTGGGCTCTGATGGCAGGGCCTGCTCCAGCGAGAGACGGATAGCCTGCGCAGGGGACGGCACAACGGTAACAGAGATTACACAAAAGCATGCATCTCAGCTTCGATCTCAAAGATTTATAGCTAATAAATTCTGCTGCAGAGAGACAATTGCACCACATCACATTAGCAAAGATCTTACGAAACCCTAAAAACGTGTGGTGAGCAAGTCGTGCGTCGAGAGCCCTAATTTGAACACTTCAACACGACTTTATCGCTTCGACCGTAAACGAGGAAAACATTGTCCGCACGTCACAGTCATTTCACACTGTAATTTTCTCCTTGTGAGGGAGAGATGCACGGATGGGGTGGGCAGTGAGAAGAAACATACACCGATAAAAGAGAGCACGAGCACAAGCAAGAGAGAGAAAGCGAGGTGAGGGAATTGTGCCGTCTCCGGTGACAGGGAGCACGACCTATAGCCTCCTCTGGGCTTTTCAGCTCAAGCTTGTTGTTCCTGTTGTGACACCGACCAGCATATGCTGTGACAAAACACGCAGGCTTTATTTACACACCATAATGCAATTATATTTCATCAAAGTGTACAACAGTAGCTCATTAGCAGCAGGTGCCTTGTGCGAGCGCGTGCCGGCCCCGCTCCCTTAGGTAAGAGCCGCGTGTAAAAAGCCCTTTGGGGATGAACGGTGTCTCTGCTCGGGACGTATGTGTGGATGTACGTGTATTTCCTGCTCCCTACGCACACAGGGCACTGAGGAGCATCCTTTTCACTGCATTAAACAAACAGTGTGTCTGTGTCTGTGTGTGTGTGTAGCACGTGACGGTGGAGAATAATGACATCACCGCGCCCCCACTTCCTTTTATCCTCACGGTCACAAAAGACTCCAAATCACAGAAAGCACTTCCCCTTTCTCCTCCTCTGTACACTTGTGCTGTTTGCGTCCCTCCGGTGTTCCTATTGTGGCCGGCTGAGGTGCTGCGGTTTGGGAGTGTGCATGCGCTTGGATAGACTCCAGGTGGAGAGCATCTCTACCGCCTTGTTTACACACACGCACAATGTCGCAGAAACGATGCGCCAGACAAAACCGCCACATCCACCAAACTGTAACAGCTGTCGCCAAATACGCCTTGAGTATCTTCCATTCATCAGAAATGAATGTACGACGTTCGCATCTAATCTACATCCCTTTAGGCGCAAGAGAGGTTAATTACGATTGTGTGTCAACCCAAACTGTCCCCTCTGTCCAGCAGGTGAACCCAACGGCAAAGATTAGGAATCAAAGAGATGTCACCCGTTTCACAACCTGCAGATTCGTCATATATGCGGGACTACGTTTCATAACACGGAGGGAAAAGATAAATAACAGTGCTGCTGATCTTATCAGCGTGTGGGAGTGTGTTTTCTGTACCTCTGCTCCCCTTTGGCTTATTACAGACAGCAGGTGAACAACTTTCAAACCCGCTCTCATTAAAACACAGGACTGCTGCTGAGTTAACATCTCGCACACTGACAACACACACACATGCACACAATAAACCGATCGGACACAATTACCTCACCGGTAGGCCGTCTTTGTGTTTACCTCACCCACAATGTGCCGTATATTAAAAGCTTTGTGCATTAAATGAAGCTAGAATGAGCTATTGTAGGGTATCGTATGTTTGAAGGTCTACACTGTAGCTTACACTCCTCCTCCTGAAAGCGAACACAGCCGTGACAGTGGGGGGGACGCAAGGTCTAAAAGAGTGAACCGAACAAATTACAAGCTTTTGTTGAGGCTAAAAGTGACAAATCGTCTTTACCTGAGCGGTGCTGCTTAGTATTTATTGCTGAATAAACATACAATAATCTGACACCAGGGAGTGTCACCCGGGTTATCAGCTTTCCGCTTAACTAAACGTTATGAGCTGTGTGTTTTGTGTGTTTGAGCACGAGCGAGTACACCCTGTGCAGCAAACTTTCTTTTCTTTGGCCGTAATAAAACACACCATCTGTAATACATTTGAATGGTAATATGGCATTGTATTCAGCAAATGCTCTGATCGAGTGATCGCGCGGGCGAGTATTTGTTTACTCCTACCGCTACAGGTGAGATTTGACTTTCCGTGACACTTTTTGTGACGGCGTCTTTGTGAGCGTGTCAAGGCTTTGATGTGCACCTGCCGTTTTGAGCGGCCTGAGAAATAAATGCAAAAGGTGCAGGGTCGCGCGGACGGCGCACAAAAATGCATGTTATTTGTGGTCCGATGTAAACGTTTGACAAGTGCGAGGGTACATGACGGCTCATAGCTGTCATTGCTATTTTTCCTATTATCCTTTCAGTGACATGTTTGGAAAATCTTGAACATGTTCATGTCAGCGTGTGTGATTTAATTTAGTTGATTGTCATTTTGATGCCTCATTGGATGAGAAAGAGCAGTTTTAAACATTCAAAGTGATGTAATCCTAAAGGTTTTAAAATCATTAATGGTTCTCATTCATTTTTTAATTAGCTTGACAAAAGACATGACATGAATATTGTCGCAGATTGCAAACAAAGCTCAACACGGTCTCTCAAGTTTCACTGGACAACATGGTATAGAAATAAAACAAAGAAACCAGTACGTTTTTGTGCAGTCCAGTAATTTAACACGGAAAGATCTTGATCACATGGGCTGTGTCACGCTATTTTAAAGGTGTATTAAATAAAGGTGATCTCACCATTTCTTGGAATGCTTGTCATTAAAACCGAGTTACTGAAACAGTCACCATTGAACTGAACCTCACCTCTCGTTCCTCCTCCTGCTCTTTCCTGATTCGCTCCTGGCGGACTTGCTCCGCCTCCTCTCGTTCCTGCGCTTCTCTCTTTAAAAACACATCAAAAACAATTAATACCAATAACACCTTTATATCCTATTTTGTGTTACTGTTTTTTGTTTTTAAACATATTAACAGGGCTGGAAATGGGGAGAACACGGGGGACAGACTCTAAAGAGGGGGGATGGACTTCCACCTTTAAATGTAGAGGATCACATTTCACCTTCAAAAATAGGATCATGCGCATTTCTCAATTCATATAAAACATACTTTCAAGATACAAGTCCTTACAAAAAGAGTCAAACTCTTCAAAAACAATCGATTGGTTTAAAAGAAAACAAAGCCAATTACAAAATTGACTTTAAAACGTACTAGTACTTTATTGTTTTGCACGATGATAAATAAGAAGATTCCCAGTATTAAAAATCTTTTTGGTTAGTAATAGAATAGTTTTCAAGAATTTAGTTTCCACATTCAATCTCCCCATTGCATATAAATTCAACACGGTACCAAACCAATCCCAATGTGAAAAAGCGCTGAAAGACGGCTGTAAATGATGCCCAACCTTTTTACGATCAGCCTCCAGAGACAAACGATAAGCTTCATCCTGTTCTCTCTTGACCGTTTCTCTGGCTTCACGTTCATCCTGAAAAGAAAAAAACATTAATAAACAATAACACACCACATGTTGCCATTAAAAAAAAGAAAACAGACTTTGAAAGAAATCAAATACACGGTTTGTCATTTTGATCTATCACTTTTGTACTCACGGTATTTTATGATATTGTAAACTGCATTATGGAAATCCTAAAACAAATATTCACTAAGAGCGAATCTATCCAAATAACAATCCCATTGTATCTTTGACGTACGAGATGGTTCCCTGTCATTGTCGGCAGTAATGGCCACATACTGAATTGTATTGTACCGTCTGACACACTAACTGGGTGACCACTGAAAGAGTATCTTATAGAAGTGAATACATGGAGTTCCTCTACATACAATGGAGGGCTCTTTTATTCTCATCTGTGTGTGTGTGTGTGTATCCTGTTTGTTAAAACCCAGCTGCAGGTCTACCTGCTGAGTTTGAAGACTGTTGCTTTTGTATGGCTCTGCTCCTGTGATTGTTTTCGGCCTTTATAAGACTAAGGGCCTTTTCTCCTGGATGGACTTTTTGTGGAAATGTGAAAGAGTTCTGACTACACAAAGTGAAGCAAAAGAAAAGGAAGGATACAGGAGCGAAAAGCGGGATGGAGAACAGAGGCTGATCAAAGGCGAGATACATCCTCAAATTCTATTCAGAGCTGTAAAAGAGTGCGCGGGGGCCGAGTCGCATTATAGGAAGAGTGTGTGGGTGGATGAGGGTCTTTCTCCACGCTGAAAGCGAATGTGAACATTGAAACAATTCTGACACAGGTGAATCGGGATTACAAACTGGACCTTTTATGGTGGACATAAAAACAAATAAACATTGACTTTTCCGAAGACAATGTTCTTTTGAAGAGCTGCCAAATCTCTTGCATTAAACTCTTTTTTTGTGCCACTGTTATGATAAAGCCATGAGAATTCGTCATTTAAAGCAGTTTAGACACACATGATGACACACTTAACCGCTTCATACAGGTTTGGAATGACATGAGGGTGAATAAATGATGAATGAGTTTTCATTTTTGGGTCACTTTCTCCAATAACAATGTCAAAAATACAAAAATACAAAAAACATTCTTGTCTCTTTCTCTAACAGTCTACAAACAGTGACTAAGTGTCGTGAGCTGTGCTGAAGCAAATGAAGCAAGTGAATAACTATTTTCCCCTTGACTGCACGACCCCAGGTCACGTCCCCTACACACTCTGAGGAATGAACATCTCACTGAGTGAGTGTGAGCTTTTTCATCTGTTTGTGGATCCAGACGGTGTACATAGTGCGTATGTCTGTCCGGACAGACGGGCGGCCGTCTGTGGGTCACTCTGAGTCACTGAATGCAGAGGGGACACGCACATGGGGATATTTCTGCAAGGGACTTTAAAGGGCAATCCTAAAATGGCATGCGGTCAGCGGCGGTACAAGAACAAACGCTTTCTAACAACAAGTCTCCCACGACTCCTCTCATTTGTTTACAAACACAAGGGTGACACAAAAGGCTCAGGTCTGGCGCTGAACTTCAACAGAAGTTCAGTTAAATTATAAAGAAAAGTTTTCTCATTACAGCACACAGAGAATATGAAGGTGTGTGTGTGTGCGTGCGCGCGTGTATATATAATATAATATTTATTTATGATATATATATATATGAATGACTTTATACAATTAAAGAAAGAATTGGCGAACATGTCAAAAGTTCAAAAAAGTAGCATTAAAGTAGTCCATAAGACAATCATTATATAATTATTATATTATTATTATCCTTATTATAATTTTTTTCCGCAGTCTTTTGACAGCTGTGGCACAATCTAAATTTAAGAGCGACAGCTAAGATTGGTAAACATCATCATTTTTTTAGGGGAGCGTTTACACGACAACCTTTACAATTAATACCGGAAACTTTTAATGCCTTTTCACCGTTCATTTAGGGCCTAATAATGCTAACATGTGATTCTATATGCATTTTCTTGGGAACAATATCATCATCACCTCCTCTGCGTAAACGACAACAACACAAAGTTGTGAAAACGGTGACATCATGCGAAAGAGTGTTACATGCTCAGTCTATAGGCAGGCATGCGTACCTGACAGGCACAAAGTGTTTCTTAACAAAGTGGACTTTCTTTTCAAAGTCTAAATATCAGATATCAAATCTTTTCGCAAAATAGAAGATGGAGGAAAATATTGTGCTTAACCCCACAGCTGAAGGCAAAATGTAAGCACTACAAAAAGTGCAATGCTGCATTTCTCCTAGCGCGCTCTATAACCCTAACTCAGTTTCTGCCCGTTCTGTGCTTCACAGCCGAAAAAATGAGGAGCAAACCGTGAGCAAATGAGTTTCCAGCCGAAATCCATCACCATGTCATTCAAACAGTTATTCAAGCGATCTGACTGAGGGAAGCAGACATTTCACACACAAACGGATCAAATGGAAAAGATACAAATCATAAATAAAGTTTTTAATTCAACCATTTACCAAGCTGGAAAAACCAAACAGCCTAATGAGAAGACCAAACAAAACACCTTCAGCAAAAGTTCTCTCAAAAAGACAACGGCACGGAAAAGTTATAAGACCGCATGAATCATTTCTGTTGCTTTATGTAAGCAATGAATTCAAAGCGTCCCACGCAGGTGTCCAAGCAGAAAGGAGAATGCTGGAAAGAGGCAAGAATTGTCAAGACCTATCTCATCATCAAGTCAATCGGCCTCGGGGCAACAGTAACCTGTCTGAAAATTTCCCACCAAACCAGAGACACACAGGTGAGGATTGATTCACAGCGGGGGTAGACAGACCTGTCACGAGAATGGGGCGTGTAACAAACAAAACAATTAGTGTTTTTAATTAGTCAGGAAGTTCATGAATGTTGCCTAGAGGTATTTAGAGATTCACTCTTAGGAGTCAGCTCCCATGTTGCAAAGGAGTCTTTGCAAGTTTTGGATTCAAATCAACAGATGGACACATGTACACTGTTTTTGTTTGCCGAGCTTTCATTGATTTAGACAATCTGTGACCACAACACACCGAGCGCGTATCCTGCCAGCTTTGTGTCAGGTCCACGAGCTTACATTACACAGTCAGCTAAATTGTGCCTTCAATGCCACAGTTTGTCTGAAACCCAGACAAGCATACAGATGTAGGCGGAGCATCTTTTCTTCTCTCTGTTTGATGAGGGCGACTTTTATGAGTCAGACAATGAGCGGTCATCTGTCCCAGCATGCCCTTGATACTTTGTTGTGGCCTAACTATATATAACTAATCCAGAAAAACATCCGTACAGCTTTATATACATTTGACTTTGAATGAAATGAATTACAAGCGACATGCTTTTGATGCAGCAGATTACTTTCTGTAACAAGTGAGCACAGAGACCGTGACAAAACAAGATCACTCCCATTATAACTAACAAAGCTGTCTACAGTACGGTTAAATAGCCCTCAAACTATTTCAGGTGTAAACTTCTTCCTAAAGCCAAACGTAGTGCTTCTAGCTTGGAAAAGAGAGCCTCAGCCATAGACAATAAATACATGAAACATAAATATTTGTTATTATACGGAGGGTCAGTCTCTGTCTCGTGTGGTCTCACCTCATCTTTGATATCTTCTTGCTGCTGTCCGGTGAAGATTTCCATAGCTCCCATGAGTCTCATCATCAGCTCATCCACTGTTGTGTTGCCTTCATCACAAAAATAAACACACACACATTAACACAACAATCAGATTTTTGTGAAATAATTCAAGATAAATCTTCTGTTGTACAATGCAAAATGTGTTGCATGGAAAATTGCTCCTAATGGTATGTTATACATACGTGAACCCTGTTTTGACCATGTGACCTTTGTGTAAAGGTCAAACAGCCATAAAGGTCAGATGATGTGTAACATTTTAAAATCATGTTGGGAAAAAACTAAGCATCATGTATTGAAGAAACTTCAGTAAACTAAAAGGGAAACATTAAAAACTAGCAGAACTATGACATTTTTCCTTACATGTGTGTTTTAAAGCATGGTATGATGTGGATAAAGGTGTACACTTGAGTATCTTATACACCTGTGTGTTGTTTAGGTTTGTGGTCTTTTTGGTTCTTTTTTTAGTATATACAGTATATAAAAATTGTGTATATATATATACATTTTTATAAATATCATGTTTTAATTTGATATATTACCTATACCTTTTGCAGCAACAAAATAAACAAATGTCATGTGGCCCAAATTTAACTTCCGCTAGACCTCCAAAATAGAAGTGTCAAGTAGTTTTGATGTGATTTAATACAAATGATTCACAATAAAATGTTAATATAAATATAATTATAAAATAAAATGTTCTATTACAACCAAACCATAAGTTAACTTTGAGCAAGGAGCGTGCATCCTATACATTTCTTTTTTTATTTATTCTATAAATGCCTATTAAATTACAAATATTACCTATAAAACATTTAGATTTTTTCATACATTTTGATGGTTGTATTGTGTTAAAAACCAATTGTGATGGGTTCGCTAGACCCGTAAACACAGAGTAGAATATGTGAACGCCATACTAGGGTACATTTTTAGTCATTCAGTTATATACATTACCTTGAATAACATTTAAAACTTCATTTGATGTCCGTTTGCCCATGACAATTAAAAGTAATGGGAACTGGTCAGTCTTGTACGTCCGAATGGTCTGTGCAACAACACTGCCAAAGTGTCTTGTACACATCGTGAGTAGCCTAGAGAGAGGGATAGAGAGGGGGGGGGAAGAGAGAGATTTGAGTGGACGGTGGACAGACGAACAATCACTGAGTTTAATAAAAGTACACAGCTCATCATATTAACAGACTTTAAAACCAATTCTGGCTTTGGCTCAAAGCGTGGACCTTCTCCAAACACTCTCCCATCTAAATTAGTATTCAGCTCTCGCATCGCTGAATTTGATAGGGCAGAGAGGATTTCTTATTCCATTACAAAGACAGAACTTTAAATTAACGTTTCGCTGAAGGAAAAGGGTAGCAGGGAGACTCGGAGAGCTGGCAGTAAATGTCATAATATTAATGAATTGCTATAGAGCGAATGCAAATATAGATTAGCTTCTCTCTTCTTTTAATAACGGTGGCTTTAATAACTGGAAAGTAAAATAGAGTAGGTGGAAAGCATGTGTGATGGGTCACGGCCAGCACTGGAGAAAAAACCAGAGAAAGAGGCCAATTTTACCCGGTTATCAGAGAAATTGAAAAAAGTTGGAGATGAGTGTGCAGTGTATGTAAAAATCAAATGCAGGTGCATTCAGAGTGGCATATTTAATGAAACACACTGTAACCCCACAATGCAATGCATTAGGAAAAAAACAAATAAGGATATGAATGATTTTTGTTAGTGATATTCATTTGCTGAATGATGAATCAGTCTAAAGGCCTCACTATAAAGAAATACTATAAAAACAACATTAGCATCCAAATGACATGAAATTGACAGAAAAACGACATGTGATAGGAGGATTAGCTGAACGGGATAAAGGGTGTCAGAGTGAAAATCATATTATATTTACATTACACTAAATGATACGAAGTCGTTCCACCGCCAAGAAAACCGAAACATCACACAAATAACACTTGCAGAATCTCCAGAGGTCCCATCCGTCATTACAGTTGGCAATGCGCTGTCACATCAGTCATGCATAAGACATTTTTAAGAATGTTAAGAGTTTTCAAAGGACCTCAGGGGAGTTTAATTGACTGTTTAGTTGCTAACACCTGGTGTTTCAACCATCTTGTCAAAAACAGCCTCATAATCAAAGCGACACATTCTCGCTGCCTTGCTCATCCAATGCTCATGTCACGCTCTCGAGTGTGTGAACCGTCATATTTCGGTGCACCGCCAGACTCGCATGAACCGATTGAGGCATGTCACAGCATCAGGCCATCTTCAGGTGCTACAGGGCGTGCACGGTTTCTTTCTCTCACAACAATTCCTCATGGCCAATGACACTCAAACTATGCATTGATTTTCAACGATACAATTGCAAAGCAATAGCACACAATGACAATCTCACTGAACATTCCAAGAAATAAAAGGCAATGAGTGAATACCTCTTGTTTTGATAATATGACCTGTCAACACTCTTAAATATATGGGTTACTGAAACAACGAAACTATTTAGGGAGTTTCTAGATGTTTCTTTACCTCAAGATATAATGGTCACACTTTAGAGTAGGGACCCATTCACACTAGAATTACTGCTTAAAAGGTAGTTTTTAGGTGTAGGTATTGGGTAGGATTAAAGGATGTAGAGTAAGGTAATGCAGAAAAAGGCATAAATGTGTGCTTTATACATAGTAATATAAAACCAACATGCATGTTAATAAGCAAGTCATTTGTACTGAATTGTAATGAATTTGTGTACTTTAATATAAAGTGTAACCGATATAACATACCATACGAACACATACATAAACTAAACTTTTTACATTTACTTAAGGAATTCTGTGCCTGTTATTATCCACCATATATAAGTCCTATTTTAAAGGATAAAGTACATTCGGCGGGTTATAGCAAATAAACCCGACAGGGTGATTAAAGACCTCGGCGTTAAGCGAAGTAGCTCATACAGTTGGTTACTTACCAAGTGATTACATAATTGAATGGGAAATATTAAAATTTAATATTTTAGTGGCTCATTTTAAATAAATTCATGTCGGCATGTGAAAAGATAAGGCAGAATGCTACATTAAACACATAAGTAGAACTAGTCAAAATGACTAATTATCAATTGTTATGACTGACCAATCAGAATCAAGTATTTCAGAAAGCCATGTCATAAAAATGTATATCATAGATATTCTTAAAGATCCAATGTATGAAATGAAGCTGCATTTAGTAGTGAGGTTGCGATTTGAAACCGTTAGTTCACTTCATCCGAACCCCTCGCACCCCACCTCCCTTACAAAGCACTACGGTGTCTGACACAGCACTAACATGAGTTTCCACTTCTTTGCCGAAGGAGATAACGTATTTGCAAAACGCGCTCTGTAGCGCAGTTAGTCCGTTTAGGGCTACTGTAGAAAAAACATGGCGAATGCCATACAAGGGGACCTGCGGTGTATGTAGATAGAAATAGCTCATTCTAAGGTAATAAAAACATAACGCTTCACTATGTAAGGTCTTTATACACCTCTGAAGACATACAGCAGTTATGTATTTTATATTGCATTTCTGTTATTAAATCCTAAAACTACACATTGGACCTTTAAAAAGCCACATGCATGTAATTGTTTATGTATGGACAACCACGATACCAAACTTTAGGTAGGCGCAAACTAAAACCAGTGAAATTATTATTATTATTATTGTTGTTGGTGTAAAAACTGCTTTTATCTACAGTGGTATGCTAGAACAGAGCTCTACATTATGTACAGTATTATAGGACGACTTTCAAATTGCGGCCTACACCTTTCCATTATTTTGAGCGGCAACAAAGAGCCCCTGTAGCACCTGTGGGTAGTCATTACATTCCCACTGATCACATTTGGACTTTGAATTAATGCACAATTATGTCGAGTCTATGCGATTAGTGATTCACAGGCTTCATTCACAGAGGTGATGTTAAAATCACATCAACAATCGCAAGTCACTCAGGCCCGGCTCGGGAGCGTGAGAATGAGGTGTGTGTGTGTGAGCATGTCAGGGTGTAAGCATGTGTGTCAGAGGGATTGTGTGTTTGTGTGTCTCTGTTCGCATTATGAATAGCCCCAGATGTTGGCCGCCTTTAATCTGTGGTAGAAAGGCTCAGCTGGGGCAAAAAGCAGAAGGGGAGGGAGAGGGTTATAGAGGCCGGGTTGAACCGCCGGATCCCCTGCAGAAGCGGGTCACTGACTGGTCTTTCTCTCCCCGTCCGCTCTGGAGGGAGGCCTTTAGGGTGAAGCCTACTGGAAGGAAAAGTAGAGGCCTGCTCAGAAGCAAAGCCTGCTGGGACCAATCAAGAATCCATCTGCTGCTTGACCAGCTTCTCACTCTTTTACCTCTGCTAATTTGCCTTGTTATACACATTTTCATTTCGCTCTCTGCACGCTTTCATGAGCAGGCATGGAAATTTAAAGCATTCTGGGATACATCTTCATGTACTTCAAGAATATCAAACGTAAACTAACTTTTCCAAAGTCTTGAACACAGTGCAAGCACATGACAAGCATACCACCAGTCAGTTAAAGGGACAGTTCACCCAAAAATCTAATTCCGTTATCATTTGCTCTCCCTTGTGCTGTCCCCAATCTGCATAAAGTTTGCTATGCTGCTGAATACAATAAAAATATAACCAAGCAGTTCTAAGTCACCATTGACAACCATAGTAGGAAAATTACTATCAAAAAGTGCTATGGTACTCAATGGTGCCCGAGAACGGTTGAGGAAGAGTAAGTGATGACAGAATTTTCATTTTAGGATGAACAATCCATATAAGATTACTGGACAAACATTATTTCAATCAATTGCATCTATGTGGATTGAAAAGGTTCATACTGCATTCCAGATCATTCATATGCCTCTAGACCAGGAAATGGATTTGATTTTTTGGGGTAATTTCTAGAACGTTAATGTTGCAAGGAGCTTTTCTGTATCCTTAGACTTGAAGGAGTTGAAAAAGTTGAACAAAAAAGCAAATCTTCCAATCCAACTGGCATCCTAAAATGAAGACATTCAGACCGAGTGGTGCACTCTATGATGTCTGTCTGTCTAACTGACCCCTTTAGTGGGGCAGATTAGTGCAGATTGCCCTAGCCGGGCCTCAGTGAGCAAACACGACATCTTTTGTTAAAGCTCTCTATGAGGAGAGAGTCGGGAGAGTGGGGGGGATGGGAAGAATGCCTCTCATTAAGAGATCATCCATTTTGAGTGTGAAAACGTTTCCGATCCCCACCGTTCTGGATGATCCAATTGCTGTTGTGATGAGAGATGAAGGACACGCTCACCTGGCTTTATTCGCTTCTTTAGTAACGTCCCAGGCCCACGTGATGAAGTTCTGGCTGAGATATGACACTATGGAGTCCGCACACATCATCTGGGAGCAGAAGACGTTACCGAGGACGCTCTCGTCATTGTGGAGGTAGATGGCCAGCAGTTTTCTCTGAAGGACGGAAACACAGAAATATAAATAGTTGGGGATGGCAAAGAGTTTATGATTCTTGTTCCGGTTCATTTGCAATTACATTAACAATGCAATTCGTAAAGCACCCTTAGCTGACGCCAATAGAGAATTTAACAAAACTGAAATCAACTTAATACAATTCTTTCGAAATGTGTGCTTACCAAAAAGCATACACTTTTGTTTTGAAAGAATGTAGACTTTTAAAATGTGGCTGACAAGTTGACAAGTACATTACATCTAGAAAAAATTTGGTATAACCTAAAGGTTTAAATTTATTTTTTTTGAGAAAAAATCTCTTTTTTTGAATTGTGACAATTTTTTCCTATGTCTATATTATCTGCTCCATCCAATGAATAAAACTCTTTTAATTTAACACATTTCTTCGTGTAATTTTACAATTTTGTTTTTGTGAACTTACACATTTTTGTATTACATTTTTAGTAACTAATGTTGAATTGTTTGCTATGTTTAATCAAAATCTATAAAACTCATTTTTCACAAACAAATATCATAGTAAAAAATTATGAGAAAAGCATTTGGTAGAATGTATTAAAAATGTATATAAATAAATATATTAAAAGACCATAAAGACATCTCCAATTTACAGTGACAACCCAGAAAAAAAAAGATGTGTGTTTAATGTACTATAATGCCAAATGCATACCCGTAAAAAGTAAACCAAAAAGCAGAATTAGAACCTTAATGCCCATTTCAACTATCTATATATATATATATGAAACCAGAATACATCTTATTCTCTCTCACTGATCCACTTTTATTTCATGATTTACCAGCTTTTTCCCAAGAGCTTTAAGGCCAACATGCTCCACCAGGTTCCATCGGTAAAAACACAGAGAGACTGGCCTTAGCAAACCCTGAACAAAACAAACACCCAAACCAAATCAAACTTACGCAGGCTAAATCAAACTTTCTTTGAGGCCGTCAACGTCAAAACAACATGCGAACAAATCGCTTTGTTTGTTTGCTCGAAACGCCTGTGCCCTTCCTCTGTCGCCGCGTCCAAATCCGTACATATTTATGCCTCAGAAGAACGGCGGGCGCACGCATAACCCCTCAACTAATTAAAAAAAGGACAGCACCACAAACACGAAAGGTTTCGCCGTACAAGGCGAGGGGAAAAACCGCGGCAAATTACAGAACAAATCTGGACGTTTTCTTCCTGCTCTGACCCCCAACGGTTCATCGAATGCGGCGAGAGAAACTTCACAACAGCCCGATGGAGAAAAAAAACAGAAAGCGGGTAGAGATGTGAGGGAGGGTGTAAACGCCAGAGAGAAAGTTGGGCTAGGCGGAGGTGTGTGCATGCAAGAAGGAGCGATGAGTGCTGCTGTGTTTGCACAGTGATTAAAGCTCTCGAATGAACCGCAAGGCCCCTGGCGGGAGAGAGCTCAGGCCTCTTTCACCGGCCCAATTCAAGGCCCTGAAAAGATTAAACATTCACGCTGGGTAGACAAGCAACCGAGACCTGGAGAGAGAGAGAGATTTTACCCATCAAAAATTAAGGGGGGGGATTAAAATAAGGCATGCAGTTTATCCAACACTGTTTGTCCTAAAACGGGGCTGCAGAAGTTAACACACTCCCACTTATCAGCAGTCCTACATCTAAAGCATTCTGGGAAACATCTTCGAGTGAACATTACATCTTTGATCTATCTTGTGCATCAAAAGTTAAATTGACAAAAGTAAAAATGTTATCAGACAGAAAAAGGCCCATTGACATCGATAGCATACTCTCTCTAAACTCCGAAAACATTCGGAGGCCTCTAAGATTTCACCGAAGAGGAGGGAGAAGCTACTCTCTCTAATAACAGTGGTCGGTCAGCTCCCTCGTTTCACGCCCCTCCATTACCCACAGTCCCTCCTCCCTACTTTCATCCTATTGTTTTCTCCTGCTTTCTTTCTCTCTTTTTGTGGGACCCTTCGCCTTCAGCAACCAGGGCTCAGTCCAAATTACTGGGTTTGTTCTGGGTTGGAAACTGACCCAAAAGCTCTTTCAGTCACCCCGAGTCGTCCACACCTGCCCGAGAATCCCTAAAATGGCAAGGGGACGTTCAGAAGAGACTGGGACATGGGAGGAGAGATGAGGGAGAGAAAAACGATCTGTCCTGTGAGTGTAAGAGCCTTAGCTTTCACACCGTAGTCAAATGAGGAGTTCCCAGGCTGGCCAACCACAACTCACATTTCACATTCTTCCTGACCAATTTAGTTTAGCTGCCAAGTAAAGGCTTGTTCACTTGTCAAAAAAAAAACCATGTTTACAATATGAATTTAATCCATATTATAATGATTCTAAGCATTTTTTGTCCATCAAATTTCTTAAAAATGTCATAAGATTACTTACACAATGTACCCATAATTCACATGAAAATGAACCATAGTTAAACCAAAGTATTTGTGGTAAAATCATAATGTCCCAATCCACATACCTCTCTCCCTGCCTGCGTTATGGTCAACACTTCCCTGTTCGCTAATGAATAAAGCAAAAAGCCCTTTTTATTTTTATAAAAAGAACACAGATGTGTGGCATCATCTCTGCATTGAACCTCAGTCGCAAAAAGTGCAAATAGCAAATGAAAAAGCAAAAGACACTTAATTATTTAAGTTATTAAGGTAACACTTCACAAAAAGGTTGTATTTGTTAACATTAGTTTATGTATTAGCTAACAGCGAAGACACTTCTACAACATTATAAATCTTTGTTCATGTTCATTTCAGCATTCACTAATACATTTTTCAAAAAGGGTTAACTTTAGTAAACGCACAGTGAAAATAATTGTATTGCCATTAAATATTATTAACAATATGTAATGGTGAAAAATTGGATGGCTCGATGTGAGTTCAAGTTAGCTAATGCATTACCCAACATTAACAAATACAACCTTAACGTAAAGTGGTAGCACAAAAAAAACATGATGAAATATGACATGTAAAAAAACTGTACTGTCATGCTTAAAACAGTCACAGAACTGAAGAATCAATTTTCCTGTTGAAGATTTAGCAGCTTGTGATGACAGAATATCCAAATGATGACAGAATATCCGTTTTTGATACAAGTTTAATATCGCCAAATCATGAATGTCACAAAACCCCAAAAACCCATTTGACTTTGTGTTAAACTGGATAACGCTAGTCTTCACGGCCTCGGTCACACTCTTACAGACTGAAAAAGCATCTTGAATGCAGCTTTGCAACACATATTGCGGGTGGATTGTGTAAGCCTGCACCTGCCTGACCACGAGAGTAACGCTAGACATACAGACGAGTCGCCCATACGTTTTCTTTCTGAAGCATTTTGAAAGGATGTTTTTAATTACAGGCGATGTGTGTGTATGTGCTGAGGGGGGTGAGATGGAGAAAGTGATCATCCTCTTTTGCCTGTAGAAAAGCAAACAATGGGAAATGAGGAGTTCATATTACTGCTCTCTCCTGACCTGTAGCAGAACGCTTAAACAGATGGCACTTACAATGCTCTGCGTACGGGAGACTAGTCAACAAACACTGAACAATAATCTAGTAATAATAATAATAATCATGTTGCATAATTGACGTTTATATTATAAGTGAAATTCAATTCTTAAAAGGATAGTTCTCACAGACTCAACAATCTGACGCTATTTTTTTAAACCTGTATAGTTATCTTCTATGCTATCTCCACAAAAATGTGTTTGTCACAACATAATCGAGAGTGAATACATTTTTTTGTTGGATGAACTATTCCTTTAACATCTATGTTTTTGTCATGTTAAATAACTGAAATGGTCTAAAAAAAAAGTTCGAAACCTGTATATGACTCTTTCTTCTGCGGAACACAAAAGAAGATATTTTGAAGAATGCTGGTAACCAAACAACATTTGCCTCCATTGACTCAAAATATCTTGTGTTTCACAGAAGAAAGAGTCATATACAGGTTTCGAAAGTCAATGGAGGCAAATGTTGTTTGGTTACCAGCATTCTTCAAAATATCTTCTTTTGTGTTCCGCAGAAGAAATAAAGTCATGGTATTTGAAAAAAATACATAATATTAAAATCGTCTATAAAAACCTTCATTTTGATCAATAATTAAAGAAAAAAAGAAAATCCTCTCTCAAAGAACCAAGGAGTCAATATTCCTCAGGTACTGTAGATTTAGAAGCTTAGCTCTGTTAGCATATCAGTGTTAATATCGCTGAATCATTAATGTGTCACAAAACCCACAAAAATCCTCCCTATCTCAATGCTCGCAGCCCAACACGGGCTCCGCCGCGAGACTCTTACGTGAAAAAAAGCACGAAAGGCTATGAATTTTGATGGGCGTCTTTGTGCGGGTGGCAGAGGAGGGTTAGCGTAATTAGCTGGATGTTAAGGGGATTTGTGATGAGGCCTATGTGCTGATGGGTGGCCTGACTCAAGGGTCTTCCGCTGATCCTCAGAGCTGAACTCCGGGGCCCCTGGCATTTTCATTAAGGGCGGATTGAGAGCATCTCCCGGTCCAGAAACACTTCATAAGATGTAGTGTTTTACTTGATACTTATCCTATCAGGCCTATGAGAGAGACAAGTGCCCTCAGAAGAATCGGTCCCAGTCATGCGCACGTGGGCGCTAAGAGCTTGCGGTCGAGAGGACAGGCTGAAAGGTGTTAAAAATGTAGAGATAATGGAGTGAAGGATTGACCCTGTAACAGTAAACTGAGAATACAGCAGATACAGAAGCACAGAAATCAAATACAGTTAACATAAAATGTTTAGAAACGTTGACATACAGTCTCAACGACACAGGTCTTAATGCATCACCTCCACCTTTTAAATATGAAAACTTTGGCAGAGAAACAACCGAACAAAAAAGGAGCGACTGCAGACACTTTTACCGCACGTGGGTAAACAGTGACAAAGTGTGACCCGCCAATAAAAACACTGACTGCCTACAAGACAAGAACATAGCAGGTCACATCCTCTCCTTACGTTAGTTTGTTTTCACTAACACGCTTAACCATCTCCTCGGGGGAGAGCGGCGGCCATTTGTGCCTGCGATGAGGAGAAAAGGCGATCAGCTGGGCTGCAGGCAGGAAGCCACTGCCGCCCGCTTCTCGTGCTCAAAAAACCCCTGAACATCTTGCTGCATCCTCTCAGCCTAATAAGACTGTAATCCACACAAGCTGTCAGTTGATACAAGCCTCCTTATGAGGACACAGCGGGAAAACCAGCACAAAGCTGTTCTAAATAAAGCTTCAGCTGTTCAATGGGAAACGGAAATTTGATGGGGATTTATTGGGACGAGAGGGGGGGAGCGGTTCTGCCAATCAAACCATTAGTTGTGTCTATGTACCTGTTCACCTATAGCTCAATAAAGTTTTGGTAAACTGTCATAGCCATCATCGGTCATGATGACATACTGCTATTAATGAAAGGGTTTTCTGCTGGATTCTGGTCAAAATGAAAAAGAACTGATAAATAAATGGATTACGAAGTTATATACACTCACATCTCTGGCTTTGCCGTAAAAGGCCTCTTGAGACGCTGCTTCCAAGGTGCCGATAAAGAAAACGGGATGGCAGTCGCCATATCTGCACAACAAAACGACGCGTAGTTATTTACAGACATTAAAACATCTTAATCTGAACAAGCAACACCAGGAAATCTGTACACAAGAAAAAACACGTTAAACTACACAGATGAAATGTTTTTGTGGACGGGATCTCACCTTCTAGAAAATTCACCAGTAAAGTGCAGTAAAGCATCACCCTCATTTTCACTGTTCTCTGGCACTGGAGGAAGATAAAAAACATCAGTAAACGCTCGTTCTTTATAGTCCGCCACTAATAAAAGCAGACAACGTAACTTACTCATCGGAGACTTTCGACAACTTGCGCCGAAGACCTCAGATTCATCTACACCAAATTCAGGTGCATCCTCGAAATCATCCCCTTCGCTGTCGCTGACCATGTGGACATCTGTACACTGTAGCATACAAACAGATAGGATATTTTGATAAACTGTAAGTTGTTTTGGATAAAAGCTAGAAAAAGACAGATAACTAAATTAAATGTCATTAATGTTAATAAAGTGTATAAATATATCATCTTTAGCCATCATATTGGTTAAAACAAAAACAATTACAAAAAATATTTTTTTAACTATAACACTTATTAGTCTACAAATGCTTCCATTAAGACCATAAACAGAAACTAATATGAACAGAATATTAAAATATGTTCACATTACAATTCTGTCAGATATTTTACTCAAAGCCATTCGTTTTCTATGCCTGACAATCAAAATTCTTTGTTATATTTCAGGCTTTTCTTGACTGCCTGCAACACAAATACTGAACACAATAATCTTAGTCACTCATTTCTATTGTAATTCCATAAATAAATTTCAATTCAACATCAGGGACTACATGTAACATGAATAGTGCAGATAATACAGCAGCACAAGGTTCGTAAGGTTGGACCAGAAAGTCAGCATTAACACCTGGCAACCCAACACACATCTACACGTTACATTGCCAATTCAGAGAGGAAATTGTACTAAAACAGACATAAGTAAATTAAATATGAGCAAAAATAAAAATGACAAACACCTATTTGGCTGGGAGTCTAATTGAAAAGCCGACAAAACTGCCAACACATCATCCTTTGCTGGAAATCAAACAAATGAAATGCACGATTTTTCCCAGGAATTTTTTCTTTAAGTTTGTTTATGGGATGAATCAATGTGTTTGAGCATGTTTGTGATAGCGTGTTTAGTCTAGCATCACCTCATCTGTCTGGTCCAGCGCAGGAGAAGATCTTCTACACACACTGAGGTGATGACAGGGGTAACTGATGCCACTCACAGCCAGAGTCATCTGTAAAATAACACAACGACTACATTAAACTTCTTTGATGCTATAGATCCCGGTGCACCAAGACATCCATGAACAAGACATTTTTTTGACTTGTTGAAAGTGAATGAACAAACAAACAAACAAACCAAACAGCCTATAAACCATGACTTTTAGGAGTGACCCATTGTATTTAAGAGAGCTGTCCTGGGTAAAGTTTGCACACACCACCAATATTCATGTAAGCAGACTTGTGATGGAGGTTCAGGCTTCTTGATTCTCTAAAGAGCATCACATGCAATAGGCGGTGAGCAACTGGTGAAGGCCCGAGTACCTCATTAACTCACAGGCTAGAGTGGAAATGTCAGCAGCGCTCTACACTACAGGGACTCATTACAGCCGCCTGCCACACACACACACAATTCCATTCTCTAGACTCTCTACGACATACCTGATATTACCACTTAAGATCCCTTCACTGTACGTTTAAATTGCTGTTACCTAAACAAACACAGCTGTCAATACTTTCTGCTAACAGATAATGCTAAGCTAAGCTAATGGATGTCACATTTGTTATCTTATCTTGTGTTTACTTTAACTGTTCATCTACATTTCGGTTCTGTGGAATTTTGCAGGTTAGCTGTGTAGTGTTTGTATTCCAGTGATCCATTGAACTAAACTGAAATATGAAATGAATAAAAACATTTAAACATTAACTAGACAAAAAAAGATTTTCACTTTTTATATGCGAAGGTCTTGGCAGAGGTATCGGATAACGGACATAACAGATTAAGCGTAAAGAAGCTTTGGTTCAAGCACCATAATATCCCACGATGCAACTCGGAGAGGATTTCAGAGTGTCAAGTACCTCAACAGTGCGCTAACTCCCCCAAAACATACAAACACACTTTTTGTGATGGCCCACACAGAGAGAAGAATCACAGATATTGTTTCTGTTCTACGTTTAAAGACAAAGAGTAAACATACAGTATTATCATGTGGTATAGAATCAGTGTCAGAAAACATAGAAAGATCACTGTGAACACAAATATCACATCCACCACTGCCTAGTTATTTTCACTTTTTCACTTAAATTTTTTACTATTTATAGACGGATTCAGCTTCAACAACATCAACAAACGTTATGTGCCACAAACTTATCTTCCGGTAGACCTATGCAAAGAATCAAATGTTGAGTAGTCTTAAATTAATTGAATACAATGAATGTACAATAAAATATTAATATGAATTACAATTAAATATAAATTAAATATAAAATAAATTGTTATATTACAACCAAACACAGACTTGAAGGTAAATTCGGGCCAGCGCGCGTGTCCGATGAAACATCTGTGCCGGTCTGCAGATTTTATCGCGTAGTGTGTGATGCCCTGTTTTTCTGCAAAGTTTACATTCTGTTTTCAAACTCCCAATAGTGCAAAGAAAACACGAAAATATTAATTTTTAAACAACATATTACAGATCAGTTTATAAATCTATATTTAAGAAGTTTAACTTCAAATTAATATGCGAGTTCAATAGTAAAAATGTTTATATTTGATGGAATAATGCTGATCCACTTAAGTTCACTTTCACAATGTTACTTAAAGCTCAAAATACAGAATTCCTTATTTTTAATCACCATTCCCCCCCCTCTGTGAATGTTATGCCCTTGTTTATTTAAAGGTAAATTGACAGCCAATCAATTTTAACTGAAATAATAAATGTGTTTAAATGGCAAACCTACGCATGCAAGCTTAGAATATACATAACATCATGAAACGTTGGTGTGGATCCTAATAAAGTTATCTATATTGTTCTTGATATTGAAATAATATATTCTTTATGAAGATGTTATGATTTGCCAATCTACGCAAACTAGCCCAAAACTAAATAGGTGTTGATATGTAAACGTGACCCATCATGTCCATATAGCTGTGGCATCATGACCATTGCGACCGTAAATCGAACTTTTTCTCAAAAGAAATTTTAAACCTCATCCGACGACAGCAGCAGCAGGTAAAGAGGAGCAGAAAAATGAAGTCACAGGTAATAGCGAATCCCATCATCTAATGGAATGAGTGTGTGAACCAAAGCCGCAGGCTACAGGGGAGAGGTCACCCCCATCTTTCAACCCCTCCCTCTCCACCACCAAACAAAGAACAAAATCCTCTTCTTTTGGTCCCCTTTCATAAACACTTGCATTAAATCTCCTCCCAATGACACCAAGCAAAAGAGGAATTCTATATCTTCCTCTCTGTTCTCATCAAAGACAATTTCTACCCCACCATCGCCGCACCAGTTCTCCAGCTAACCTTCTCTGTTCTGTGTTTTCCCTCAATTTGTTGGCGTTTTCTGTCTATGGGCCTGTAAGAGAGATAATTACTACTGACAGCTGCTCGACTCATCGGAGAGCCCCGAGCTGCACCGTGTGCTTCTGTAAAGGATGAGGACAAGAGAGCTACAGAGCGCGAAAAGATAGACAGAGAGCGAGTGAGTCCAAGAAAGAAAAGACGTCAGAAAGCCCCACCCTAAACACCTGTTGGACCTTTTCAGGTTGGGGTGTCACTCTAGATTACGATCTGAAGTGAAATCCAGCGTTTAAAAAGACCAGTGAACCTTTCACGGCTAAGCCTTTCGAGAAAAAAACTGTGTGAATAGGCATTTTTTACCTGTTGAAGGTGTAATCTGTAACTGTAATGTGGTTTACAGGACTTTAACGGCCGATAACTGCAAATCCCGCTTGAATGAACAACACTATGTATTTTACCAAAATACTTGTGTGTTTGTTTACAAGCTTCCTATTGTTAAAACAATGTCACCTTAAAATATCTTTATCATTAAAAATAATAGGTAGCGCCTTATCCAAGTGCCGTTTGTACCATGTAATGCAAAGCCGAGTAAGCCTTTATTTATTGAAAACTCAATAAAAAGAACAATATAGGTGATAAATACAACCATATAAAAATAAAACATTCTTTTATTTTTATATGTGGTTAAACTGATAATAAATTAATTATAAATCATTTTTATATTATTGATTTTTCACTTTAATATTTAAAAGAGAATTACCATTACCTGAACCGAAATATTGCCTAGTATCATTAAAGGCATTAAATGAAGTATTTACAAGATAACCCTAACTTATATTACGTAAATATAGTTACTGTATTTTCTTGGGCAAGTACACTGCAAGTGCGCATACTGGAATATAAAATACAACCACAAATTCAACAACATATGTTGATTTTCTAACTGTTAAGCAAAGTAAACAGCTATTTGTAATGCATTTTCCAAAACAGAGATCACTACTGTCAAAACCACACAAAATAGATGCGTTTCCCTTGCACACGACCCAACACCGCTGACTGCCAATAAACACCACCGCAGCATACATAGCAGGGTGATGATCTAAACATGTAAAGCATGATTTGAGCTAGACAGCCCGAGCAAGCTGCCGCTTCTGAAGACTGAAGGTTGGCAATATAAGGGTGTATATACATCTCTCTTAGAAGAACTTCACCTGCAGACAGCAATCTCACCAGGGGCTCTGTCCAGGCTTAGAACTGAGCCCCGTCACTACGGCAACCAGCGGGCCCAATAAGCTGCCGCTGCAGGTCTGTGACGCCGAAAGCCCATAACAGGCATGGGCCACGGAGACCCTCAGAGACCAGCCGCAGTAATACATTAGCAAACACCAAGAAACACTGGATAAATGTCAGCAATTAAGGGGGAAAAGACTCTAATAAGGACGTTCCTGCACTTGTCAATCATTCCCATAGGTGCTTCGAGAGCTTGGCAGTGAAATATGAAGAGCTCAGAAGAGTTTTGGCTCAGGATGTGTGTGTGAGAGAGAGAGCTCAAAGGTGAAAACGGACCAATTATGAGGCCAAATAAAAAGAACAAACACAACAAACAAAACATGAGCTAAAATAGTGCTGGTATGCGTCTCTTACATTTACCTAATCTTGAATGAGGGCTGTCAAACCATTAATCGCATGCAGAATAAACGTTTGTACTGAGAAAATTCATTTTGTATGTATAAACACATACAAATACACGCATGCATATATTTAAGAAAATATCAAATATAAAAATGAATAGAAGTTTATATATAAATTTAGTTATTGGTGAATATAAAGAAATACATTTAAATATGTCCTATATATGCGTATATTTTAAACAAATATGCACAGTACACTGACATATATCATGTAAACACAAACTTTTATTAATCGTTTGACTTGAATACAATTATTTGCCAATTACGTTTCTAGACATAAGTTTAAAGTCCGAATGAAAAAACTAGCATTATTGACTATGCTAAAAGAAAACTGACCTTGGGCAATCCTCAAAACACTATGATGGATAAACTGAAATGAACTGCTTAAATTGAATGCATATGTTTGGGAGGATAGCGCACATAAGTTTGGGCGGTTAATGCGGAACACAGCCAGTAAACAGCAGTCCTCCAGTGGCCTGCCATATAAAGAAGCCTATGTCAGCCTCTCCAACACACCACACGCATTCAGCCTACACCCACTCAAACAAACAAAAGCTAAACATGACTATGGTAAACAGCCTCGTTTGAATTTACAGACACTGCGCAGGGACGACAAGACAACCACGGTCAAAAGAAGGTCCGTTGTTTTCGTATTTCACACACTGTAATCCCTTTCTCCCTTGAGACAAATTTACACTGCTGATCATCAAGCCTGTTAAAATGGCCACCCTGTTTAAATGTTTACTGGTTAAACAGTTTCACTGTATAGAGGGATGAAAATCAAATAACATTACATTTGCCTTGTCTCGCTGGTTTCTTTGACAATAAATTTGAAACGCAAAAAAGGCTTCCGCATTTTACCGTTTTGCAGAAACAGATTAAAACTTAAGTTCAATCTATTTCCTTAACAAAAAAAACAAACCTTTCGCATTCTCTTTCCAAACCAATATGCTTAAAGCCGAGTGGAATGTAGACTGACTGCCGGTCAGTTTTTCCATTTTTCTCCTTATGAGGTGCAAGAGAGAGCGGAGACACTCGCCGTATATGAGCAAGCCGAGGGTAATGAAAGCACAGCGGAGCGGGCATTGATTCAGACTGCTGGTAAATGTATTTCTAAGCCCGGGCTGTCATGTTTATTGGTACAAATCCCGGGAGATGAGGGGAGGTTAATGAGATACGCGCTAAAACGGACTGCCTGGCATGCAAGAGCTTTGGGTCTAATGCACGGCTAGCCGTTTCAATAAGGACCGGGCCGTTATTAAGACCGGCGCTTTAATAATACGCCGGGAAGAGGTGAGCCAAAGAGCTGGTCTGCAGCCAAGTGCGCGCATAACCAATCACCGCTCGGGCATTAAAGGTTTAATGTGCCCTAAAGAGCATTCATGCCCTCTTCATCCAAAACCAAGCTTGTGGCTTGAGGTCTTGGGTGAGTGCACTTCAGCCTGAAGTGGCCCGACTCAAGTGGGCAGTCTGTGGTGAGAGGGTGTAATTCACTGACCTTGCGTCCGTTGTGCTTTTTGCTAAGGACGAAACGATCTCTCCAGCCTCCCTCGCGTTTAACAATACAGAAGCTAAATGCAATGGGCGAGATACGCGAGCGCTGAAAATAAACAATGCGTCATTGTAAAAGGACTCTGTGAAACATTGCTCATGAAGCTACTGACAATGGGGTCAGCGTCTTTTGTTCCGGGACTCTCCGATACTAAATAGTTGAAGGGTTTTGTGTTTTCATAAAGATAAAGTTTCACGATACATTTTATACATTTCGAAGAGGTGGTGGAAGGGGTTTAAAGAAACTTTCTACACCTGAAACAAACAGCTAAACGAATAAAAACTGGTTTGTTCAACGGTTAAAGGCCACTCCCTTTGAAACCGTACTTACGCAATGAAACACCTGACAGCAGATCAAGACAATGACATCTAATTAAACACATTGCCCTTTCACGGTTAAAGCACAAGGGCGTCATTTCCATGCTTAAATGATCAGAAGGCACGATGACCTCTGATGTGCGAAGAGACGTTTCCCATGGTTATTCCACAAATGATTATTGTGGATGTTTAATCCGGGATATATGGGGGGAAAGTGGGGTTACTCTGGGTTTGGTGTTGGGTCCTCTCTGATTACTTTGAGTGAGTGAGGCTGAAAGGCCGGGAGCAGAGAACAGGGCGGGAAAGGTCACTGACCCCCCACTACATGAGCTGAAGTGTCCACACGGAGAGGACAAGAAAAAGGAGGTGCTCTGTGACATCTTAATTAGTGCCAACATCTTACTTTCACATCGGCTGATGTCTGAACCACTACAGAGGGTGATAAAGACTGTTCACAATCCGTTTTATCTACACTGTGGGTTAACCAGGCACGACAAGGTTTCCAGCAATTCACCTGAATGTCAGGCAAAAGTGAAAAATCACCACTTCTCAGAACTTTCAGTCGACTATTCGTTATTTGACTAGAATAAGACACTTTTTCGAACAAATTTTTATTAGTCGATTGTCTGCTTATCGTTTTAAAAGTGTATACGCACCACTACAGTTAACTTGGATGAAGGAATGCTATTATGAGCATGTTTAAATGTTTATTTATCCAAGGGTGTAACACATGGTGGCAAAAATGAGGAATATGCAATCCAACATTTGACAGATCCATTGAGCACATGCGCTGCATCCCTCTAATATCTGTACTCTTGTAACTGCAGCCGCATCGACTTCTGGCGGTGCGGACGGGGAAACTTGGGTTCCTGCGACATTCCAAAAAGCTAAACATGGCACAAAATACGCATGCATCAAAGTGCTCTGCTCCAAGAAGAAGAAGTGCTCTCTTAAACGTGCCCTATAGACTGACAAGACATAGGAGAATATATCGGTTAAAGTCTGTATTTTGGTTTGTTTTTCACACAAAGCAGTATTGTCACTTGAAACACCCAAGAGATTTCCAGGCCTCTTCATGATGACACCTAAATATCTTGATTTGTGCTCCGAAACATGTTTAGCTTCATGTGGGTGAGTAAAAGAAAATCACACAAGTTGATTTTTGGGTGAACTACCCCTTGAAGAAGGGCATGATGGCAGAGACGCGCTTCGTAAGGAAACGAAGGAAAAAATGAGGTGAGTTAAGTTAATGCTCTAATTTGTTGTATTGTTTATTCTTTATATTTTCTTTATTTGTTAATACAATGTTCTGAATATATTTATTCCTATTTTTTTGCGTTCTGACCTCAGAGATTTATTTTGGTTTTAAAGGCGTCTGCTTGATTATTTCCACTGATACATTTTCTTTTAAGTGCTTCAATTTGCTGTATTTTTATTTATTAGTTTATTTCAAATTTATTTTATATTCTGCGTTTAAAATATTGCTACAATTGAATTTTTTTTTCACATCATAGACAATTTTTTTGGTCTGATCCAGAGAAAATTATTATTTAAATTTTATTAATTAAATTTATTATTATTTTTTATCCTTTGCCTGAAATTATTATTCACTCCCCTTTTTTTCTATTCTCACTAGTTCACTCGAGAAATATTATATTGACACGTATAGGTCATAACTTTTGGCGGTGTCACAGCGGATTGCATTATGCGTGCGTGCGCTTGTGCACTTCATTTATATTTTATTAAATATATTTTTCATAAATGAAGATAAAACCATCATCTGATATCCATTCCCCATGTATATTGAAATATTGAAATAAATATCATAAACATGCGAATAGTCGATAAATGGCCGAAATGAACAACTACTAGTCAACTAAAGAAACCTCTAGTCGATAGCCCTAATTTTGATACTGTTATGTGAGGCAGGATTCTGAACTAAAGTGGTTTCTAGCTCAACAAAAGGGAATTAAAAAACAACCATACAGGTATCTGTCCTTTATCACAGCCTTTTAACTTTGGAAAAAAATGACATCAGTACATAATAAACTTTAACTATTTTTACTCATAATAATAAAAACATGTAAAGTAAGAAAGTATTAGATTGACGTGCTTATGAAGTAAAAAGTATAATATATTCATTGCAGTCTTTGTCATTGTCAATGAGGTCCAAGAACTTTTCGTTTACAAGCATTCGTCTAAATATCTTTCTCTGTGTTCAACCAAACAAAGAAATATATACATGTTTGGAACAACTAGAGAGCGAGTAATTCAGTCAGGACTTTCCTTTTTGGGAGAACAATCCCTGTAAGTACTGTCCACCTCTGAAAACAACTGACAGAGTATTCTGTCATCTTTATTTGCAGTAAATAACGGATGTAAATTACAGATTTGTATGAATCAATTATCATTAATATGATCAATCAATTACCTGATTAATCATTAATACCACTCAAAACATGAAGAGCTCCACAGTATTAAATCATAAGTAGTAAATAATATTAAAATGATAAAAAACTGCAATGGTAAATACTGTAAATTGAGGTTTAAAGGAATTGGGACTCTCGACTGCAATGTTTTCATTATTGTAAAAAAAAAACTTTGGTCCTTATGTGTTAAGAATGAGTTATGTGAAACAGAAACATATCTGACTTTTCAGATGTCAGATGATTTATGCGCTTTTGCAGTTTTCAACCATCCCTTCACATGATTACATTACTGAATGCATTTATGTTTAAGTTTATTAACTGACAATTATTAAGCTTATTATTAATTCGATTAAATCGATCATCCTTAATTGTTAACATCCGTACTGGTAAAGATATAAAGCTACAGCATTTATCATGCCTCGATTGGTTAAAACACAGTGTAAGCCACAATAAACAAATTTTGTGTGTGAAATGGGAACAAACAGACAATTAATTATAGGATTATATGATCATTATAATCATTACTATATGAGGGACAAAAAAATGACATACCGAGTCATCTGTGGCAGAGGCCGGCCATCCATCCCACTGTTGATGTCGCACGGGGATGTTTGTCAAATCGGAGATATTCCTCTTCACCTGAGATATAAACAGACAGATTATCACACTGACCCATTAAACTGTAAAATGTTTTCAACTTCCCATTATCATTTACATTCGATGCTTTTGGAAAACAAAGTGGACATAGTTTCAACAAGATATTAAAAGAGAGAGAGATAAGGTAGACGAAAAAGAGCATAAAAGAGCTCTGCGCTCTCAAAATTCCACGAATGCCTGCTCTAATGCCCAATGCCAACAGCCCTTCACTCTTAAAATGGACAGTATTTCTCTTCCCTTATGCACTTCTGTGTAACCGCACTTAATAACATCGCATGCATTTAAACAGTTGATGTTGGCCCCGCTCCTACGCCGCTGTTGGTTTAACACCCAACGCCAGGATGATGTGCAGGGAACGAGGGTGATCAAAGCGAGCGTCGCCCAGAGCATTGTCTCCGGAGAATGTGCTACCCCACGGCTCGAGATACAGAGGCAGAGAAAACTAGCCATTGTGACGGAAAGCCCTCCTAGCGCATGACCTAATCCCAACGCCATAGCACAGAGCATACAAGTATCTTCTGCCAGACCGATGACTCGTGCCCACAGAAGCAGAAGCGATGGACATAAGACGCTTCCACAAAAAAAAAGTTCTCCTCTCAAACTTTCTTCTGCAGAACACAAACACAGATATTTGAAAGATTGTGTCCACACAATGAAAGTCAATAGTAGCCAAAACACATCTCTCAAAATATCTTCCACAGAAGAAAGAGTCATATACAGGCATGAGGGGGAATAAATGACAACAACATTTTTATTTTTAGGCAAACTACCCGGGCGCAAACCTAATAAAGGGAAACAAAATCAGATATTGACATCACCTCAGGTCGACTGAAGTCGCTCCATCCCAACCGCGCACGCACACACACACACATACACACACACACACTGTCTACATCTACAAGCCCACACACTGGGCTGTGCGCTTTTCTTATTGAAGCGAGCAAGGGTCAGCTGGGTTGGCCAGTGTTATTACAGAGTGTAATATCTGTGTTTGACCAGAGGGCTACAGGGATTTGGCTGCCCAGGTCTGACCGGCAGGCAGCCGTAAACACCAGCTCTTGGCTGTAATGAACCGTTTGGGGTCAAATGGCAGCGCAGCCCAAGAGAAAGTAGAAAGTAACGGCATCACGGAGGACCGTGCGGAAGCATTTAGCCGCTATAACAAAACGGCCCTTTGTGGGACTTTGATATTTCACCGGATAACTTCATCGGGTTTTTAATAAGAGCACTGCCCTACTGTCAATATACCTTTAACACTCTGTTCTTCAGCCCGACGTCAAGCCATCATGACAAACATCCAGAGTGAATCTATTTACTGTTCTTCATAACAGACTTAGGTTTATTGAACATTTTTGAAGAATTTTAAAAGAAAAAATGCAAATAAAACCAAAGCTATTTACCGTTACGAACTAAAATAAAGATGCTTCCAGTCCCAAACCAAACCCGCCAGTGAATAACAAAAGCATTATAAGTGAGGTTGTATTATAAAGCGGAGGTGGTGGGGTTGGGCGAGGGGGCAGAGAGCTCTTTCTGCAACTACCGCGAATTATAATTGACCGACAGAGAAAAAGCCCCATACTGCTGCAATATTCACAAACACAAGTGCATTACCTATTCATGAACTCCGAATTCCTCCTCCAAGCAGTCAGGGGTCCGCAAATTAAAGCCAACATTACCCGACTAAATGGGGAAAAATATATACACGGAAAGGATAAACAAACAAATCTGCCGAATAACAAGTTTATTTACGACTGATTTCCGAGAGAAAGTAAATGATGTTCCAAACGGCTGACATTTGTACTGTCTTGCCCAAACCGCTGCCCATAAGGAACAATGAGGATTGATTAAACAATGGAGGAAAAGACTGAGTCCTATTAAATCCTGTTCCTCTGACATTTCATTTTAAATGTCACAATAGAGTCTTTAGCATCAGGGAACAGGGGAAAAAAACAATACAGAAAATGTTGACATTATATAAGAAGATATGACGGATAAAGACATTTCAGCTGCTGGGATTACATTATAACTGCCAGCGACAGCGGCAGAAGGTTTACGTTCATATACGATGAATGAAGACAAGCACGCTGGACAAAATAAATATTTCATATCACCTAAAGAACAATATTTCCATGGTGTCACAATAATGTGGTGGTTTTATGTGAACCGTGTAAAAACAGACATGTAAAAAAAACTGACAATGACAGAAATGTCACAAAACAGACACACAGGATTCTGTGTATTGCTGCCCCCTTACTGACAAAATCTTAAGTGCACAATTCTACATACAGATAAATAACATCTTCTGATATACTGTCTTTCATGCAAATTCATGAAAACAAAATGTCAAGGGTAAGTAAACAGCTTTTTGGCTTGAGCTGAGAATTCATTTAAAATGAATATCTCAACATTAAAAAAAATGCTTGACGGGTCTGAAATGTAAAACCTTGCAAATGAAATTGTCTGCAATAAACAAGTCTCCCAGACAAAAACTAGTGCGCACACACAGACACACACATTAATGATCCAATCTTTCTAAATGCCAAGTACTGGTAATCCCTGGCTGGAGAGAAATCAAAGAGAAGAAAAGGTTGCTGTTAAACAGTCACAAGCTCTTCAGCACCAGATGCCTTTTATTCACACTCTTTTACTCTCCATCCTCCTATTCTTCCTCTCCGTTCATCTCTCCAGCTGCGGAGAGAAACGCTGTGGGGCCACGAAAAATCCCTGGGACGGTTCGTCTGGTCACGGACGGCAGAGCCCTATCGGACGGCCCTATTATCCCCGCCACTTTCCTGACAAACATTTGCTCTGAGGCTTAAGCGCGGCCCCGCGCTCGGGTTTGGGAATGCCAATCAGAGGAGAAGAGCGGGGCCCGGGGCCGAACATTGGAAGGGTGCGTTCCCTGGGAGCCTGGAGGCAAAGCAGGAGCCTTTGGCAAAGACAAACAACAGGATAGCTCTGAGGGACTCGCTCTCTTCTATTGATATGCACAAGTAGAAAAACATCGGCTGGTCTTCAGCAAAGACAAAAGACACGCAGAGGAAAAAAGGTTGGAGAGGAGTTCGCTCCATATGTGGCTACAAGGGGGTGAATGGGGAAGAAAGGAGGCAGAGATTGTGAGAGCTCTCTGTTGCTTTTTTGTTGCATTTCTAGGTGTTGAGGCCACAACTATAAAAACAAAAACTTCTCACACTTGTTAGTAACTTTTTCTCAACGGGACGTTTGTGATGAACCGCAGCAGATCACCGCTGAGCTTCTCACAGTTCACGTGTTTATTTTCTGGCGTTTCTGACACAAAAGCAACTCCTTGGACACTTCGTGGTAAAAATATTCCCATCCTTATTGAGAAAAGTTCTGCTCTTCGGAGCCAAAGTAACTAAAGGATTCTCCGGCTAACTAAATTAACTCTGAGTGCCAACCTACAAGAAATGACACAAAAACAGTGTAAAACGCATGCGATTTGTATCCTAAGCCGTCGAAATTTATCTCGTCTCACAAAGTATGAACCAGAACGCCTGAGGATCAGTCCGGTCGGGCCACAGCGGCTTGTTTGATTCAGCTTTGTCCAGTTACTCGCTCCCCTACCAAGCCGACAGCTTCGTTTCCTGCTCTTCTTTTCTCTTCCCCGCGGGCCCTTACTCTGCAGTTGTTGTAATCCCGACAGAAACACTTAAGGTTCACAGTAGGTGCTCATCAAAACCATCTGCTGAGGGAAAGAGAGCGCTCACCCATCTCACTTTAATCTCTTCAATTAGCACCATTACAAACCTGTCAAGTAGTCTGATTACTGTAATGGTGACCAGCGGCATCGAGGTGGCAAGAAGGGGATTCTGGGATTGCGCGGGCAATGCTGATGGGCGAAATGATGGGCTAAAACATAAAAGGATTCTGATGCAGTCTTGCGCAAAAATGTTTCTGTTCCTGCCTGTTAGCAGCAAGAAGGTCATGGGTTCGATGCTCAGAGAAGAAGACTGATAAAACATATAATTTGAAAAGAAAATAAGTCGCTTTAGCTAAAAGATTGAAAATAAAACTTGCAGTTTCCAAATGTCTTTTTTCACACGTTTTAGCATAGAGGTCACTAGCTACAGATATGGACGGCTAACAAAAAAGCGAACATCTGAAGCCTGAATCTCTTTTTTTTTACATATATAAAAAAAGTTACTTGTAAAACAATATTTGGCCATTTTAGCACTTTTCACAAAAACACTCCTGACTACAGTTGTCACAAAAACATGCATGAAAGAGTTAAATGCAGGAATTGCTAGATTTTTTTCTAAGCAGCTACATTCTTTTCAAATAATATTTTTTCATTTCACATTTTTTATTTACTTTAAAGCCCCAAGTTTCAAAATAACAAACAAAAAAGAACAATCACAGATGTCCGTTTCTTCAAAACGACACCGTGCGGTCCCAACGTGACTCCCCCAGCTCTGAGGGAGGGGTTCGAGTGGCGGTGTCAGTCCACGGGGAGCTTGTTACACTTGACGTGGAGCGTGCTACCTGCTGTGAATAATTAATGGAGCCATTTCTAGGGAGCTGTGTGTAGGTTACTGGGGCAGGCCGAAGAGAATGCGAGGGAGCCGGGGAGGGGTTGTGTGTGTGCAGAATAAAGCGTTTGGGTTTTGTGTCCCACACAAACCAACCTTAAATACAACACAGCGCGGTTTAAAAGAGAAGGATGAAAGGAACGGCATCGCACAGGTCTGATGGGAGAGGCAAAGAGCTGATGAGCCACAGGGGGCTTTGTGCTGCCTTGTACTGAAGCCTGGTTGCAAACACTATGGTAAGCTGCAAGACGGCCTTAGATCAGACCAGAGGACGCTTAAGCTAAAATTTAAGAACACTGGCAGATTCAAAATGCTTTCTGTTCTTTTGTCATGTATTAAAAAACCTTTTGTGTCGCATACATAATGGGTTAGTTAGTGTCCCCCCACCCAAAAAAAATCTTGTTATTTATTCACGGTTTTAAATCTAGACTAAGTTTCTTCTGCGGAACACAAAAGGAGAATTTTGCATAATTTTACTGATTCACTTTTTAATTTAATGAGGATACTACGGCTGTAATGTCACCTTTTGCGTATGACGATGAATAAATAACTGTGGGATTTCCATTTTTGGGTGAACAATACCTTTAAGGAGCTACCCCACAGAAAGGGACTTTTAAAAGAAAGGTTTAAGTTTTGAAACAAAGCAGAGAGAGACCCATCAACACTGAAAATCTTTCAATGTATTTTTCCTCATGTCATTGAGTCATTTGTATGACTCTCTCTTCTGCAGAACACAAAAGAAGATATTTAGATACATGTCCATACAATGGAAGTCTATCGGGGCCCATGTGTTTTGGCTCCCAACGTTGTTCGCAATATCTTCTTTTGATGTGTTAATAAAAATAACCATACAGGTCTGGAATGACATGAGGTTGAGTGAGAAAATAAATACATTTTCTTTTTTAATGAGCTATCCCTTTAAATCAGGTCACCACATCAAGGTATTGCAATGTGGACTCTGTAAAAGGAAAGAACTTGTGCCAGAGAAGTGAATAAAACATATTTATAAAAAGTGATGTATAATTATTATTTGTTGCACAACCAGACAGGGCAGCTTTATATACCCAATACAGAACCCAATGTAAAAAAAAACATCCATGTCCTCAAGATCTACAGATTTCCCACTTCACATACATTAACACTCAGACTATGCCAAAATGGGCACAGTCAATTTGACAAATTCTGAGATATTCCCATAGCAGCAGCTGATCTGGAGAGCTGAGAGATCATTAGTTTTGGCTCAGTGTTAAAGAAATAGTGTACCCAAAAATAACAATTCTCTTATTATTTGTTTACCCCCATGTAGTTCAAAACCTCTATATGACACAAAAGATGATATTTTGAAAAGGTTTTGGGTCCAAAAAAAGGGAAGTCAGTGTCGTTTGATAACTGACATTCTTCAAAATATCTCCTTTTGTGTTCTGCAGAAGAAAGTCATACAGGTGTAAAATTAAATGAGGGTGAATAAAAAAGACAGAATTTTCATATTTGGCTGAACTATCCCTTTAATGAATAAGAACTATTATTTTAGCGTGTTAATAATTACCCTGACGCCCCTCCTATAATAGAAAGAGCGGTTTTAATGAAACGGTCAGCAACGTTGGCAAACTCAACAGAGAGGCAGACAATACAAACAGCAGGTGCAGACAGACATAGGGGGCTAGGTGACAGACAGGTGTGTGCTTGTCTCACCTCCTGGATGGTTTTGCTGGCAGGGAAGTTGAGGCTGTAGTCTCTTTGTGCTTCGCGGTGGTTAATGATGAGCAGGTAGTTCTGATCTGACGTCCCTTGCTGGGCGCTGCTAAACGGCCGGAAGGACAGAGAGGGGGGAAAGAGAAAGAGCATTAGAGTTCAGCAATGGACGAGTCGGGGCTCGTCTTCCTATCCCAAGAGCCTCTGGGCTCAAACAAGCAGCAGGAGTGCAGGGTAAAGCCAAGGGCCACAGCACGGCTCCATACACCTCCGTACCCGGGCCATCTGGTTCAGGCGCTTTTATCGATCGGGGCTAAGAGTCATAAACATCATACAATAGGCACAAGATGGCTGGCGGTCCTCGACCGCTCCACCGTCGGCCTTGGAACGCTGACCTCACAGCAAGGTTTGAGATTCATGGGAGCCACGCTGGCGGTTTGAAGTGGAGGAGCCCTCGTCTGATGGCAAACGATGGGGGTTAAGTAGCGCTTTGAGCAAACGCTCCGTCTGTGTGCGTGAATATGAATCAACAGCTTAGAGACCAGGCCCGCCAGCTAATCGGGGTTCCAATGAAAGCAGCCAGAAAGAGGAGAGTCAGGGAATTAATATGTAACGCACACATTAATTATGCAACCGCCGCCTTAATCTGAGGAGCTTTGGACAAGCTTATGTTAACAGAGGACCAAATATACTGTAATGGCAGCTTATTTACATTGACTCAAACTGCGAAATAAATATGTAAATGTAATGTTTGTTGTAGCTAGCGATGCAGATTGAAACGGTGGCCTACGAGAGGGAGATGCATATGTGATGCTGTGGCGAGTGGAAAAACTTGATGACAGTCATGAATATAATCTACGGAGGGTGGGGTTAATGCTCTCAACAAAACAGAAGCGAAACAGAAATGTATCGTTATGAAATTCATATAAATTAAAACAACTGTAAAAATGTATACATGAATAGACACATGTTATAAATTATATTAAGTAAACAAATAGAACATTCTTCCTAACTCAGTCTGGTCAACCACATCTCTTACAACATTTAAAAAACAACAAAAAATACATCTCTTCCATGAATACTTGACAAATGAAATAAAATAATTAAAAATAACCCTCTCTCTTTCTCTTTCTCTACTGGCTTTTGTTGAAAATAGTTACTTTGTATAAGCACCTATTGTATCATTGCTCCTGTATGACATATCACTTTATTGCTCCCTGAACTCTCTGTAAGTCGCTTTGGATAAAAACGTCTGCTAAATGACTAAATGTAAATGTATATTCATTTCAATAGATTTGTGTTCAAACACGAAAAATGTTGCAGTGGTTTAGTGTTCATACAATGGAAGTCAATGGGGGCTAATGTTGTTTAGTTACCAACATTCTTCGAAATATCTTCTTTTGTGTTCTGCTGCAGAAAGTCATACAGGTTTGGAATGACATGAGCAAATGATGAATAAATAACATTTTTGGGTGAACTACATCCTTTAAGTTACTAGGTAGTCTTTTTTAATTTACTCTATTAAAAATACGGTACAAATTTATAATAGTAAAAAATGTGTATAATTAATGACATAGCATTGCAAAGCACTGGGCCAAGTCTAATAAACCAACATGTCAAACTTTCTCTTTCTGAAAACTAGGTGCAATTTCCTCGAAGCTAATCTGGAGCATAAGGTTCATCTGAAGAAGCTTAAACAGGTTCAGCCCTCTGTGGTCCCAGCAGCACCTGGAGCTGACCCCCCTAAACTCACCCTAAATGCTTCTCCACACCGTCGGAAGCCGGGGAAATACGACGTCACTAGCTGGTACAGACAGAAAATAAACCACTGTGTAAATGAAGAGCAGATTGGTTTCATTCAAAGATAAGTCTGCCGTCGCACAAGACTGTGACTTTATTAAAGTCATTCCATCTCATTCCTCACAGCATGTGCACGCGGTCTCTGGCTCTGATTTCTCATTCACACATACTTAAACCGGTAGAGTGACCTGGACCACCACTAAATGAAACCCACTTTGCCCTATTTCTCTCTTTTACAGTATTATTTTCTTCCGCTGCTTATCAAAATGTTTTTTCAGCTCCGCCTGTTTTGATTTAACAAGTCCAAGTCCTAATTGCTGTAAGTTTAAACTGTTTTTCCTTTCTGCCAAAACCAGCAGATTTCTCAGGCCCCCAAGTCTCACAGGAGATCAGATGCAGAAAATGAGATAAATACCAAATGCGTGCTGGCTCATTTGCTCATTTGTATTTGAAATAGCGGAAGTTCAAATTAAAATAACCTTAAACACACAAATCTCCTGGAAGCAACAGAAATAGATGATTTGTTTTAAATTATTCATAAAGTTCCATTATTTATGCTGGAGATTAGAGGTTTGGATACCTTCAAGAGAGAGCGAGAGAGAGAGATGAGCTTGGCTCATCACTGGATTTCTGTAACTACCTTGGATGGGGAGTCTTTCTTGAAAGCTCAAAAGCCTGTGCCGTATTTGCATTCAAAACAGAGGGAAGAAAATGAGTCGGGCAGCGCAGTGCAGGGACGGGTTCGATTAATATGTTTGGATATGGTGTGCTGAGGTATGCTTTGCGGTAATTGCCTACAGTGGCTTTTATTTGTTGAATTTTGTGCTGCTGTTCGCTGCCTGCGACCGGTCTGTGGGGAGATCCGGAACTTTAATTTAAACTAACAACAATCTGAAAGAGTCCTTCTGTTCTTCGAACTTGCAAAATAATTCACATACGCAGCTTAAAAACACACAAGCACCTGGCATGAACACAATACCTAAAGATAGAAGTTGCTTACAGTGATTTGGCAGCGGTTTAGAAGTATAGGCATGACGAACAGTATGGTATTTGTTATGCTGTAAATACAAAGCACTGGTGAACTTAAAATGTGGATCATTCAATCTGATTTTAGAAGCACTGTTAATGTCGGGGCATTCTTGTTTTGCAATACCTCTAAAACTTTTAATAATAAAAATAATAATATACCCAAAGTGACCCAAAAACGAAAAATCTTTCATCGCTTTCACGCTCTCGTGTTATTTCAAACCTGTACTTTGAAGAATTTTGGTAACCAAACAACTTCCATTTTATGGACACAAATCCATCGAGACGTTTCTCAAAATATCTGTTTTTGTGCTCCAGAAATAGATACAGGTTTTGAACAAAATGAGGGTGAATAAATGATGAAATTATTCAAATCTTTGTGTGAACTATCATTTTTACTTCATTAAGTGCAAATCTGTACAGCAAACGTGCTTTGGTCAAGGCATCTTATTCTATTTTTTGTATTAAATATTATTGTTATTATTTCACCATTAATAGTACAATTGATAACAAAATTATTTGAAATACTCCCCAAGTTAACTAAACTGTAATAATGTGATAAAGAAAATTACCCTTAAATATATTTTAAGACACTTCATAGGGAGCTGAAAATGTACTGCATAGCAGGAACAACCCGTTTATATTTTCACACAAAAATATGCTTATTCTCATTTGCTTCTAAATTTGCTAAACCACCAGGAAAAGTAACACACAAACTGCATTAAACCCATGCTTTAACATGTGTAACTAAAGATCCCTGAGCGGATGAAAAAACAGCATCGGCTCTCATACTTACACCAGTATAGCAGGAGCAAGACCAGTTGAAGCACACCTCTCTCTCTGTCTCCTGACAGTTATTTATAAAGACAGCTAACAGCTTGTCCGCTCACCCTTCTGGAAGCTCTCACTGCAGCAGGAGAGGACAATCACAGGCAACTGTGGGGTCACACCTAACTAACACTGGCCCTCTTTTTCTCTGCCCTATTTTGACTCCTCTAAAATAGTTTCCGGAAGATAATTAGAGCACGTCACCATTGAAAAGCACTAGAAGGTGCTGGATATTACATATTGAGCCATTTAGACTGAGAGGTGACAGGTCTCTGTGGCACGTCACCTGCCCGAAGGAAAGAGAGGCCGGTACCCGTTTTCAGGATTAAACCTGTGGTCGGGATCTCTTGTGAACCTCTAACCAATAACAATCAGGGTCAGAAATCAACCAGGGTTTGTGGTAGTGGAAGTATTTAAACAACTGAAAATTACAAAAAGTATTTAAGCTGTGATGCAATAATGAAATGCCCATTTTCCCCTCGATCTTATATTTGACATTATTCAAGGTCCTCTGACAACATCTAGTGATCGATTGAATATCTGTATTTGCTGTCTTTAATGTGTGATATATAATAATATAATATCCATCTTTTCATACAAAAACTAAACTAAATGTAACGTTTCAGTGATAATAATCGTCAAATAAAATGATATTATCAAGAAGGTAATGGGGAAAATGAGATGCATTTTGCAATTTCACAACCAAAACACATTCAGACTTTCACAGTACAATTAAAGACACAACCAGACCAAATGAAATACCCGCCTCTGACAAGGTGGCAAATAACACTAAAAACCCTCTAAACTGAAGTGTTGACGTGTTTTGGGGACTCTTATCACAATGTTAGTTTACATTACAGACTATTAAGTACTTTTCTCTGAATGTTTTCGCACTCTAGAGTACAGTGTCCACACACTGACAGAGATGCCAGTTTATACCCGGAGTTCTTCCCGTTGGGACTTCCAGCACTGCTAATCAACACGTAATTACACACACAAACACATGTGCACTCATATTACTATTACACACACACACACACATCACTTTCTAATTAAAGCTACTCTAATTTCTGAATTTGCATTCGACGGGCAAAATCATTTACAAAATACAGATGATTTATGGTGTGATGATTTTCTGCTTCATGGCAAATATGTGCTACTGAAAAGGCAACATAATGTTTTTATAAGTATATATTTATATATAATGTGTGTGTATATATATATATATATAAAATCTAATAAATTACCGAATGGAACATAATCATCAAATAAATATGTAAACAAATAAATGAAAGAACTCAGGAAAGGTGGAGACTTGATAAACTGCGGAAGCAACGTGACTGATAAATGTGGACGTGCAGCGCCATCTGGTGGTAAATCTTCTCTTAAACCCTTTGAATAGGATTTTTCAATAGGATCGGAATAGGGAGTGCTGCATGTTTGCATAAATACATATGCAGTACAAAGAGGAGATAATAAGTCACAAAAATCAAAGAAAGAAAGCTTAATATGGCATCTGAAGGAGTTAAGTTGTCATTTTTAGTGTGATTTAGAGATAAAGCTTGTCTGTCTTTCTTGATTTAAGTGAATAGGTGCTATATTTGCATGCCTGCTGCCTAGAGAATAGCTATCCACCTAGATGGCAGCCAAATGAACGGATTTGTTTTAAAAGGACTATAAGGGCACACATACCTGCTCTGGCTGGTGCTGGCTGATGGAGCAATATCAGGAGTGAGCACATACAGGCAGTTGTTCTTGGGCAAGTGTAAACTCCTAAGAACCGTCTAAGAGAACACGAGAGAGAGAGCGATAAAGATCAAGTATCAAACAAAGGGTCTCAAATAAGTCACAGTTTTAAGAATAAAAGTACATAACAACATTCTAACGTGTTACTAAGACAAATTTTATTAAAACAACATCAAAACGGTATTTAGTTTCGCCAAGAAATCAATACCAACACATACCTAGCAGAACTTAACTTAACCAGTTCGTTCTCCACTGTCATACTTACACTGTCGGAGACATCTACGCTCTTCCAGCCTTTTAACTGCATTTTAGACACAGGCACCTGCAGCTCAGTCTCTAGAATATTCTTGATTTCACCTGCAGAACAACAGAGACACCAGGAAAAAAGGTTAATAGCAATTTGACACGTTACCACTAGAGGGCAGTACATACCCAGCCTACACGATGTCAGCTTAAGCCAATACCTTCCTTTGCCCTTAAATGTAAAAACATTCCTGTGTTTGTAGGCCTACTTGTTGAAATGTGAAAACTAGAAATGTATCAAAAAACTATGTACAAGAAATTGCATATCTCTAAATACAGATCCACCGAGGTATGGCCACGTTTTTTATTTTTTTAGTAACTTAAAACCTCCAGCGAATCGGCAATAGCATGAGAAATGAATTAAAAAATTAAAGGTGCTGTTGTTGCAAGTTAACTAGTATACCTCAACGCATGTGTTTTGTGTCAATGACAAATCTTGGTATCTGAATCTGCCAACAGTTAACCCTTAGCATTCCTAAGATCTCTTTTGAATGCTATTTGTTCCATGGTGGTACAGTGGAACTCTAAATGCACGTTCAGACTGCCAGCGACGGTCTCGCTAGTCTCTTGCAACAAGGTCGTTAGAAGGCGTTCCTAGCTTTGGATGCTTTAGTCACATTTATTAATAACCCTGATGTAACTGACGAATGACGTGAGGTCCGCTGCTTGACTCCTATTGGAAGTCGCTCATCATTTGCATACAGTTGAGCAAATCTCAATTTGGTCCCATCGCTAGACACACCCACTTCCTGTCGCGAGCGGTCACTGTCGCTTGTGTTGCCGGAAGTCGTCGGCTCTCCATTTAAATGAATGACATCGCCTCGCTTTGTCGCTGGCGGTCTGAACGGGGCGTTACAGATTAAAGATATTAATTGAATTGATGTTCATTTATTTCTTTATCTAAAGTTTGTCATTATTGTTACATTTGAATTTAAATCATTTAATGCAAAATATTTATAGAAACTCTGATGATGTCTGAGTTTATCCAACTAAAACACATGTAGTTTTTAGTACCGTCTTACAAAAAAAGGTTACAAAGCAATTTTCTTCCTATTTTTAAATGTTTTTGTGTGGCTTTGCTGAAAGCATGTCTGCAGCCCATCTCTTCCTGTTGACTTCACAGTGAAACAACATTAACTTTCATTCACAGAAACACTGTGAAGACACAGCATGTGGTTCAGTGGCTTGTGTCATACCAAGAATCAAAGCGTTTTGACTGCATACACCAAGAAAAGGCTTCTTGTTATTGTTGGCTGAAAGAAGGTATGGTATGTCTAGGAATATCCGGGGAAAGGCTGATTATGAGGAGTCAGCATTGTGGGTAACAGGCCACTAGATGCTAGATCTCTCTGTTTCAGCTGATCTCACGTGTTGCCTCTTTATGAGCAAGATCCTATGCAAAACATGCATGTGTCTGTCTGACAGTGATGATGTATGAGCAAATCCACAATTGGAAAAACTTGTCAAAAGTTAAACACAAACTATTATTGTGACTGTGTTTTATGTAAACTATTGTAATGTTTCTCTCAGTGTGTGAGCTCACCAACTGCGCTGGACTCGTCCAGGACCACCTCTACACAGCGCTGCCTGTACTCCACCTGGAAATTGAGCATTCTCGGCTGCCGTTCCACGATATGCCGAGAGGGCAGGGCAGGGCAGAAGGCGGAGCTGGAGGAGGACGGGGGTGAGGAAGATGATGCTGCTTCTGTAGAAGTTGGGACTGAGGGCGTAGGTGCTGTGGCTTCCGGTTGACTGTGAGGCCCGAAGGGTTCCGTTTGAGAAGCTTCACTGGAGAAATTACTGCACAAGACAGATTTCAGAATTAGGACAGATCATACATACATAAATAAATACAATGTATTTACACACACATTAAAAAAAAAGGAGATGATTGTGGTAAGGTAAAAGGTTAAGATATAAAGCACTGAAGTCAAACTTAGTTGAAAAAACAATTTAAAAAAACTGTATACCAAACATAACACATATTATCATACTGTAGCGTGAACCAGATTTCGATACATCGTATCACCATACCATATTGTTAAATCCTGCCTCTCTTTATTTGCTCTAGCATCCAGTGTAAATAGAAGACATCATTATTTCAATTTCCAAACATTTTGAAATATTTCTAAAACATTACATCTCCCTGGGGTATTTACATTCGCTGCAGTGCTTACATAATTCGACTACTGCAAGTGGAAATGGACTCTAAAATCATTAGGAAAGTTGAATTGAATGTAAAAAAAAGGTTGGTAGGGAAGATAAAGCGAGCAAACCGAGAGAGAGCTTCAAGAAGAAAAAAAAACGCCTGCCCCTCCTCTACACCACCGTGTCTGCTCCACAATGCCGGCAGTGATGGAATCCAAACAGTATCAGACTCAATGTAAACAGCCTTTACTGGCATTATAATGATATGGGCAGGGCTCAACAGACGCTCGATTGTCTGACCCAATGAAAATCACCCTTTTTACTCTGCTAAGGACACAAAACGGCTTTTTCTGGCACTTGCGCTCACGCTCACGCTCTCTCTCTCTCTCTCTCTCTCTCTCTCTCAGCGACTGATGGCTGAATTCCCCCTTGCCCCCGTGTTCCCCTGTGGCAGTAAATAATGTCTTTTCTCCGAGCGTTGGCGAGACAAAGACTCCTCTCTTCTCCTCCAGGGTCAGCACATATCGCTATAAGAGCAGGAGGGGGGCAGGCAGAGCACACAATGCCTGACTTTATACCCCCTTATTACAATACCAAAGGGTTAAAGACGTTAGGCTCTGGGAGCATTCAGAAACTCGTTAGACACAAAAAGGAAAAACCCAAACACTGGATAAATTAAAGAAACGTCTGAATGGAAAAAAAGTGGGTCTTTGCCGCATATAGTGTCTATAGGTGAACAGCCAGATGAATTACCATATAAAACAGATGTGATGTGATGGAAACTAAACTATCGTTCTTCTCTAGGCACAACAAATTTGACTGTAAACTGCATCAAAGACAGAAACCAATGAAAAAAAATCTCTAAGGAGCTTGGATGACACAAGGGTTTCTAGATTAAAGAGCCAAACGCCTCCTCAACCTGTCAAAAATAAAAATAAAATTATACCTAACTAATGGTGGTAACACTTTCATATGGGAAGGCACAATGGCTTCACAAAGACACAAATCTGGTGAACCTTGAGAATTAAAGGAACAGTTCACAGAGAATGAAAAATCGAATTCTGTCAAGAACCCCCCTTGTGTTTTTTTTTTTGAAAGCCTATGCCTCGGTCACCATTCACTTTTATTCACAATTAACTTGCATTTTATTCTACGCAATGATGGCAAAAGTGAATGGTGATTGAGGAGGTCAGTCTCATACATTCTTCTCTCCTCAATCTTTTGGGTGATTAAAGATATAATTCACCCAAAAATGAAAATTCACCCTTTTGTCATTTCAAACCTGCACGAGTTACAGTTACTTTTATTTTATTACTTTTCAGTCATACAGGTTTGAAAGGACAAGAGGGTGAGTAAATGATGACAAAATGTTCATTTTTGAGTGAACTATCTCTTTAAAAAGTGAGTGTCAAAAATGGAAACATTATTAGGCTTCTGTTGCGTTGATCTCAGAGTAAACACTCCAAGTTAAAGAAGATTATTCTCATACTACACATACGTCAAAACATTTTGCAGATTCAAGCCGCTGTTCAGTAGTGATATGGGACACCAGTTAACAATACAGTACAGTCCTGCAGCCTGCGGGTGCTTCAACCCATTTAACCAATTTTTTTTAAATCTTGTTATCCGTATACAATCTTTAACCGTCTCTTCTTTGTTCTACCCTCCCTGATGTTTTTCTGCTTTTACTGCAATGCTCTGCTATGTGGTTATTCTGCATCATCAATAAATATGTTAAAAATAGTGCAAAATGCAGCTGCTAAAGTTCTCACCATGTAATGCAAGTTTGACCATATAACCCCAATTTTAGCATCTTTACACGGGTTACTAGGGGTGACCCAGAATAGTCGAAGATTCAATGTTTCGATAGGAAGAGCCTGATCTGACTACCAATCTCACAGTCGAATCTTCGCAGCGGTGTTATGCAGTGGGGACCATGCCCTTTTGGTTATATGGGAAGTGGCGTAGCAGACGTGAAGGCAAATATTATTTATGATGTTAAGAAATGGCACATTTCAAGGGTTGGGTACCGAAAACCCCGGCACATATGAGCGCAAGGACTGGCTATGACCCAGAGCAGGATCGCATCCCTTCTGTGCTGCGAGACCGGTATCAAGCAGCAGCACATTCCTTGTGCACCCGCAAAATGCATGTGTACACAGTTTCCAAACATTTGTCACGTACAAATGAATGTTTGGGCATTTAAATATGAATTAACACTTTTAGATGGTAAGATGCTTTATTGCATTCCTCCTTTACATGCGGTAAATAAAGTAACTGTAACTGAATAAACTAATAAAGTAAAAGTAAATGGTAGTTAATTGGTAATGGACGTATTCCCGTTTGTAAAAAAACAATTCATTATTATCGATTCGTTTAAAAAAAATTTTTAGGCGAGATCTGGCCTAGTACTGTATGGCACAGCATTTCTAAGTGATGTTAAAGGAAAATGTCCATTAATTTTACTATTTGTGGCTTGCGTTTTGAAAATATGTTCCTCCGCATTTCAGACATTTTGCCTAAACACAGATATTTTGCACATTGTGACTTGATTCTGGCTTATTTTGATACATTTCTTATTTGTATTTATTATTAAGATATATTCTGTTCTAAACAAATTGTGTAAATTACTGTGTGATTGTTTTCTGGTGCATCGATGCTGCAGTGTACCCTTAACCACCTTGTGTGGTCACACACACACACACACACGTATGATTCGACTATCAGTCAACTATAGGCAAGACCCGGCGATTCTGATTCGACTATGCAAATCCTTAGTTTGTAGTTCCTAAGATATCAAAGTCCACCAAAGGAGGTAGAGCTTTTCCCTTCCTAGCACCTAAACTGTGGAACAGCCTTCCTGACATGGTTCAGGGCTCAGACACTCACTCCCAATTTAAAGCTAGACTGAAAGCACATCTCTTCAGCCTAGCATACATAAATTATTAATCTTTATTCTATACAATAATTATTCTAATTTTTCTAATTAATGGGCAATGAACAGCTGCCACTCTAATTGTTCTCTGTTTGCTTTTTCACCTCCGGGATATGCCAGCTCCAGTTCGGATCCTACCTCCCACCAAGGCGTCCGATGGGCAAACACATGTGGAAAGATGACAGGGGCCTTTTCAAGGACTTTTAAATGATGCCAGCTCCACACTATTAAAATACTTCCTAATTTAATTGATATTAATATAATTTTATTGTTTTCTGTTTGTGTTATGCTATACAAATAAACAGGAATTGAGTGTTTTGCAATTTAGTGAAGGACTATTCCACTGTGCACATATAGATGGCAGTCTACACACAAACTTGACTTGGCAACAGCGATTGGGTCCCGCCGAGCAGAGATCCAGCTGGCGGCGGGCGACTCAATAGGGGCACTTGAGTGAACCGTGCCATCCTACAGCCTGCTGTATGGTGCCAGCCTCCCACTGAATCACCATGCCCGGCTCCATTCATGATAACGTGCCTTTGAGAAACATTTCCAAGCCCTTACATTCACACACCCTCCAAATAAACCGTCACAGAGCGTGCACCGCTCTGAATATATTTGTTCTTAAGACCAAGGCATTCATGAGCACTGACCGTTGAGGAAAGAGAAATAGACGCCGGACACAATGAGCGTTCACAAACACCTTTTGTTGACCAAAGTTTCAATTCCTGTTATGGGGTCAGATTTTTGTTGTTTTGTGTGTGTGTGTGTGTGTGTGTGTGTGTGAGTGTGTGTGTTTTCAATTATTTTTCTGTCACACTAGATCGACCTTAGAAAATCTAAATAAGCAGTGTGTTACACTTTGCAAACCCTCAGACATACAACAATAACGGTTTGTTTCATTTTCAGTTGTGGCTGTCAACGGTTTAGTGCCCGACGTCATGCCAAGGTAGTGGGCCCTTCAATATACCTTAACACATTGAAGAGTTCACAACAATGAAAGCTGTCAACTATTTTCTCACCCAAAAAGCAACAATTTTCTGCTGGCAGAATTTAATTGGTTTATTTAACGCTGAAAAGCTTTACATTCAGTCTAAACACACCACAAATGAGTTCACGTGATCCACAGAAGACCACTGTGAAAACACAAAAAAACTGCATGAAATAGTGATTCAAAATCGATAGAGCTACCAAAGTTTGTTAGCTGTTCCCATCTATTAACAAGGTCATTAAGTAACTGCTATGAAAACCCTCGGAGTAAATGGGATTGTTTGATTTCCTGTGACTGTGATGTTGAAATGGCATGAAGGACATAACTGCTGGTGAGCAGGGAAATGAGATGACAGCCTTCACTGTCTTGCTATTTCACGGCAATGCAACACACTTGAAATTTCACTTCACCTCTCATTTGTTTTTAATAAACTGTAAAACCTTTTTAGAAAGGACTTTTTTATTTCTAATGTGGTAGATGCAAAACAATGACTTTAAAATCTAACCAAAATGTTAACTTCTGTGATCATTTACTCACCCTCTTGTCATTTCAAACCTGTATGAATTTCTCTCTTCTGTAGAACACATAAGATATTGTAAAAAGTATTGGTAATCGAACAACAGCCTTGCCCGTTCACTTCTATTGTATAGACACAAAACCAATGCAAGCCAATGGACCGCCGTTGATTGGTTTCCAACATTCTTCAAAATATATTTTGTGTTCTACGGAAGAAAGAAAGCTATACAGGTTTGAAACGACAAGTGGGCAGCGTGTCTACAAAAGTAAAATGGAACCAAAGCATCCAAATTTCATTGATTTGTACTACTGTGTACAACTCTTTGTAAGTCGCTTTGGATAAAAGCGTCTGCTTAATGACTAAATGTAAATGAACCGATGGACTAAGCAAACGCAAAAGCCTCTCTCTACCTCTCTCAAAGTTTTAAAACAAAGTATTGAGTATACATGGATCACCATGTTCATTTCAGGGTGCATTAATATGCTAATCATGCACAAAATCATCTGATCAGATCTCGTCATTGTGCTACACCTCAAAAGATGACATTGTGTGCCCAAAGCAATACCAAATCCCTTACTCTTCATACTACATTCATATAATTCTTATAAAACAGGATCCAGATGTTTACTGATTTGCCAAAAGTAAAGACCGGAGTGTTCTGATATAACTAACCAGACAAGACATCTACCAAATCTCTATGGGCTGGTACACACGCTGCTCACACCGGCACATCCAACCCCCCCCCCCCCCCCCATTCCTCAACATCCAGTGAACTAGCAGCAGTCACAGCTGGGCCTCATTATAGCTTGGAGACGAATGCCCTTTCGAGATGAGGCTATTCTCATTTTACGGGCCAGGAAAACAGTAAGCACTTCGTTCGGTACCAGAGCAGTGTTTTTTCTGTTCTGCAGTGCTAACTACTTCCAAAAGCAATGGAGGGCAATGTTTGTGCATAACCTTGGCAAAGGAAACCTTGAGTAGATGGTATTGGGTTCATAAATATAATGCATAATCTGCATACCTTTGCAAGATGCCATTTTCTTGTGGAATGACTCCGTTGATGGCTGCCTAAAGAGATGAGAAGCACAAATACATGTTTAGTAAAGCGTTTACAACCGACTACAAGAACGAATGAGTGTTGGCTTCTATTAAGATCATGTATAAAAGTCAGAATGGGTAGTTATGCTACAGAACAACCAAAGACTAACTTTTTTATTCAACATCACCATTTCAGGTTATATTCAATGTATAACTGCTAAATATGAAACATCACAAGATAACACAAGATTTAAAACTATTCTTATTTAAATTACTTTCAGGTGTATAGCACTTCTCATTAAAGCTAATACTGGGGTTCAAAACAATTCTGTCATGCCATACTCAGATAACCGGGTGGACAATTTTTGACACTCACAAAACTTGATTTGAAATTGTGTCCCAAACAGGGATTGTGTGCTACATACAACCATAAGACTGAAGTAGAATGCACAGAGATGGGCTTGATGTGTTTGTGTCTGTGCGTGAGCAAGTGGGTTCTGGAGCCAGACAGTGATAAGGAGACTCGCTCAGTGGATACAGATCTGAATGGAATGCATTCTGATCAAGCCAAAAACACGGTATACAGAGACGTACAAACACAATGTTTGTGTGAGATTTTTTCCATGCCTGTAGAGGCCACTAAAAGTATTTTATCCTTTGAAACAGAGATAAGACACTAAGGCCCGGTTTCACATAAGGCATAAGGCTAGTCCCAGACTGAAATGAATGTTTGAGCTGTCTCAACTGAAAATAACTTGCCCTAACAGATCTTTAAAAAATGTCAGAGCCATTGTTTTGTCTAAAGGTGCACTAGTAATGTTTCTTTCTAAAGCATTTTATAAAAGTGAGTTAAATATCCTGATCCAACTAAGGCATAGTCCTGGCTTAAGCTAAGCCTTTGTTTGTAAAGTCGGGCCTAAAAGCTACATTTTGAATGTATTTTTAAAGCACACTATGCTCAGTTTGTCCCCTCTTAACATAAAGAGCTCTTTTTTGACTCCATCAACCTCGAGCAGGAACAGCAAGTCATCAGATTCACAGGTGCTCTTAACCACACCGTGGGCTAGGGCTTGCTTTCTTTGAGTATCTGCCAGCATACAACCAGCTTCCTGCTAAATATAGCAAAACAGCCCGCCTTTTAAGATAAAGAGCAATTTTGTGGAGAAAAACCTGTCTGAGAAACCGCAATTTCTTGACTCTTTACCTTAGATCTGTCCTGACACCGCCTGCCTTTCGCCATTATAATAAAATAAGAGCGATTGAACCATTCCAGCATAATTGCAGTGTTTTGCATGAGTAACATGCAAATGAGGGCTAAGGAAACTGCTACAGGACACGTCCCTCTTTGCTCCAGCCCAGACGCTTATCTGCATCTGTGGTGTAACATCGATCACAGCAGAATAGGCCTTATTGACCATTATGACACACTGTGAGGCTTGTGCGGTGGAGTACGAGAGGTGATACTGCACACCACAAATCACCGGAATTCAATTACACTTTCCACATCATGTTTTCAAAAAGAGGGTTAGGCTCGAACAAGGAATTTTTAGGATTGTCTGAATGAGCTGTTGGCGATAGAGAAGATGAAAGGCTGTAAAAATTTGTGGGTATCTGCTGAGCAGACTGCAGGGGACATTATTTTCTGTTCAAATAGCATTATCAATTGAAACAGACATCTCATACGCTCTGCACAGCAGAAGCCACCAGGGAATCAATATTTGATCAATGGGGTAAAGCAGTTCCTACAATTCACCACCCATGGTTAGGTGTGCATTTGCACTGCAGTTTATCATGTCTAACAATGTCTGTGTGTGTACAAACTGTAAAATGTCTATTTTTAACAGTAATTATTTTCATTTTCTGACTGCACAATAAACAGTTAGAGGGGGAACAATAAAACTGCTCTTACATTGGATGTGACGAATGGATTAAACAAATTTAATGCAAAAGCTTTGTCATTTGCATAACGCAGCCTATACAATACCCAAAAAGGATAAACAAATTAGACACAGTAATGATCTTTCACTTCTTACCATTTTGGAAGAATCTCTTGTTTTTGAATGCATCTCTGGAGTCTTTTACATTACAAATTCGATTTAAATTTTGAAATATTACTGGGAAATTACTAACTATGCATGCTAACTGTTAAAAGTGCAGTGATATTCCATTTATTTGATCATGTTTTATCACTGTTAAAATATTACTACAAATGTGAATTAATACATACAACACCATAGCAAATTTGAACCATTGCACACCTGTTTAATCTTATCTTATTAATATCTTATTATCTCTGCAAAAATAAGATAACTATGGAAACGTATATCAAAACCTGTTGCATCATTTTAGCATTTTAGAATTGATGAAACTGGCAACTGGGAAAGCGAAGTCAGATCTACAGAAATGTGCTCGAATGTTCTGTGAACAATAGTACCATTACACCGCCTGTTTGTTAAACACAGTGGCTTTTGTCTTTAAAGCTTTACCACAAGCCATGTTTAAATTGTTTTGTTGTGTGAAACTAACTTTGCTAAATCGGTTGTAAACAACTCATTGATAAACCAAATACTTCTTACCACTAAATCCCAGTTGTTCTGTTCTAGAAGTGTGATTGCTTCGGCAATATTGTCAATACCAGTACATGCCTGAAATAAAATGAACAGAAAAATTTGTTAAGATACATACATATCGAAAAATAACAAGGCAGTGTTGTTTAAATATAAAACATGGATTCAAATGGTGAAAGAAATTGTGTGTGGTTTCTCTATATATCATTCATAAATTAAAATGTTGTTGCAGGCTATAGTTGTAGAAATTTTAATTCAATTAGAAATAAAAAACAAATGTGTCATGTACATTTCACATAAGCAATGTCAATACAAATTAATCCATACCCTATTGAAACAAACATTGCATCAGATGCTTTTTGAAAACATATTTTATTGTCACAATGGTGACCTCAATTTAAGTGGCTGTCACCTGAGGATGTTTTAATCTCTAATATATAGAAAAATCACATTCTGAAAAGAACACCACCCAGTCCCAGTACTTATTGACTAAATGTAAACAATAGAGCTTAATATCAACAGTGTGTCTGTCTGCTGATGTCAGCGTGGAAAAAAACCTCGATAAGTGTAAACAAATCATACGGCACGATGTGCAAATAAACAAACTCAAACCAGACACAGTTTCAAGCTATGCAAAGTCATCTGACAGCTTCAGTTCAGATATGGCCATTACACGGTCAGGAAAAGAGAGATACAGATGACAGATCCGCTATTCGCGCTCGATCAAGACAAACAGGTGACATGAAAATGATGCATTTTGTAAACTGATCATTCGCATTTTGTCCGGCCGGATGGCTTTCAGACTTCATGTTTTCTAACTATCTGAAACAAAGCCACTGACAGCTGATCACCTCGAGACATGTCAACAAAGATGAGTGACTCAATACCCGTTACCGTGCAAACACATTCGGCCTGATCTAAATCTCCAGACCTTCTTAACCGATAGACGATGTTGTCTGAAACGAAAAAATCTCACCTGAAAATCGGCCAGGATCATTTCTCTGTCCATGTTGCTATCGGAGGCCATTGCTTTGACAGGCTAACGACACATGTAAAAAGCCCCCAAAATATAAACCTCCGAATTCAAAAGAACAGAGGACAACGGCTTGTCAGTGTGCGGCGAGTAAATGATCTTAACACGCTTCTCTTTAAACCCGTGTTGACAACGTAAGATGGATTTCAGTTTTTTCTGTTATCGTCACTTATCAGCGTTCAAAGCAACGAAAACATTTTACGGCTGCCGCAAAGAAGTGTCGTGCATCGTCGCGAGACATTGCTCTGTTTTTTTAAAGGAGCAGCGGCCAGCGGGGCGGTATTAAAGTTGAATGAAATGTCAGAGGCGAATTATTTTCTACTATGTTACACGTTTTTAACTAGCAGAACTGTTTGTGTACTATGTTGGCAGCGTATTACATGATTGTTTTGATTGTAGCTAATTTGTTTTGTTTGTTTGTTTTTTACTGATTTAACTGGTAATTGTTTGGTAAGCTATTACACTCAAGGATAATTTTCGTGAGACTAAGTGAAGATACGTCGTTTGTTTATGGGAACTGATTTCCCCTAAAAACATATTAAACCAGACTACCCTTGCCTGATGGTCTTGGTCTTTTCAGCAAGTCAGGGTGGGCCATCAACCCCTCTAAAGACCCACTTGCCCAGTAGTGACCAGCTAAAACTAGGTAGTTTAATGTGGGATTTTTTGGTCAGGGCTGGCATTCTAATGCCCAGTTTCAAGGACACTGCTTAAAGCTAGTTCCAGACTAAAAGGAACTTTCTTAACTCAAAATAACTTGCCCGGGCGTATTATATAATCGTTTTTTGTATTTTTGTATAAACTATTTTTTCGTATTATACACAGTGTTTGTCTCAAAATGCACGCTAGTAGCCTAATGATATGGCTTAAATATCTTGAAATAAGCTGTGCATAAGTAGGCCTATGTGAAACTGGGTTTATTCATTCACATTTTTGCAAATTATATATGATGAGCTTTCCTGTTATACCATAAATTCTAATTCTAGCCAAAATAAAACTAAAACTAAGTAAAAGACATGTTCCTTCGTTTTAATCTGTACGGATTTTGAAAACTAAAGTAATGTAAGGGCAACTCAATTCAAATGAGTCATTTTAAGTCTTACTCTGTTTTGCCTCGAATGCTTCAATAAATGTAACAAAGAACACCGTTTTCAAGATAATACACTGTTATTGGTTATGCCAACGCCTCGGGGCCTTAACGTGGGAACTCAAAAACGAACATTCGGCGTGACCAAATCTGCGAGAAAGCATAATGTGCATCTCTTGGCCTCTCCCCCGTTACCGTTGACTGAGTCCCGCCTCACTTCGCGTCTGTTAAAAAAGTGGGCGGAAGTGTCGGGCGGCCCTTTATTTCAAAAACGGAGTGATGTCAAACAACAGCGGCAGGCTCACAAAGTCAGCTGTCTTCACCATCTACACGCCAGGATTAAGAAGTCACGTCGACCCCCGGGATGTAGCCTATATGCATTCTGCAGGTAGCGAATACAATGTTTCATTTTAACTATCCATCACGTTGTCGCCCATCATCGGCTGCGCGTCACAGTGTATCCGCACCTTTACGCGCAGGCGATTACAGCATCTATATATATTCATGCTTGCGGTTTGAATTGCTTCACTAAACAGCGTTTGAATCTCTTCTTGCAGGCTGAAACCCCGTTAAAGATCATTTCTATGCGTGTCGGTTAGATATAGGCTACCTTTCCTGCGTGTCGGTTATCCGTTTTATGTCAACTTTGACCGATCTGATGTGCAGATCAAGGAGGATTTGCATTTGACGTTTCATACCATCAAAGGTTTTCTCCCTTTCAAAATGGGCGGGAAGCTTGCATAAAACTCACACACAGCATCGCAAATTCTTTGGATGGACATATCTAATTCCCTCGCTGAATAACAGTCTACCCCGTGTAGTTTTTTTTCTCTTCCATGCAGGAGTCGTTTGAAGACGGCGACAGTGACTTGAAATGACAACAACCGCGCACTGCGAACGGATCGCAGTTCTTCAGCCCGGTGCACCTGCATATAGTTAACGTGATATTTTCAAAGGACTCGTGCAAGGGCACGGAGGAGACGTCCCAGATACGAGCATGTTTTCACGTAGACCGAGGGACTGCCCTTTTCTGCTATAGATCTTTGAAGGGCTTGAATGTGAGATCATCCGTTCCTGGACTTGTTTTGGTTTTCATCACGCGAAAAGCGATGCGTTCGTATCTGCAGCCTCCACACTTGCGCGCAAGCGCTTTTTTCTTCTCCAGCGCGGTGCTTCGTGTATTTAGGATGAATAAAACAACGTTGGTCTCTGTTTTATTTCGTTTGGGAGTCAAGGCTTTACGTTTATCACAACCGTGGTGTCTGGACTGAACATTTCCTCCATAGAAGAGCTTTATGTCATGCACGGACACGGGGAGGAACTTCTCACAGAGATCGTATAAAAGAGGATGTGCGTTTTATTTTTCGAATTCTCAACCCTAAGATCGATAAACGTATGTGTTTGATCGCTATGGCGTGACATCCCTGTTTTCTGCGCTGGTTCTGATGGCTTCGGTACGATATTAACGTGGGCGGACCTTGGCTCATCTCCAACGGATATTCTTTTGGGGGGCTGTAGGGTCGGACTATTTACTACAGTTTGGAAGTACTTCTCGTCACCATCAAGATTTGTCCATATAAACCAACGGAGTTCTTTTAAAGCAAAGATCGGAAACACTCTACCTCTACAGCACATTGTCGGGATATAATGGCCGAAGCCACGGCTATTGATAGGTTGAGTACCGCAGCTGCGAGAGGAGATCTGAAGGAAATTGAGACGATATTGCAAAGCAACGTTAACGTTAATGAAAGGAACAAGTACGGCAGGACACCATTGCAGGTTAGACTCAAATCTTTCAGCAGCTTTTACATCTATCGACATGTGAATGTAAACTATAACTGGACACCTCACGTGTGTTGGTTGTTCAGCATTTGAAGAAGGCTACAAAATATCATTTAGTTGTCATGTTAAAGCAACGGTGTTTACAAGGCACAGTGCATCAGCACAAAAAATAGTTTTGTAGCCTGTGTAAATAGTAATGACTCGTTTGGATTACCTTAACATTTGTTGTTGAGCACCACGTATCCACCTGTCGCACGTTTTCTCTTATTATATCAGCAAATTCGATTTCTAAATGACAAGGCCTCTTCCCTAATGCATAAAATAGTTTACATTATTATTATTATTATATTATTATTTGGAAAGTGCAAGTAAAAAAAGAAATACGTCACGGTCAGATTTGACATTTTAGTTTTTGGTCAGTCTTGTCAGTGTAGATGTTAGTGTTTTTATTTTTTAAATGGACAGGCTAAAATATTAAGAACACCTTTTGGTGAGGACTTTTTGATGAGTTAAATATGTATAGGCTATAAGACACAACTGGTTTGTATATGCTTATGTTATTGTTTCTTTATGGGGAAATATAAAACTTCTTTTGAGCGTCACATAGAGATGATTTTACGTTATTATTAATTGGGTTATTTTGCAAGTTTACATGTAAAGATATTCGCATGTGAATTCATTATTCTGAATCAGATTACCAAAAGGCCTGCCGGATTTAAGACAAACAAAATGCAACAGCTGTAGACGTTAAAATTATATTTCATTCTGCCTGAAGTAGCACTGAATTACACACGAGCTTGTGTCATATTCACAATATTCACACTTGGCTTTGGGATGAGTGATTTTGAGTTTTGAGTCTGCTCACTGGGTAATCCCCATTCTCGGTGTGTAAAACCCTCTTCCAATGTCTGTTGGTATAAAGCTAAAACTAGACGTGCATATTTAAATATTGGTTTAATATACTGGTAAACTTCCTGGTACAATTTCCATACAAACCATCTATAATATTCTTTGGAATTATAACATGAAACCCTATGTCACCTGAAGCAAGTCATAATTTGTCTGCTCAAAATTCAGTTGTATCTATGTCATCAAAATTCATATATTTAACACAAGATATTAGCCTATACATGCCGTGAACTCTTTTTATTGCATGGAAACTATAACAAAGCCTCTTCTGAAAAAGAATGCGAATTGCAAGAAATATGAAAATTATTCCTGGTGACCCCATGCAATAAAAACAACACGATTATTTTGACGTTAACATCAGGTGAAAATAACGTACACTAATAGTGTATTAATGTTTGAGCGTAATTTAAAAAACACACAATATGATTAAATTAAAACCATCATGTTTTGTGCACTCAAGATTGGTTTGATCGTTTTTTTCGTTGAGATCCAGGATCAACACACTTTAACACTTCATCTATGTTTGGGTTGCATCTCAGGTGGTGAAACTTGGCTGCCCGTCCGTGGCTTTGGCGTTACTTCTTGCAGGCGCGGACCCAAACGCGCGCGACTCCATCGGAGGACTGGCCGTCATTCACGATGCTGCAAGAGACGGATTTCTGGACACCCTACAGGTGCTCGCGCAAAATGGTGCTGATGTCAATCTCCTTGACAACGATGGCAACCTGCCTCTGCATCTGGCTGCGCGGGAAGGACACCTAGATGTCGTGGAGTATCTCGTATATCAGTGCAACACGCAGCCCTTTCAGCAAAACGCAAAAGGCTACACACCTCGTGATCTGGCGTTTATGCACAAACAACACAGGACTGTGGAGTGGTTAGAGAGCATTGTGCATTAAGAAACAACATAAGAGATGTAAAAGAGACTCTAAAGGAGAGAGAGACTTGCCTAAAGGCCAATGTGATTTGATGTGTAACGGGGTAGCAGATGCGATTTGTTGCATTAAAGAAAATGCTGCTAACTACCTCTTATTGCAACTTAAAATATTGTAGCTCGGACTCAGGGGCGTGTATTTTGTTTTTCTGGGTGTATCGGACATTTAAATATTTCTTTATGGCTGTTGATAAACAGTGTGTTTTCTGCACAGTGTGTCACCTACTTCTGCATTTCAGATTTAGAGATAATTTCACTAACTTTGTTAAACTTCAACAAAACAGTCATGCGTGTGCTATATGTCCCATTTTTATAATAGAAAATAACTGAATTGATTGTTGATTATCTGGTTAAATGCATTACCTGTTTAAAAATATACTTTTTAGTTGCAATATAATATGGTCAAAACTCACCTAACATCCCCGACTGATCCTTGTTTTGTTTGTTTTTGTGACAATGAACTTGCACTTGCTTGTAATATATTTTGACATTATAGCAGGATTTAACAGTGAAAGAGTGCCCTTTTTCCAATTTAAAATATGAAATCTTTGCAAAATAACCAAAGAGGCGTGTTTAACGCCGGCCTCGAGTCACTGATATACGGGTAGGCCTAGAAAACATTTGACTGTATTAAATAAGATATAACAACCTGGATACAAATAAAATATTTTGACTGAACGTTGAAAACTGCTGTGTGATGTTGTCAAATGTGCAAAACACACAAATAAAACGCTGTGACATTAGTAATGGTTTTCGTCTGTTCTTTAAGTGTTTACGTTTACAGAAACTTTGGGAACAGATGAGATATTAAGTAAATGGTTGTCTGTAGCTTCTGTAAGCAACAAATAGCTTCACAACTGAACAGTTAAGCTGTTTTGGCTTTCTTTCTTATAAAGCGAAAGTACATTTTGATTCATTTGATGACAATTACATTTACCTTTATAAACATATGAAATATATATCGAATGAATGCTACAGAAATGCATGCACAATGAAATCAAATTAAAAGGACCGTAAAATGCAAATGCATCTGGGAACATTATTTTTGTCATCCAACCGTCTCGCAATAATCTCAAACTAATATTTGAACTCGTTGTGTATGGCAGTCATTCATTTCCAAACACGACCAAGACTTGCAGTGAATGGAAAAGTTTTATCAAGAATCCATTTCCAACATCGTCCCCATATTATCTTGGAAAAGACGCGCGTCTTCGTGTGAGGCTCGTGCGTAAAAGCGAATGCTATTCTAATCTATGTACAATAGAAAAATGAGATGCAGTAAAATGGTGACTGTATGTGAGGGGTTTCATAGCCGAGCAGGCAATGAAGCTGCATCAGAAATCCGTTACATCGGTGGGAGGAAACAGTGCCGTGAGCAATGCCAAGATTTTCAAATTCAGGCGCTTTCAGTGTAAAAACGCTCACGTTACTCTACAAACGCACTGTGAAAGTAAATGCGAGACATAGTTTATAGGGAAATCGTCTGCGCTTTCAAAACGTACTTATTAGGGATTTTGGAGATGTCATGAAATCATCTTCCTGGTTGCGCGGGTTAACACGCTGCGTAAAAACGCGCGGTCTTTATCACCGAATACTTTTTTAAACCCAATCAATCATTTGGCTATTATTCAACTTTCAACACGATTCTTTATCGGCTGTCATCGATGAAAAGGTAAATAAACCGCTTTTAAATGTGTGCGTAAACGCTAGACAAGATACGTCCCTGCGTGGTTAAGCACTTGTTTAAGGCAACAGATTGCAAATAATATTTTAAAATAGAAAGCCTTTTAACCCTTAAAAGAATTGTGTGTGGTTTAGTTAAAAAATAATAGACATGCGTGTAATTGTGTATGCTGAATGTATAGCATTATATTATTTAAAACGAAAGTCAAATACAATTTTGCCACAGTTTAGAATTAAACGTTACGCAGGAAAAGGATAGACAGTTGTAAATATAAATAAAATAGCCTATTATTCAGTGGAAGACCACATTACATGTCCGAGTTATCTTTTCATACATTATAAATGTTCTTCCATAAATCTTAGCTAGCCCTACTTTATAATCGTGTGATAAATTTGTTTTATAATTCTATATTGTTAATAAATCGTATCATGTCAACGCTAAGAACATCCAGAATGTGATTTTTCAGAATTTGGTGTTGAGGTCTCTGACCTTTTGAGAAGGATGAAGTGCATAGCTGATCTTATTTTAACACGTTAGCGAGACCTTTTATGTGATTTGAATACTGGTCAAATAAATTAGATCAGGGTATCTCTGTACAGATCCTCTCTTGCTAAATAAGAAATGGTCACACAGAGACACATTTCGATATTGTAGTTATTGCCACACAATGAGGGCAGATCAGCTAAAATGAGACATCAGGGATGGTCACGGGCAGACTTTTCCATCTGTATTTCACAAACACTTGACACAGCCTGGGCCGAGAGGTTACGATGTATTTTTGTTGTCCCTAATGGTTCAATCTGCAATATTTTGCCTCTGTCCCATATTGAATGTCAAAATCCGTATTCTGCTTGTGCCAAGCAAAATATGAGAGAACATTTTTTGTTATCTAAAGCAGTGATTATTAACTGGAGACACATGTACCCCATGGGTAGTTAAGCAGGTTCCAGAGGCTCTGATTTGGGTCAGTAAAACGTGTAGATTTAAACAACTAATCACGAGTAATCTTTTTAAGTCTTATTCTAAGTCTTTTTAAGAATAATAATATTCAAATATTATAAATCAAAATAACGTGGCTTATATGTGCAAATCTTGTACATAAGTGTGATGAGAGTTGCTGAATATCTTATAGCCAAAAGAGGCCAAAAGTGACCAACTTTGAAAAATGGATATCTTTATTCAAATAAAGTGTTAAATACGTATGGATTTTTTCTAATGTATTGCATATTTGTGTTAAGAGTGCAATTGAAAGATTTGGGAAGAATTTAAGGAGATTTGGCTAAATATTACACATGCACAAAGCTTATGTCAAGACCCAGTAAGATGACTGCTGAAAAGAGGAGCAACAAAATATAAATAAATTAATAAATTATAGCCAATTTATGCTTTATTTCCTGTGAGCTTTCTGTTTTTGTGCACTTTTGTATAGTGAATAAAGCGCAATTGATTTTGTGGGCAATATAACAAGTTTGCAGCTTTGTAATTTATGGGCATTACAAGAGCTTGTGTGTGCAGCTGACAGGTGGAGGGCCACTTGAAAGCTTTGTTTTCCCACTGAAGGGTGATACAATATGTCCAAAAGCCCTGTGGTGGTGAGAAATTGGGCGATCAACAGGGCCACTTTTATCAGAATTGGGAAAGAAGGCTGTGCATTTTGCTTCCCATTTTTATGAGAATTAATTTGCGGTTGCAAATGACTGACAGCACAGAACTTCCACATTCTGCAGGCGGAGGCTTGTGTTGTGACACAAATCTAATGGCCACTGTTTCAGTATACACGTACCCAACTCTGCAACGTTTTCACCCAGATTGCTTATGATGTGCTAGGATGTCTCCCTGTTGCTAAAGTCATGAATTTGTGAAACTGCTTGCTAAATGTGAAAAGATGACATGGCTGATCTTCAGCATACCAATGGCCCTCATTTGGGTCTCATAACACTCAAAATATTTCAGAATGTGTTGAAAATGTATTGCAATTGTGTATGAAATTTAACCTTTAAAGGTGACAGGAAATTGTTTCATGGACCCAAATAAGGAATTTATCTGTAAGGTTTTGAGTCACACAATGCTTTTCACAAAACATGCAAATGCCACCACAATTGCATACATAAGGCAAGGCCCTGCAATAAATTAAAGATAGATTTCAAATTAGGGTTTTCACAACATACCGGTATTGACAATAACCATGATGTCAATAACTGTAATTTCTGATATTGTGTTAATACTACACGTGATAATATTGTGAATAATTCAGTGCCAGTATTTGCTTGAAACTCCAACATAGTAGGTGGAGGTTTCACATTTTGATTCACAAATGTTGCAATCTCTATCTCTGCTTTCTTCACGTGGTATTTTGAGTGTATGTAAGGTGAATTAGAATGATAGAATTATGTCATCACAATGAATATCTTTTGTGAATTTGTTTGGCCACATTGTAACACCCCTATTGCAAATTAAAATCAAATGTAGTTTTTCATATTTGCTTAAGGCCTACTGTTCATATTTATATGCAAAGCTGCTGCCTAAATAGCCTATAAAATGTTTTAACAGCTATATCTTTAAATGTCTTAAAGCAGCAGGTTTCTATTTTGAAAACTTACCCCATAAAGTGTGGCCGGACACGGTCATTGTCCGAGACGTGTCCCTGGCCTATTGTTGAGGAAGGTCCAGTTCTCTAGCCTACACGTTAGGCCCAACACATGAGATTAGAAATGAACTTGCTCTAGGAAATATTTTAAGTAAAATGCATGCACTTGTGTAAGTAAACAATTGAAATATACACATATAGATGTACGTAATCGGTACCAAAACACGGTGTCAGTGAAGGCCATCACGCATCAAATCCAATTCCATTTCCGAGTAACACTTTTAGCCAATCAAAACCATGAATGTTTTACCATTTGCTGCCAAATGTGAGTTTCTTTTCAGTAAAAACTAAGTTGAAACATTGTGGAGACTTCTTGGAACAACTGAACATGGCCTACGAGTGACTCAGCAGTTCATGTCTGCCTGACTAAACGCCCTCTAGCGACGCACAAATGCTACTGCAGCTGTGTTCTATGAGCAGGGCTTTAGCTCTATTGCTTTTAATCAAATGTAACTCAACAGTACATTCAGGCTCTTTCATATTCTAAAAACACTAGAGCTCATAAAACTTTAGACCTGTGGCAATATTATTTAATTTCTTTAATGAATTTAACTTTTACTTTTAGGTTGTTTTTCAACCCATTTACTTGTAATTTAATAAACGTGCATGGTGTCAATGAGCTTGATGATATCTATTGCAGGTTCTTATGACTGAAGTGGAGGCCATATGTATTGATGACTCTGTATCTAAACCTCAAATGAACTTGACTGATGTAATCAAGGTTTTGAAACGTCTTGACATAAAAAAAGGCAAATGAGCCGGCCGGATGGTCTTTCTGCTTTTATTTTGAGAACTTTTGCAGAAGAGTTTTTCAGAAGTGTATTGATCTACATACTATCCAACATATTTGGAAAATAAGGCCCGTTCCTCAAGAGTACAATGATTATCGCCCAGTTGCATTAACTTGAATTGTTATGAAGTGTCTGGAGAGGATTATGGTGTGGAGGATAAGGGAGGAGGCTATTGACCAAATTGAGGCTTATCAGCTTGCTTATCAAAGGAACATGGGCACTGATGATGCGATACTTACTTATGCTCTCCAAACTGAAGAAGTGGAGTTGCTCAGATGGTCATGTTATTGTTCTATCATGGCTGTATTCAATCTATCTAACTGTATGGCGTAGTGGCCTGGTTTGGTAATCTGAAGGTTATTTCATGGTTTGGTGTGAAAAGCAATGAAAGTGGTTTGTGTGGGGCATTTCTCCAATCTTCAGTCTATTTTTGCACAGATTTCTCTTAAAGGGACTAACAAAATAATAATAATAATACTTTATTTTCTAATGTATTGTATCTGCACTCTAGCTTGAAATGTATAATTACTAACGTTAAACTTTATACTTCTTTGTATTTACACTTTGCAATAAAAAAAATGAGCAGGTCTTGTGACGTTATAAAAGAATATGAAGGACAGAAAGTTTGTGCGACGTGCTACATCTTAAACTAGTTTATCATTAAATAATTATTACAGATAACAGATTTCAAATGCTATTTATATTGTATTATATGTAATATTTTTGACCGATATTATTAACCATATTGCTTATATTATTGAATGTTTATAAAGTATAAATTACATATTTTTCTTTCAAATAAATCAACCCTGAGCAGCAGCTAAACATGAAAGAATATGGCTACAAAGGACACCTTTAATATCAGAAACTTGCGGTTTAACAAAAACGCTGAAAACTCCATAGAATAAATTCTATTTATTATTTGCCTGTAGTACAGATAAGATGCATAACTTTATTTATACATACATTTTGATGTATATATATTCAGACAGACAAACGGGAGACTCTCACAGCCTTACACACACACACACACACGTGTCACATACAAACAGATCCTAGATCATGTCCATGTGCTCCCAGCACATCATGGAGTATCAGTTTTATGTATAGCATTACATTGATAACATATCTCAGAGTGTCTGTGAACGTGGCCCAGGGTCCATGGACCCCTTGTCGATTACGTCCAAATGGTCACTCGTCACTCCATCCTGCCAATGCTGGTGTAGAGCCCCGGCCCAAGATGTCCAGCCAAAAGTCTCCTGCTTGTCTGGTCTAAGGCAATGGAGCTCCACGTTGTATGGAGAGGCCAAAAAACAAGGAAACAAAAACTAGAACTAAACTACTGTGCAAAAAACAGGTCAATGGATTTTCTATGAAGAACTTAACCCCAACTTCATTAACTATACACATACAGTCCCCCCACACAAGGCATGTTTTTAAGCACAAGAAAAACTTATCTTCACTTTAATAGTAGCCACTAACCACCAGAACAGTTTTTTTCAATTGTGAGTAAGGGGACCGATTTCATGCCTCACTTTGATAATATCAAGCACTGAGAAGACGCACATTTCCCACTGCCAGTTCGAATTTCTATCCGTTCTCTTATATTTATATCAAATCTAAGACTAAGAAAAATAAATATTCGCTATCGATTCTCTCTTGTGCTTTCTTTTACAGTCATAGAGAGAAAGGAAGAGGGCCGATCATAATTCTACCAATCGTGGGACACCACAAAATGGTTTATTGGCAATAAATAATAAGTTTGGTGTGATCGTCTTAATGCCACCAGGTCTGCCTGTTGTCAATTTAATTACCTATGATCCTTTTTTCACACAATAAAAAAAGGGGGAAAAAGTATTCACTCAACTGAACCGAACAAAGGATTCTGGTGTGTTTACTTTTTAAGGTTACGAGTCCCTATATGATGCCTAACAAAATACACGAGGGCACAAACACGCTCTAAATAAAGATGAAAGAAGCACACAGATATGTGTACTTTCATGTGTCAAAATGGCCTATATCGCATTAGTCATACTAACATCACGTGTGACACTCTGGATGACCTCATCTTGACCTTCAGGCTTTCAATGACTTCAGTGTTTTGTCTGTAAATGCATTTTTTCCTTGAGTTATTACACTAACAGTGGCGATTTTCAATCTACGTAGAGGAAAAAGACAAAAGCATTTCACAACGTTTTAAACTTAACATTTTAGTTCACCCAATGCCTGAGAGCTGTCAACACCAGATGTTTAACATTTGTATGCAGTACAAGTTTGAATGTTTTTTGAGAAATACTTTACAGTAAAATTGGTCAACACCCGTTAATGCTTTAGGCATCGGGACTGAACAACTTCATGCTATTTTAGTGCTAATTGATACCTCATGAAAATCTAACATGATAGTGTTACAGAATTTGTGTCCATGACAAAAGATATATTTCATTTCTGTTACAGGCTAGCTATGTTGTTGTACCATTTTGTGAAGCAAACCAAATTTTGGTAGTGCAACTCCGATTTAAAAGCCACGTTTTATAAAACCTTGTCTGCTGTGGAAACGGTGTAAGAATGTCTGTACTCTTGTGATTCTGACAAACTAAACCCTCTATTCAGGCTGGGTGCTCACAACCACTATAGAAATAAAACAATTACAAACATAAAACAATTGCAAAAATGCAGGGAGAAGTTTTAAAGTAGTTTAAAACAAACATACAAACTCAAAAACTAACTTTAGATTGTTAAATAAAAGTTGCAAGGGATGATTCCTGCGTGCACGTGTGTATAGCCGGGATAATATCAGAAAGTGCAAAATGTACTGTTTTCTTTTCTTCTTTCTTTGAATATATGTATGTGTGTGAATATGTCATTTGCTGCTTCGCTCCACTGCGCTTTCGGGCAGAAACCAAATGAGCCCTTTATGAAAAACACACTTGGAAAGAAAGAAATATCGACGTGAAGATGTGTTGTTGGTGTTCCAAAATGTTTCTTGATGGTTTATCTCCTTCCAGTGTAAGTGTTGCTACTGTGGAATGGTGCGTGACCGGCTCACCTGGCTGTCATTCACGAAGGAATCCCATGATAAAGTGGTAAGGGTGCAAAACAGCTCCTGCAGGTTTACCTGTCCAGCAGGACAATGCAGGAGAGGTTAGTGATCAGTGTGGCCTCTATCCCATAATGCCACAGGCACACCATTCCACAGTTTGTCTCAATGTTCACAGGGGCAATGTGAGAACGGGACTCAAGGGCTTTGTGTATAAGATGTTGGGAAATCAGGCAGTAGTCAGTTAGTTTCATAGGACGACAGCAAGGCAGCATCCACAGGCTCCATACAAGATGGACACGTAAAGGACCTCATCAGCCAATCATCTATGCAGTCCAGGTGGTAGATGTGCATGCAGGGAAGGAACCGGATGGGGTCACCGTACACAAAGTCCATCATGCAGATCACACACCTGTGCAAAGAAAATAAGTATTAAGGATAGGCAACACCGCACATGATGTTGAAATGGGCTGTTAAATGTCACAAAATGGGAATTAAAACCCGCATCATGTTTGGTTTCTGAAGATTCTTGGGTAGTTCGGAGAATCGCAATATATTTTTTTCCACCATGGGTTGTAAACTCATCATTTAAATATAATCTAATACTGCATACACACTACATGCTAGGTATGGACGAAACACTGAAAGATGTGATCACTCACTCTCGAATCTTTTTCTCCGAGCCATCGCTGCCTGGATCATAGACACCTCTGGGTAGGTGCTGAATGAGGCCGATCCTCTGAGCGATCCGCACTTGCTCCTCCTCTGTCAGTTGGGTGGCCAGCCGGGCCTGGCTGGGGGTCGGGTGGTAAACGGGCACATGGATCTGCTCCTAAAAACATACATATAGAATTAGAACATGGAGCGTCTCACTTTCAAATCAATGCTCCCTCGGAAAAACCGCCAAACTTACGACTCTTTCATTCCTGCAGATGCCAAGGTAGAGTAATGATATTTCATGTATATGGCTAATATTATAAAAAATCTGGAATCACATTGAGTATTAGCGGGCTTTGCAAAGTCATATATGACCAAGCTAACCCAGAACTGACTAAACACAGTGCAATGTCAACTATAGCAATGAGTAATCATTTTAATATTTGAATATTGGAGAGATGCTCAACCAAAGCTCCACTAGAGGGCGATTTGTCTCTTTTTGCACAGTTTAAAGGCAAAAAGCTCAAATGGGGCCATATTGTGTCCAACGGGTATTATGAATGGGAGAAACTAACAATAGTCTCCTTTCAAACAGGATCCTGCTCAGCATTCACTGATAAAAGCTGTTTAGAAAACGTTGTGTCACTGCTACACACTGTTGCAAATTCAAGAGCTATTAATTACTTTTATTTATAGAGAAAAAACCTACAAAAATGTATACAAATGTTACAAATCTAGACAAAAGAACCTCATCATTACAAACCACATGAATATTGTATAAATTTAATTTATTTTGATAAACACAAAAGATGTTATGAAGAACTTTGCCAAACATAGTCCCTCATAGACTTCTGACGAATGGAAATAAAACAACCAAGACATTTCTCAAAATATCTTCTTTTGTGTACCATAGAAGAACACCCAAATCTCATCATCACTTCACTCACCCCAGCAAATTGCCAGCTCTCGGTCTTATTGAAACATTTCTGGTCGCTTTGGGGCTGCAAATGCTGTCAGGGTGAGTGATTCTCATGACGCATTTTAGTAGACTTGATATACGGAATAATGCCGTTATTGTCATAGCACATAACAACATCCGCTTACCTCTACACCTAAGGTAGGGCATTAACAATGTGCTTTAGAGAACATTAACTATTGTCCCCAGCGTTCATGTTTACCCTAAAACAGATTTATAAATGAGTGATGATCAGTAATAGTCACGTTCACGGTAAATGGGCTTTTTACATTTAGGGAACAATACAAATCAGTACATCATTTGCTCAGAACAAACACACATAGTGCCCATCTATAAAAAGTTGTTTCATAATAAATAAATAGCCCACATCCATACATATGCATTGCACACACATCGCGATGGCAATTATTCAGAAGTAGGACAGGCTTCCACACAGGGGAGTAAAGCCCACAGGCAGGTGAGTAACAGCTGCTGTTGAAACCAGGCCTGAGGCTTGGGCGGTGCTGCTGGGAAAAGCAACCGTGCCACATCGCAAACCCAGTTCTGATTTCAGATCAGATTAAATGTGAGCTCTGAGCTCAGGTTCAGTGTACACGTAAGATTTAGGGCACTGTGCGTCGACCATCTTGGCTCTCCCTGAAGTCACATGACCTCCCTGAAGTCACATGACGACACTGAACCCGACAGGTTATAGTGCTTACTGGGACGCACACGCGCTTATTTTTACATCGGCTCGATGCGTAACCATCTGATGGCATGTCAGACACAAACACACGTGCAATCCTGCGGTCAGCATTCTTTTGATTTAGCAAGCGTGTGTGCGAGTCTGACTTGAAACATGACAGAACCGTGACAGGACGGAATCGTAACATAAATGTTTTGATAACCATGATTAAAATTAGTGTATTCTTATTGCACATTGACTAACATAGTAGTACTTTTTCCCTACTTAATAGTGTCCCACTTGAATTTTTTTTCATAAATATGTCATTTTGATGAACAAAGACTGGGTTTAATGGATAAAAGAGTCGACTACACAGGAAACAGAATTAAAAAAAAATATCTGATGAAATAAGACACATCTGGTTTTAAGGTGGCCTCATACATAATCAGACCATAATCTAGATCACGGTATTTAGGGACTATAGTGCTTATTCCTGAGTAGAATTATTATTCTACATTGACACCAAAATAACCTTCATAAATACTTTTTTTGTTAACCACTCCCTCAACTCTATTATTATATTATGGGATATTCCAATCAAATCAAAAGTCGATGTAGGTTTAAAAAAACAGATGGGATCTTTTTGGCAAACAGGATCATTGGATTTGGATGTGCTGCTCTCTTACTTCTTCATCTTGAAGGCAGCATTTGTCAACAGCTAGAGACGTTGCTGTTAAATTGCTTTTTCGAGAACAACAATTACACCATCAGGCCCTCAGTCAACACAGTGCACAGAGAATGATTTGATCGGTGCAATGAAACAGACAAACGAGACCAAGAAGAGGGAAGAAGAGGGAAGAAGAGGGAAGAAAATGTAAAAAAGGGAGAGCTATTGAACGAGGGAATTCTGTTTGGTCTTGTAGGCTTTGGAGCTAAACAAAGCACGCTGTCCAGTTTCCGGCCGTTCCTTGGAATTAGAGCGCACAAACCATCCTGTGGTCCAATTTCTGCTTTGCTTTTAAAAGCACCACACCCTCTCTAGACTCACTGGACCAGACAAAACAGTCCAAACCTTAGTCGAGGTTGTCTGGCTTTGTGGTCACCCACACAGACAAAGGTCTAAATCCCAACCCACCGCTCACTCCACCCCTCCCTTTCGAAGCACTATGGTGGCTGACACAGAACCAAGATGTCGTTTTTGCTCCAAGGTTTTGTATTTACGAAACTAAATTCTGTTCTGTTCTGTAGAGCAGTTTGTCCTTCTAGGGCTACTGTAGAAACAACATGGCGAATTCCATGCAAGGGGACCCGCGGTGTATGTAGATAGAAACAGCTCATTCTAAGGTAATAAAAACATTACGCTTCATTATTTAAGGTCCTCATACAACTCTGAAGACATAGTTATGTATATTATATTGCATTTCTGTCAAAGGATTCAACCACAAATGACAGCAACTTTAAAAACATGTTGTTCCTGATAACAGTGACACCAATGACCTCATCTTCATCAGAAATCAGGCCAATGTACTGCTTTCACAAGAAACACAGAAGCAATGAAATCTGCGTTTGCCAAATTCCTGTGTGTGTGTCATATGATTAACCCCAAACAAGACTAGCGTGACTCAGACAACCACCCTACACAGTGGACAAAAGACAAAATACGTCAACCAATTTAGACTGCCATCAAAAGACATTCAATATAAAGGAAGTTTGATCCAGACATAAACTCCTTCAGATGAAAAGCTTTGCAAGGTCAAGAGCAACATTTGAACGGTGTATTTTCTGATAGTGTCGGTCACTCCGCATTTCTGCTTTCAGTTGAGACTAACAAAATTGGCAACATCATTGTTTGCACCTGTCACACAAAAATGTGTCCTCTTTTCTCAGAAGCAAGTAGGCCGAGGAGATGTTCTCTTATCTGAGCACAGGAAGGTTAAACAAACAGCTGAGTAAATGCTACTAAGCCAGGTGTGCAGAAACGGTGTGTACTAGCTCTGCACAAAACCAGGTCCACACCACACAGGAACACACATTTCCTACACAAAAATAACACATTCACTGCTCAGAAACACAAATGCTCACACACATCTTGACTCGTGCTTCCAAGCTTCTAAATGTGATCTATCGGGTTAAACATTTCACACATCTGCTTATAGCCACAAAACATTTTCTGTGTGCACATCACAGCGTTTTCTTTCGGTTGTGCTGTGTTTAATTTGGCACTGCAGATATAGGACATTACACGAGTGAATGTTTAGTGTGTCAGACACTGGAAGCATCAGGACTGTCTTTACACAGTTTGCAAACATGTACCTCCTATGAATGGTTTCATTGTGCACCACATGGATTTCCCCTCACAGAGTTCAACACCTTTCTTGAAATCCGTTTTTAATAAGAAATCAGCGTAACGGCCGTGTTAGGATGAGAGAAACATCTTCCTTTTGCCTCATGCTTTCTCATGTTTAATCCTTCTTATTCTCAAACATGCAATGGATTAACTGGCAAATTGATATAATTTGGAGCACTGTCGCTTTAAATCCAAACTGAATACATAAATACAAATCAATGTACATATCGACCGACCCAAAAAAACATGAATATTTGCATAATTATATACAAAGTGTGAAAAGATGGATTGACTGACTATAACCATGGTTTGATTATAGTAAAATTGTAGTTAACATAGTTCTTTGGCAGACTGATAAACGTTTGTATCGCCATAGTTTTATTACAAATACTAGGGATGCACCGATACCAGTATCGGGCCCGATATGAAGCTCATGTGCTCGTACTGACCCACCGATACTAAAGGCCGATACCTCATGTGACATAGAAAAAGCCCTATGATTTCCGCAATGCAGAAAACGCAGACGGAATCGAGGAATCCAGGCCTAAAAACAGAACTTGCTAACAGCTAACGTTATTTAATTGATATTTTATATAAAATAACACGTCATAATAGGAACAGCGTTTAAAACTTGCATGACCTGTCCCATGACATTTGTTTTATAAGCTTAAACTATAGAAATAGCTCATTCTAATGTGATAAAAACATAATGCTTCATTATGTAAGGTCTTTATACACCTCTGTCTGAAGACATAGTTATGTATATTATATTGCATTTCTGTCAATAGATCCTCCAAAATATTACACACTGGAGCTTTAAGAACTTCCACTATCATTAATCGAAGCAAAACACGAAACAACACAAGTTATTTTTAATATAAATGTGTGTATGAGAAGAGAAGGTAAAGTTTGAGGTCCTTACGTCATTTGAGCTGTCTGGCTTCGGTGTGACGTCAGCTCTTCACAAGCCTGTTAGATAAAGCTGCTACTTGGGCAAAAAATTAAAAAATCAATTAATCTTTTTTTTATGCGGTCGATTCTATATCGATTCTCAAAAGACGCAAATCGATATTTTTTCTTTCGTATTTCCAAAAGCACTGAACATTCATTGACGTGAATGCTATTGCTACTACTTCCCACTAGATGCCACTTTTCTTTTTAATGTTACAAAAGGGAGCGTTTGGTTCCAAGCATCCAAACATCACATTCACATAAAAGGCAGCGGTTCACATCTGACATTTTGTTGTAGTGGTCTCCAGCGAGTGCCAGATTATAAAGAAGTTACATTTTTGTTCTCTTTAACTCACTGGATGGATACAGTGCATATAGGAAATGTTTTATGAAGTAATTCTGTATGAGCGAATTCAAGTCCTTGTGGATAACGTTACCAGCCCGACCAAAAACGTTAACCAAATATTTTTTATATTTAAAATGTTTGTTTCAATTAAAACTTCATTTATGTCTATTGACTGTATCTTAAATGTAAAATAACTTGATCCTGTGTGTTTAAAGTTTAATACAGGTTTGTGGTTCTTCATTTCATTTTTTAATTCACCATTGTAATCTGATGTTTACTGATTTTTTATATCAATGGGATTTATATCTGTAATTATTGAATCGAATCGAGAGCTTGTAAATCAGAATCCATACCCAGCCCTAGCTTTTACAGTGTAAAGAAAACCAACAGAGAACCAGACAGTCAGATCGATTGATGAGCGTAGAAAAGGGAAAACCACGACAATGCCCACTAGACTAACGGGAACCTCCATCACTTCTAATGTTGGCTCATGTCTCTCTAGAACACAAACACAAATGCTTATCTCACCATGTTCAGGTTCACATACGAGTCAGCAAATGCTGTCAGCTGCTACCCAAGAGAGAGACAGCTCACATTACATCCGTGTCTCTTTACATCATCATCATCTTGTCCTGTTTGAACACTTGGGTGCACAACACAACACGGTAAAACACAAACCCAAAGCTTAAGCTTAGCTTGTACAGTTTGTGAAGTTCTGTCGCACAGATGAGCGAAAGCTGATCCCAGATTCATTATGAAATCGAGTTGTTCTCATTTGTTTAGTCTTCATCTGAGACCCGGGTGTGAAACTGGGCTAAATCTACTGAGCTCCTTACACAAAGATGCTAATACTTCTTAACAGGAGACTAAAGAAAGCCAGGAACCATGAGAGCTTTACTATAACCGCTAAAATTTCTTCATGACAACCTGACAAAAAAACTAGCTTGATGCACATACTGAAGGTTTGATATAGATTTTGAGTGTTAAAATAATTTTCTCTATCATAGGCATTAAAAAGCCATTTGTAAGTTGCCATCACTGCAAAATTCAAACACTGTAGCCCTATCAAAACAGGTCATTTTTCAGGGCCTATAGAGGAGGCTATAAATATGGCAGACGGTTATAAGTGACGTTTTATAATTTTACCTCCATTTGCTACTGCTGTTTAGATATTGCTTTAAAACTTCAGTTATTTCCAGTAATAGGCCTATTTTTTCTGCACATACTTGATGGATAGATCGTTGGAAAAACGTCAACTATTTTTGGCAGGCGCTGGAAAAAAATGCGCTGCGATTGAAAATGGTTTTAGTTCTTAAGGGGGCTGTGCATTTTTGTCGACTGCGTGGTTCAAACAGACGTCCTGTCTGTCCAACATTCTGACAATAGGCTTGGTTGTGCCATGAGAATACAAGTTAGCAGTTGGCTAAATTAATCCAATGTACACTCCCAAATGCTTTAAATCATAGAGCGGCCATCCGTCACATTTTTCTGATTAAAAAACTAAGATACAAAAACTAAGTTAATAAGCAAGTAGATAAACTAGGGATGCACCGAATGTTCGGAACCCGAAAATATTCGTCCGAATAAGTGAAATGGCCGTGACATAGAGAGAGATGGAGAGAGAGAATTTCTGAATGAAAACGTCTTTACATTGGTTACAGCAGGACGCTAGCAACGCCAAGGTCATGGGTTCGATCCCAGGGGATTGCACTTGGCAAAGACAAATGTATAGTACAATGCAATGCAAGTCACTTTGGATAAAAGCATCTGCCAAATGTATAAACGACCTGTCAAATGTTCTGTGCATCACGAATTTGGAGGAGAGACGTGAACTGAAATGGTTGTCGGTAAAAATTGCTTTTTTTCTTTAAATCAATTGGCAGTGAAGACCAAAAACGTTTTTTGTTTATTCATATTTTTAGCTTATAATGTTGAATGGCACTTTTTAATTAAGTGTTTGGCTGTATGGGTACAAAGTACAGAACATTCTTTGAGCAGTCAGTTATAGGCCCATGATAGGCTATTCAAGAAGGGAGACAAATTATAAAAGCACATTTTGACCGTTGGGTGAAAAAACTGGCTAAATAAATAGAAGAAATACGAAAAGCTATGCTCGGTGTTTGGTATTCAACAAGTGTGTCATTTTTAATTGGCTTCAGCCAAGAATTTTCATTTGGGTGCATCCCCAAGATAAATAATAAATGTTGAAACTGGTCAACTTACTTTAACAAGATTCACGACTGTAAACTTATAATGATTTACAATTTTACAAGTGCTTGGGTTTTCCGTTATTTCTAAAACTACGTAAAGTATGTAAAGTGCGATTTTATGTTTCAAACAGAGATGGTGATGGATGACGATTGTAGCTTTAGGTCTATGACAATTAATGATAAATACATACAAAATAACAACATACAAAATGCTTTTTGCAGACACTTTAAATCAACTTAAAGTTTATAACAAGCTATACAATATATCTGTATAGGTAACGAATGGATTTGCAACCAACCGCTCACTCCACCCTTCCCTTTCGAAACACTATGCCAGCTGACAGAACATGGCGAATAACATGCCAGGGGACACGTGGTGTATGTAGATAGAAATAGCTCATTCTAATGTAATAAAAACATAACGCTTTATTGTGTAACCTCTGAAGACATAGCTATGTATATTATATTGCATTTCTATCAATAGATCATCCCAAAAATGAAACACTGGACCTTTAACAGAATACATAATTCAGATGTGGAGAACCCTTGATAAAGTTTTCGTGATCTTGCAGAAAAAGTCATTTAATTTGTCCAACAGAAATTGATAGCGGACAAATTAAACTCATGAGAGTGTGAAAAATGTGCATCAGAATATTGCACACAGCAGCAGTGGAGCTAAGTGAATTAGGTCCAGCACTGCCTGCTTTTTTACAACCTTGTCTGATCTTGCACCCAAGAGACTCTATAACTTCACAAAAAGAACAGCTGAGCACCGTTTTTGCTGGTGTTCAGCAGAAAGTTGCCTCCTCTTGAAAAACACAGCCCAGGAAAAAAAGGGAGACAGACTTTACCGTGTGTTAACCGTTTGTATTTCAACCCTGGAGCTAAGCTGTGAAATTATTTTGAAAGCTTCCAAGAAACAACAACACACAGACGCTGCTCCTTCTTATATAATCACAGCATCTTTCACTGTACAGAGTGAAAATAAAACCTCAGCAGCCAACAGGCAAAGCAAACAAAACAAGATCCTAATGCTAACCATCTGACATACAAAAAGTAGTCGAAAATCAACACACATGTTCTATAACAACAATTCTTAAAAACGTTTGGTAATCACAGCCTCCGGATTGTAGAAGGTACATTATAAACGGCAGACTTCCTCCGAGTCAAATCTCTAGGCCCATCAGAACATTTCAGGCAGTTTCAGACAATTAGGTGGAGGAGGAAGTGTCAGATTGTTGCTAGACTATATTCAGTTCAGAAGATTAGTGAAATGTGCGAGGGGTACGGTACAAAAAGTCCCAGCTTGGACATCAAGACTCGAAAGATCCTCCTAAACTTCACGAGAAGGCTTTTACGTAACAAGCTTCATAAAACACACGATTACATCACAGTTATGAGAAAATGCCAACATTATGTCCGAGATATATATCGGATTATCCGTGTCAAATATCCGAACGCATTTGAATGCTTCTTCTTCTTTTGCACATAAACGCTTCACGGTGATTCACTAAATGGGAAAGCTGGTCCGGTACCTGTCCTTAAATCCTTCCACGGACATTACAAACACAGATCAAACATCACTACAAACTAACACAGAGCGTTGACATCCTGTCAGTTCACAACCCATGTTCAACTTTCTCAAGCTGACACGCCATAAACTGTTTGCCTACTGCACAGTGTTGACAGAGCATTGAATTATCACAACACAAAGACATCATCAGGTCAAAACCAGTTTCCACGAAATGTCTGCCGCTGAAACAAAACCGAATATCCACAAAAATATTATATTTATAAGCAACACAACTTAACACAGCCCGGTTAATAAGTGGAGAAGCCCTCACTGAATGACATCATCATGGCGTCACCATGACAGAATGCCAAACAAATGTCGTCACCGTCAAACGCGTTACTTTGTCGCAATCAAGGCGGTGGACAGATACGTCATAGAGGCGGCTGTGAAAAACAAAAACAACAGGCTGTCCATCTGTCTGGACAGTGTGTCGTGTATCGTAGGCCAAGTATATGTCCAGACCCCGTGTGTCGAACAAAGAGGATTTAGTTTGACACACTGTCTACACCTAAATGACACAGACGGAGCCCATTGGACGTGGCCAGTGTAACTGATGTATGATTCGTTTGATAATATACCGTATAAACACAACGAAACGTCTAGCAATGCGAGTCTACCAAAACGACAGTGTGACAAACACACGTTATTTTACTCAGCGCGAAAGTTAGTTTCTTTTAGAGCCACTTTGTTTATTTAAATGGCTTTTCCTAAGCTTACCTGATATGGAGGTGGCGGTTCCAGATCCGGATCGTTGGCGTCACCGAAACTGGCCCTGTCTGACTGAGATTCGTGTAGCAAGGAGATATCATCCGAAGTGGGAGATTTAAGACAATTTCCCATCTCCCTTTCCAAAGTCCTTGTTGTCTAAATGTCGAAATCCTGCCTATTCCCTTCTTTCCGCCCCGAACAGACCTCCGTCGATTAGAAACGAGCGATTACGAGTCTACCATTCATTGAAAACGATCCGATCCGAGATCACGGACGGAGAAAAACAAACCATTGTCGATACACAAAGACCCCGAACAAGAAGTGTCAGCCGCGCGCAGCGCATAGGAGAATACGAAACGACGTCTTTACAAACGCACGTAGTCTAGACTTTACACATGAGCCGGTTTGAAGTAAGACCGTGTTAATACTGTTGTGTTTCTCGGTAGTAAACACCGTCTAGCCTTCAACTAATAATTCCCACCATAGCAACTATGCGCTCACTCTCAATGGCGACAGGGGCAATGTTGCCTTTCAGGCAGTCGCTGTAAGACCCGCCTCCGCTCTCTCGCGACCTATCAGAGGATCTCTTCTTCAGCCAGGAAGTTGATCGTGGATAGAGGTCGTCCAATCAGATTCGCGACTTAGAACAGCAACAAGAGAGGGTTTAAAGCCTGTAAACTTGACCGCATTGGGTTTATTTTTTATTTACGTTGAGTAGGTGGGATCTCTTGCAGATTTAGCCAGGATGTTTGCTTTGAATGAAATTAGTCAGGCATAGATTCACTTCTTTGTTTGTCTGTTAATGGTTTTGATATTAAAAAAGTAGATCCTCCACATCGAATTGCATTATGGCGTCACACACAGCACTGCTTTTTACGTATGGATTAGTCGTGGTGACGTCATGTACACAACAGAGAAAAGCGAAAAGATTCAGAATGCAATTTTATCAATTCATTTTAAATTAGAAAATGTATTTACTGGAAAGTCTATTTGTACTGTAGCCGTGCACCACATGTACGCGATTTGCTGACCTCTGTAGCCCAAAGCCTGTATCAGTATGAATATTTAAATATAGCTGCAAGCAGCAATTACGGGGGCCAAGCCCTACAAGGGCACAAACTGGGAAATGCATGTGGACAGTTCTGTCACCAAACTTGTGTGAGTTGAACAAGTCGTTCCAGTGATGATGCAAACCAAGTTCCGTTTCAATACACAAAAGGGTCGCGAAAATACAGCCACGTGATCATTTGGTGTGCTCGCTTTGTTTTCCTTAAGGCTCTATTTGAGAACCATTTGATCAATCAATAAGCCTTTATTAACTTTATTAAGGGGTGTCCCTGGAAGCTATATACACAATTCAGTGAAAATCAGACAGCTTTTGTAGGAGGAGTTAGGAGGATAACTTTGATATCGATGAACTCTGCTCGAGACAACAAATATACTAGTGTGAACAGAATAACGTTATGTTGATTTCCTCGTATATTACAATCAGATTAATACATTTCGTTGCATCTCCTGACCTCTAGGGGCATGACCTTGATGAACCATACCAAGTTTCATAGCGATCTGCCTGACAGGCGATGCTGTCACCAAATATCTATTGGGCGATCAAGATGTGCCAATGATGATCCGTACAAACTTTTGTGTAAATACACAGAGTTTTGAAGTGTCAGAGTCAATCGATTGAAGTCAATCAGAACCTATTTAATGTTTTATTTAATTAAAATGCAACTAGGTGGCGCAGCCCTACCATCTTTTTTGTGTGTTCTCAGACTGTGCCCATAAATCAACATTGTGCCCATAAATCGTTTTTTTTTACTTAATCAAACTGCAGGCCAAACAGGTTTTGTATCGTTGGACTCTGCAAGGACAGGACTCCCACTTAAATCTGTCAATCTCATACAAAGTTATAGGCCTGTAAATATATATCCTCACCGCTAGGTGGCGCAGGCTCGAAACTTTACGTTAATGTGTTCATAAAATACAGCATTTTGCTACATTATTCAATATGAATAATGAAGAGAGCGCATGTAACTCCGCTCTTCATCAGGTTACACTGGCTCCCTGTTGCCGTCCGCATAAAGTTCAAAGCTTTGCTCCTGGCCTACAAGACCAACACCGGATCTGCACCATCGTATCTCCACTCGCTAATGCAGATCTATGTTCCTGCCAGATCACTGCGGTCTGCAAAGGAACAACGACTAGTGGTACCATCCCAAAAAGGAAAAAAGTCACTCTCCCGTACCTTCTCTGGATCTGTTCCACATTGGTGGAATGATCTACCAGCTGCTACAAGATCAGCAGACTCGGTTGCCATCTTTAAAAAACGCCTAAAAGCGCATCTCTTCCGTCAACACGTCACTGATTGATTTATCCTAATTCTCTTCCCTCTCCTTCTTTATAAAAAAAAAATTACTAACCTCACTATTCTTAGCTTTTTATACTGTGCTAGGCTTTAATGGACTAGTTTGATGCACTTATGTATTTTGTTGCCTATGTTGTTATAATTGCTTCCAATGTTTCCTCATCTGTAAGTCGCTTTGGATAAAAGCGTCTGCTAAATGACTAAATGTAAATATGAGCGAGACCCAAAATGACCGACATGGGAAACTGGATATTGTTCGACTCGTGATGACATCCCACATCTAATGAGGCAAACTTTCAGATTTTTGGGCTAACCCTTCGATGTTATAAACATAAATAGAAATGTTTAATAACTTCGGACCACTATGTTGCGCTGTGCCGAAACACAGCATGTTACATTGGGTCTGGCTTGTAATGACATCTACAAACATTCATGTCGATCCATGAAAGTTTGGCAAAGATACAGTATTCAATCCATTTTGGCGAGCTCTCCGTCAAATTCATTGACGCGCTTGTACGAAAACGGATTGACCAATCGAGAGTCCTTTGGTAGCTTTTTGACAGCATTGTCTCTAGATGTTACATACCAAATTTCGTAGGAATCGGTGAAAAGCTCTAGGACGAGTTCGAAAAAGTAAGCTTTTTGAATTTATTATAAATGGCGGGAAAAAATTTCATGACGGAAAATGACGTCACAGGGTGTATTTGAATCGGCGTGAGCTCAGGATTCAGATGAAACATTCTTATTTCTACGGCGTGTGGTTCAGAAGTTACGATCAAAAATCTATGTGCAACTTTGGACTGTTGTTGGCGCTAGAGGGATTGAGTCCAAACTTGCTAATATAACATATGAGACTGTCCTCTATCTGTGTGCCAAATTTCATAACTTTCCTATATACTTTCGGGGCTTGACCCCTAATATGAAAACTAACAAATACGGGTCTCCACCCTTTTGGGCTTGACCCCATTAAGAGAATAAAACACACACATTTGTACACATTTCTCCTTTACCATTTATGAGTCAGTGTGACTTTGCTGGTCAGATCTTTCAATAATAAACGAACATCATGCTACAAGTAGGCCATAACATAAAATGCATGGTATTACGTGATTTGATGATGTTTTTTCTTGACTTTGGCAGATCTGAATATCATAAAACAGACACGCTGTTGTGGGGCTAAATTATTCTAAAACACAATTTAAAATAGGCCTTGCAATACAAGACAGTCTAACCAAAAATACATACACTTCATTGGAGAACAATTTTTAGCTCTATTAAGATTGTTTACACTATTGTGAAAAGCTTCAAAAGCAGTGTACAAATACGAAACAAAATCTAATTCTCTGTCCTGAACCAGCTCAACGTTTTTCTTTTTTTCATAAGGCTTCAGTGGTTATCAAAGCATCCCTCACGCTGGTTGAAACTTGCACACCAGCCTGTCCTGCATGCATGTAAAAGACTTGTTTGTTTGAACTCAAGTACGATTTGGACTCAGTCCACATGAAGGAGACTGCCTTTCTAAAAGACACATTCAGCTGCCCACTTAAACCTGGACAGTTTCAAAGGCAACGTAACAGTGAATAAATATTAAAAAAGCAAAATAAAACTAAGCAACCTCCCAAAATTCCAGTGTACATTTTACAAGTTATTTTCTGTTATTAAGTCAGACCATTTCTTATTTAACACTAAAACAGATTATGTACAAAGAAACTGTCCAGTCCATGAGATTTGACCCATAATTTTACCTTTGGAGGCTTGATTCTGAAACCTATTTAACCTCCAAATATTGCAAAGTAAACTTAGATCAAATAAAACATGCATTACGATTGGACAAAAGGCACAGCCATGTCTGGAGTCATAATGTCACAGGTTGACCAAAGATTGCGGAGAGCATTACCAATAAAAGTTCCAAAAGTATTTGACCAAAAGTAATTGACAGTTTCACAGCTGACAATGTTCTTACTATCCTGATTTAACAGTATGTTATTATTGTTGTTTACTTTAGTAAATGTACTATTTTAAACAAAAACAATATTGGTTCATTTGCAAATTATAATAGCCTGTCGTCATTTGTGTGCCTTATCTGATAATTCCCTGTCTTCCATGTCCTGTTTATACTCAGAATGAGATGATTTGTATCTATGTTTAGTTCTGCTTTAATCGGTCATGTGGTCATTTTAGTCCTCTTTTTGGTACATGCCCTTCCACGCCCCGTGTCAAGCTCGATCTCGGCTGCCATTAAGGACTTGAGGTTGAGCAGTGGTCTCCGTTCTCCACCGTCCCTCGTGCCTTCTGCAGCGCTGCCTGAATTCGGAAGTGTGTTCTTGATTCCATGGAGTAGTTCTTGTAATTTTGCCTAGTGGAAATTACAGTTAATAGTGTAAAGGGCTTTAGGGAACAATACTTTTATGTAGCAGTATAAAGGTTTAAAACACACAGAGGAAAAGTGCAAAACAGTTTATAATGAACTTACTTGGCTGCCTCCAAGTGTCTTACAGCTTCTTCTATTTTGCCCATCTCCAGACACAGCAAACCATGTTCCAGAAGAGCATTTGGCACCAGGTAGTGATCATATTTAATCTGACTTTCACTAAATAAGCATACGTGCAAACCGAGAGAGAGAGAGAGAGAGCTTTAACAGTGACACAAACAAGATAAATCAATGATAAGGTCTTTTTCTCTTTTATCTGTGACAGATATTTAAAAAACTAAAATTACAAAAACACGTCATTTAACCAATCATGCTAATCTAAATGGACATCACTCACTGGATGTCTTAGAAATCTTAAAAATAGGAAACAAGCCATATCTCTCTTAAGTCTTCAATGACACAGATAATACTTTGCTTTACATTATTGTGTATTATTAAGATTTAGACTGACTTGCAAAGGACCAGGGTGAAGTATTGTTCAGCTTCTTCCTTACGGCCCAAGTGTTTGAGACAGAGTCCTTTCAGCAGACTGACAACACACAGGTCATCTGTGGTAAACTCGGTCCCTGAGAGAAAACCCGCAGAGAGAGAAAATAAGCCAGTTGTGATACATGTAGTTTTTTCTCTGGAATACAAAACATTACTTTGCTGTTGCTCAATCCTCTGCTGGGCCTCGTTCAGGGTCTCCAGAATGCCCTCGGTCAGGTCCTTGTGCTTCCCGATCACAGTGTAGCCGTTCCAGATATACATCATTTCCTGTTGTGTAAACATATCCGCACAATGAATGCTAAGAATGCATCGTCAAGGTGTTTCCCTTTGTTTATTTTTATTCACAAAGATGCAAGCGTCTGATACATGTGAGCGACAATTTATAAAGCTTATTATCTGTTTATTAAGTTCATAATTATATTTTTGGGGATCTGCTAGAATACATTGTATGTTTCTTGTTATAGTCGGTTACTGTACAGTTGTTTCGTTCAGTACAGGCACTGACCAATGGCGGTGCAGGAAGAGGAACGTGATTTTCTGAATTATAGCGTCTGGCTTTTCTGATGGCAAACTTCTCCGTGGGCAATGACTTTCCAGCTATTTTCTGCTTCAGACCAGGAACTTGCCTAAAGAGTATCAAACACACCATAGGTTTGTATTAATAAAATATATACAGTATATATGACATGTTTTGGCAAGAAGATGACAATAGACTACAATTAAAAGTAAGATGATCACAGCTTGAGTAACATGACATTACAGTGCTTGAATGCTGTGGTTGTATGCAGCTAAATCGTTTAATTGAATCATTCAATAAGCTTTTCTCGTCTAAACATTGTAATAGATTTGTAGATTTTGTTGTTATATCCTCCTAACAAAGTGCCTCTGCGCACACAATAAAACACGCAAGTCTCTTGCCATTACCTAAACAAAGCCACCTCGTCCTCGGTGAAAGGCTGGCATTCCTCACGACTCAGCATGCTGAGGTAAGCACCTTTCATATATGCGTACATGGCCTGCAGAAAAGTGTGTGTGAAGAGAAAGATGGGTTTTAAACTGCATCGTAAACAGAAACATCCCAGCTGGAGAATAATGGTCTTCATTCGTGTCATATCAGCGCAGCCTTTAAATCTGAACAAAATCCGTAGTTCCATATTTTCACACTAGATGATAATTAAAAGATGTACTTTGGTTAACACAAAGATCGATCAAGTGACCTCTTCACTATCTATTTCGTGCACCAGTACACCGTGTGTTTTGGGGCGTCACCTTGGACCAGGTGTTCTCTTTGCTAAGCAGATCTGCATAAATGTAGGCCATCTTCCATTGTCTCTTATATGTGAAACACCACATCAGTTCCCAGTAACACATGTGATGGAACTGTTTCCAGTGCTGCTGGGCCTCACAGCACTCCTCAAAACGCTTGATAGCCTGCAGGACAAGAACATATTTGTAGAATCACATGCACACACTTGCAACTGGCAAATTATAGTCTAAATGAAAGTATTCTTTGCAATAGATAGGAAGTAACAATGACGTACAGCATCTATATTTCCTTTGATTTCCTCTATTCGGCCAGCGAAGAACAGGAAAATGGATCCCTGGAAGACACAAACAAGTTATGTCTATTTCGTTTTTAAACATTAATTTTATGCACATACTTAATAGAGTTTATCCAGTCTGAAAAAAACCTAATTAAAACTATTACTTTATACAGATAGTGTTGCTAATGTATTAAATGTATTTGATCTTTTTCATGTTTTTATGCTTATATGCTGTATATTGCCATTTATACATTTTTCTTTTTCTTTCCACGTGTGCACTATATATTATTGCTCTTATTCCTACTCTTTTTTTCTTTCTACTTTTCTTTATTGTATTTGTTTCACAACATGTTTTGTGTGCAGTTGCAAAATTCTGAAAAGCACCATAGAAATAAACTTGACTTTTATTCATATTTTATTGTCCTTGTGTCATTTCAAACCTTTATGACTTTCTTCCGCAGAACACAAAAGAAGATACCTTGAAGAATGTTTTTAACTGGCAGCCATTGACTTTCGTTTTTGATTGGACGTTTCGAGTCCACACACGTGAATATGTGCTGGCGCTGTTCGGCTACCAACTTTCTTCAAAATATCTTTTGTATCCTGTGTCAACATGAGCATGTGAAAATACTCCAGCTCAATCCTGCATTAATGTATTTTGAATAGGACTGTCGAGTACCTTTGGATACTTTTTCAGATAAGGCTGGAGTAATTTTTCTGCATCTTCTACGTCTCCCTCTCCAGTGCCTAAATCCCACAATATGAGACAACACAGAACAGCACAATGTTACATACTTTGGCTATCTAAACTGGCAATATTTGATTGATGATTGTTGTTCAGGGGCAGATCACTTTATTTAAGACACCATGCTGATGAAAATCCATACCCAGAATGAAGCTCATGAAGGTGTGGTAGCAAAGTAACAACATGGTACATAGAAAGGACCTGAATGTGTGATCGGCTGACCCCTCCTGAAGCTGGTCAAGACCACACTCCTACAGCACACACACAAATACACACCATGTGGGTTAAAGGATAACCATATCAAACATACCCAAGATGGACAGACACAACACACCAAAGTAAGATCAGGCCATCATTCACTAATATTTATGCTTTGCTACATCTGGTTTAAAAAGCACCAGCATACGCACTGACACACTTTACTGCCAGAAAAAATAAGCAAGCTCAGATTCGGTTTCGTTAGCGCACGCCAAATGTGAGCAAAGCCAAACTAAGCTTGCTAGTACACAATACTCACTTTGTTACCAGAGATGCCCACAAATTCCAACAACTTGAGAGTCCTCGTTGGCAACAGCGACAACATCTGAGAGAAACAGGTGAAAGGTTTAGAAAACCGCCCTGTACCAAAGTGAACTCAATGCTTGGATTCATTAATGTTCAGGTCTTATTTTAGACGGGTCCGAAGTTGTCTTTAAAAAAACAGAGGTCCACAGATAACATAACTCACCAGATTAAAGGCCCCGACCCCGAGCTTAACTCCTCCTTCAAAATGACAGTGATTGACACCATTCACATAACCTGAGGACTTCAGGAATGTATGTAGCTCCCTTGAAATAAATCACAAACACATGTAAAATGACAATTATTTAATGTTTATGATATTTAAAACGCGGGTCACCAAACAACATATGCCCCCATTGACTTCCATTGTATGAACACAAAACCACAAGGACATTTCTCAGAAATATCCACCTTTGTGTTGCACATAGTCCTATACAGGTTTGAATGGTGAACTTCTCCTTTAAGGTGCATTTAATACAGCACATTTTAAGGTTCCTAGACAAATTATTATTTTCAATATACTACACCTTAACACCAACCTTTAGAGACACCTTTATCCTCTTTAAATTTATAGAAAGGCATTATTTTGTCCAGATATGAACCAATTTACTAGTACAGCCTTACATGCCGTTTTAAGAGGTTCCCATATTTATGAGGTAATATATAGAAAATACACATATACACATTGCTTTACTAAATGCCTGTGTGTGGATGTTTTGTAGGAGTTTGGGTCATTTTGCGCTGTCAAATATTTATGTGCAATGAAATAAAATCTAATCAAACAATTCTCAGTTGAATGAGGACTTACTTGTATATTTGATAACTGTTTCTCACTTTTATTCCACCCTTGATGAAGCTGATCATGTTTTCATCCTGCAAAAATGCCATTACAAATTGAAATTTAGTTTCATTGATATATTTTAGATAAACAATTTCTCTGTAATGCTTTTACCTCACTCGCAGCAACAAAGTGGATTTACTCACCTGCAAGAAAGTGAGTGCTGCCCTCTGGAGAAGACATTCAGCATAGCACACTTCAGCATGGATCTCCTCTGTAGAGGACAAAACGGAAATAGGGTTTCAGTATATCTTCACATATTCTCTTTGAAAAATGTTTGAATAAATATCATCATGGCAACAAGAAACCTTTGAGAAGCTATTGTAGATGCATTTAATCACGATAAATTGGAAAATTAGTTTTTCTTAAATTTAAACAATATAGATTTATCAGTGTCTTTATCAGTTGAAACCTAACAAGCTTTTAATGTTTTGCAAAAAACGTATGTGCTGTTTCTTTACAATTAAATCCACTTTTTTACCGTAATGCTTAAAGTATCGATACTTTTTGGGGTCACTGTACATTTTACAGTAACAATCTCAAAATATAAATTTGACTTCATAAAATTATGTATTCATAAAATTTGATAAAGGATTTATATAGATTCCCACCTTCTGTGAAGTTTTTGCTGTTGAATGAAGACTTTTTACGGTACCTGTAATGACAAACACAGTTTTATCAGTGCTGAGCTATAACAACACAATGGCTCTCAGAAGAGGACACTACAGAACATACACACATTCACATACACATACACATTCTCTGTTATAATCCAGTGTGTTAAAGTTTGTATGGCAGTCAAGAGTACACCCGACTCAAAATCGATTGATTTATTGTAAAACAAAATTGTAAAACAATTGGATTTAAGCAAATTATAGCTGTGAAACTAAACATACATAAACAAATATTCTGAGTTAGTTTGGCTTCTATTAAATTGACACATTTACATTACATTTACATTTAGTCATTTAGCAGACACAAATACAAGACATACAAATGAATGCCGGGGTATAGACATGTAGGCCGCAACTCCAAGACGTATTTAAATAGGTTCCAAGGGGTGTATAAAAGTTAAGAAAGTGTTTATTTGTCAAATCAGTAAATCTTTGTTGCCTATAAGTTATATCTTTCTCTTAGTTGTGCTTCACATTGTCTTACATAGTTTTTAAAGCGACAGTTAACCTAAATAAAAACAAAAACTAAATATTTGATGTCTGGCAGACTAAAGTCATACAGGTTTGGACGATGAAAGAAATAATGAAAGTATAATAATTGTATTTTGGCTGTGTGGTAGCTGTTATCACAGACCGAATAAGTGACGTATTGAAGGTTAAAGGGCTTATGTGTGCGTGTATGTTTAATGGAATCAGCTGGCAGTCACATTCCATTTCTATAGGGCTTGGTATGACGTGATGGACTTCCAGAGGGTGTGTGTGTGTGGTGCCTGGAAACGCAAGCATACAGCAGATTTTAACACCCCCCCAACACAGTGTGTCGCTGGCTTCTGAAATTCCTCTCCAATCTGGTATGCAGTGATACCCTTAAACCTGCAGCATTGTAGGATTATATCACCTATCCAAATGTGACATAACTGAGAGGAACCTGAAAATCATTCAATCATTTATCCACCCTCATATCATTCCAAACCTGTATGACTTTCTTTCTTTTGCAGAATACGACAAAGTATTTTTAAAATGTTGGTAAGCGAACAACATTGGCCATCATTGACTTTCATTGTATGGATACGAAATCACTGAGACATTTCTCAAAATATCTCCTTTTGTGTTACACAGGAGAAAAAGTCATATTTCCAAGATTACAAATCTCATATACCGTCTGTCTTCTCAGATTTTTGGACCCTGCTTTATGTAGGCCTATATTATAGTACATCAACAAAAACAATACACCCGGCCATATATTGTAAGATGACATCATAACATAGTTAAAATATCGGAACACACCGTTGGCACAAAGCCTGCGCTTCTTTCATAGTGTTTCCCGCTGTCAAGATATCCTCCGGGTTAAAGGTCATCATGGCCTGCATTTCCAGTATGGTGGCATATGTAAGTGCGTGGTACATGCTGTCTTTATTCCTGCCAGAGAACACAAAGACATTAGATCTATATATAGCAGAGAAGGAGCCACGACTACGAGAAAGATCACCTCTGAATCTGAATAGACCAGATTGATAACCACACAGCACGCAGAGTGATATCATCACTCTAAATACGCTATGAAAAGAAACAGAAAACCACACTATTCTTGAATCTTTTTATCATGTCTTCGGAGAATGTCTTATTATTTTCATCATCAGAAATTCTGTTTTTTTTATAAATGGATAAATTCGTAATGAACTGCAGGTTGTAACTTTGACACAATTTCATTTAACTTAAGAATTAAAGCGCCATTGAACTTTTAGTTGACTATTTTTGCTTTTAGTTTAAAGGCAAACAAACTTAAGTGAGCTATATGTTTAATTCATTCCTGTGTTGGTTTAGTCCTTTCACGAACAGGACAGAATGTGACACTCCTGGTCCAACATTCCTGCCTTGAGCCTCCAGCTGAACAGGTTTACAGCTAGAAATAGACTACCGCTGGTGTGACAGATGCGCAGGAATGTGGCAAATTTTTTGTGTCCTCGTGTTTTTTTAAAATCCTATAATGAAGAAATAGATTCCATCGCCAGTGGACGACTGGTGAACAACCATTCTGACCCCTCCCTACACAATGCATACCACACAAACGTCTGTTCACATACCTGCTTTGTCATGGAACCTAATCATTATGTGGATAAAGAAGAATGAGCTGACTTGTAAAACGATGTCAGCGTTGTTGCTTTCAGCGAGCCACACATACTTTCTTGGGTGCTTATTCAAATGTTAAGTCCATTTTCTTCAATTTATTTGATTTATTGTAATAATTTATCCCTCTTATATCATTTTTTTTCAATCTTCATTAAATGAACATCCTTTCGTGTTCTTCAAAAGAAAGAAATTCGCACTGGTTACAAACGATATTAAGACTAAATGACAGGATCTTTATTTTGGGTGAACTTTCTCTTAAAGAGAGTTATGAGAGATAAGAAAATGTCTAGAAAGCTCATCACGTCATATAACCAATTCTGTTAATAAATCCAAATTAACTATTCCAGGTAAATCATAAGTCATTTGTGAAAGAATATAACAGGAAGGAGAGGCTGATCTTCCCAGATCTGATCTTGTTTGATCTGTTCTATCATTGTTCAATCTGGACCTGTACAGACATGAGGTTTTAACACTGATTCAAGCATTACTCTTTTTTCACTTTCTTCAACTGTTTGTAAACTTTCTCCGTATATCTATCATCAGCTCCGAGCCCTGCTGGTTGGAATGGGGTGGGACGCGACTAATGCAAACCCATTAGTTAATCACAAAACTGTGACTTCACTAGGCAAGTTCAAGCAACGAGAAGGTTTAGGTCTGTGCGTGTCTTTCCTCCATTAAATCGCTTCCTACTTGATAGCTTTTCAATGCTTGTTTATAGTTCTAAAAATAATTGCATAAATGGAGGAGACATACGTCGTCTGTTATTCAGACTGACCTATAAAATAAGTAATAAAACCCAACAAGATGGAGAAATGTACAGATTAATAATGACATGCACACAGATACACGCCCATCCACAGCTGTGGGTGGTGTGAAGGAGAGTAATGTCAGAGATCTAACACCCAGCATACAGATGGAAACAGGGTGTGGTATACGAACAAGGAAATGTGTAGAAGCAAATCTCAAGAGAGCGGAACATATTCAGTAGATTTGGGATATGTGAGATTTAACCGAGAAACACCCATTTAATGACTAATTGTGGATAAACGCACCTCAACCTCAAAAAACTAAATGTAACAGGAACAATATAAGAAGATTATAATGTAGATTATTGAATACACTTGCAACACACATGATAACTTCCCATACAAAACTCCCATTAGTTTTGTTCTACAACTCCGTGGCTGCCACTGCAAACATAGGTAGCTACCTTCTAAGGTGGCATCCAAGATTATACATGTACTGTCTAATACACAAAGCACATGGGTATCTTGCACATTACCATGCTGTGGCTAAGAAGTTTTGTGTGGTTGCCAGGGTGTTGCTAGGTGAATGCTGAGTGATATAAGCCAACAAAGCTATCCACCCACACCTCAAATGAATATTAAGGGCTAACTGGGTAAAAAACATAAGCAAATCAGTTTAAACTCTTTAGATTATGAAACACATGCAGCCTTACCTGCTCTTCAGTCTGGTAAGAGCCTCATCAAACTCATTTTGTAGGAACAGATCCAGTGCTGTCATGCAGTCTTGAAGAGCCAAGGAGAGGTCAGATTTCTCCGACCTAACACACAAAAACATACAAAAAGAAGATGGATCATTTAAAACAGAAAAATAAGAGATGGTTATAAATAACGCGAATATTTCTAAAACCATCAGTCTTAAAGGAGAGTGCACCTACAAGTCGGAATAATTCTGTCATGAACTCCCCACCAGCGGAACACAAGACTTGAATTTAGTAGGTTACATGAGTTGTATTGACGACTTACGATTTTTTTGTTTGTTTGTTACTTTGTTACAGTTCCAATACCCATTCACTTTCATTATAAAAAAATAAAGCGTAAAGTCATATATTTTTGGAACAATATTACGGTGAGTAAATCACCACCTCTTTATGAGAACTATATTATTAATTCAAATAAAAAAAATGTCTGAACGAAAGTAAAAGTCATCATACCAACAATTTAAATACTAACCCTATCAGATATTTTTACCCAACCAAACCAAATCAGTAAGTTACAATATAGGACAAATAAATAAATATGGATAAATACACTGTTTGTATCTGGACAGGATCTGGATTTAGATGTTATATCTGGACAGGAAGCTTATGCTCACACAGCAGGCCTTTGTGAGCATCTACAGAACATCTCACACTACTTCCACACGACCCGTTTCGTGTCACAGCTCTCCGTTGCAGAGAATCCCCTCCAGAGTGCTCAATTTAGATCGAAGAGCACCAAGAACGCTGTTACCTTCAAACAGCACTGACACACAGGTGTGTGTGTGTGTAGTGTACTTTGGCTATATTTGTAAATGCCAGAATTTCGAAAACAGCAAAGAAAAATCATAATACACTGTAAAACGTTGTTTGCATGATTGTAAACGGAACACACATTTAAACCGTAAGATTATACAATTTTAGGGAGCTGCTGTTTGTTATTCGAAAAAAGTCGGAGGCGACAGTAAAGGACACGATCAAAGCCCATTGTATCTCTCCATTTAAATATATCACCAAATTGAGCTCAAATTTGTAATGGTACTGACCTCTGACGTGCCCCACTGAGATTATAGCACGCTGCCTATAATCTAATAATACCCAACGAGCTCTTACATACAGTTCTTCCTTCCCTAAACACCCTGTTCGTAGAACTTCTGTCAACGTGGACAAATTAACCAGGAATTGAGAACTTTTGTGACAATGGCTCTCTGGCTTTCTCCACTGAGGCAAATCAAATCATTAAGTGTGACTAAATGAACGCCACGTCTTTGCATTCCAAACGGCAGCTCATACAGAGGCGTTCTTTATGTTGAGACCTGCTAAGGAGATAGGACCCGTCTTGTAGCTCAGGCTGGACCCGGAGAACTATAGAGTGGTTTTGCTGTCCGGTCTCTCCACACTCTCACATGGGTAATGACTGGCAGATGACTTTCACATGTCCACTTCTGGCACTTTGTGTTCCCAGTTCTTTGTCACATTAATGTTAACTTTGACTTAGACGTTTCTTCTAAAAATGTAAAATATAAAAATATACACACATGTAACTATTGTTGCAAACTCAAACTTCAGGAGTGACGGAGTCATCCAACAGCAATGTGAAAGACTAACAGCACAACAAGACACATGAAAACTGTGATAAAATAAAGGTTATCACATAAAAATTAATTCAGAACTTTTTCTAAATGCATGTGCAAATATTCCTGTTGTGTTGCTTGTTGTGTTTTCTTTGCAGTATTGGAGATCTGAAAAAATACAACCCATCTTGTCTGTTATTTTGACCTGTTTTTTTTCTGCTTAAAATGCAAATAAAAACAATAATTTAATTTGACTTTTGGGAATATTTTACCTAAACACATACCAGTAAACGGTAAACTCAGAAAAACTTAAAATAATTTTAAAATGGTCTCTTAATTTTTTCTTATACATATATGCACATACTGAAGTCTCTATTTGGTCTCTATTTCAACATCTAGAAGGAACAACTCCATCAGAGTCCGATATTGCGATTTCTCTTTCCTGCGTGTCACCACCAACCCCAAAACAACACTGATTCAGTACGTACATTATCCCTAGATTACAGTCAAGACCCAGATTCTCCTTCACAGGACACAAGAGAGAATTTCCTCCCTGACATAGATATCTGATATCAGGACAGGAACGAAACTAGCGAGAGGAAGTGGGCACAGGTTTGTTCAGATGCTACGACACAACCAACCTTTGCTCTCCTTGCATTTGTAAAGTGCTAAGCAAACTAAACGTGGTGATGACGCTAAACGATTCTAAGAACATCACCGGAATGACTAAAACAAACAACATGCATTCACAATGCTAAAAGATCTGATGCTTAACACTCCCTCGAGACTCACAAAAGCCATTCTCTACACTCCAACAAATGAATTCAGAACAACGCAGCAAGGGCATCCAAAACAATTACCTGTCTAATATTTCCCAAACCTCCCCTGCTTTTCTGGTTATGCAGCTTATAAAGCATTACAGTGTCTGTTAAGAAAGTCTTCAATCACTGCAAAACACATTCACACAGAACAACACGCTGTCAGCTGTACGGCGGTCTTACCCGTTTGACAGAGTTTCTCCTGACATTTTCATCTGGTACAGTGAGACCGAAGAGTGCGGAAAAGCGAGAGAGAGGTAACAGAGATAAAATTAGAGAGAGGCAGACGCAGAGTAATTCACAGTGTGTGTGAAAACGGGCCTTCGTACTGGCTTCTATCAGCAAAGCAGCAGCTTCCCTCTGGCTGCGGCACACACACACACAGTCTCTCACACACACACACTCAGTCAAGCTGCAGAGAGGACAACAGGGCAGGAACGCAGAGCTTAATAAGAATGGGATGACCATCACACAGAGAAAAAGTGAACATTCTGATTGACTATCCCGCTGTCTGCCCGCCTTCTAACAAAACGAACACACACACATCTCACCACCTCAGCCTCCTCCTCTTCTCAGCATCGTCCTGATGCTTCACACTGCGTCCTGGCTTCTAATTGGTCAGCAATGCAGCAGGGGTTGTGCAAGTTCTTTAAGCAACAGAGGGGACAATCTGAACTTATCTGAACATATTCAACAGCACTAGGACAAGCCTGTAAATCAGTGCTCAAGAGCGGAGAGATCACGAGAGGCAGAGGACAGCTGCAGACCGCTGATCAGTGACACAGCCTGAGGCATGTTGAGGAGAGAGAAGATGTGTTTGAGAGAGAAAAAAACTAGTTTGAAAACTATAGACAGAAGAGTAGAATATATAGAGTGAATATAAAACAAAGCCAGAAATTGACAAACCCTCTATTTTCCTTTTTCTCTAATTAAATAAAAAGTTATAATATTAGCTACAATTTGAAATGAAACAGAAAAACACTGCATGGATTTCAGAGATTATTAGTAAGTCTGCTTTAAGGAAAACATCCAAGCTGTATGGACTTTAAGGTCCTATGTGTATTTTTTGGAAGCTCTATTGACAGAAATGCAATTTAATAAACATAACTATGTCTTCTTGAATTGAGTATAAAGACCTTTCATAATGTTTTCATTACCTTAGAATGAGCACATCTACCGCAGGTCTCCTTGCATGGAATTGGCCATGTTGTTTCTACATTACTGATCTACAGAACGAGTTTTCGTAAATACTTTATCTCCTTCGGCAAAGAAGCAAAAACCTGACGACATCTTAAGGCTGGAATACACTTCATTTGTTGCAGAAAGTCCCTAGTCTGCAGATTTCTATAGTCTGTAATGCCAGTTTTCTTTCTAAAAACTCTCTGCAAGTGTTTGTGTCCAGCCTTTAGTCCTGTGAGAGCCACCGTAGTGGTTCAAAGGGGAAGGGGTGGAGTGAGCTGTTGGTTGCATTTCGCAACTTTACCGCAAAGATGCCACAAAATTTCATACACTGGAACTTAAAAAGAAAGTGACTGTAGTGAGGTAGGAGAGCCGGGATTCAATGCCGGTGCGTGAGCGATTACGAGCGTCAGCCTGAATAATAACGTTTTACTTCAGTAATGTGATTCTTCTCACGCACACATTCACAATTCATTCCCACTGCAGTGAATATAAACAGCTCTCTCTCACTATTCATCAGACTTCCTTAAACTAAACACATTCTGGTAGTGTGGTGTTCACATGAAGAACTTGATAACATGCTTAATATCATTTAGACCTAAATACATGTCCAATGAACCCACATTCATTAACCCTAGTGATCTTGCAAACGTGCTGTGTAGATGCAAGAGTCATTTGCAGGTTTTGAGCGAGATGGGGTAAATAAATGAAATCATTTTGTGGGTGAAATATCCATTGAACCCTTAAGTGATGCTGGGGACATATCTGGGCAATATGATTTTGTTTTCTTAAATAACTTTTTTTCTCATAATCTGATCGGTACAAAACTGCTACTTTTCCCAAGTTTGCCACCTAAGCATACCCAAATAAGTTGGAATTCATTCAACAATTTTAAAATGCTTATTTTATATCTACGATGATAATTCATGTAATTGCTACTTTAAGTTCGTCATATGTCAAAAAACTGAAGCGTTATTCATTTTAAAGGTTATTTTACTGTTTTTTAAATAGTGGAATGAAGTTTTTAATGAAAATCATGTTTTGAATTTGAACGTATGAATTTTGGGTGCTTATTTTACATTTAAATAAATGGAGGAATTGAGGTCATTTTAATGTACAGCAGGGGCAAGAGTTTCCAAGCAGAGCTGACCTCAGCATAAACCCTGAATAACAAACTCTTCCCTGAACATCAATGTGTTAATGGGCTCTGATAGTAGGCATGGTTTTGTATCTGAAACACTGTTCACAAGGCAAACCTGTCAGGACAAAATTCAACAAAAGTTTGCGATCATTAACCAAAATAATTTGCTTTGATGTGATAGAGCTTAAGCTGCTACACTATATTCATAAAAGCCACTTAAAAGATACTCATGCTTGCAGAGGAGAGGGCATTATGAGCAGTTACAGAGACACACTCACAAAAGACAAAAACATGTCTGATAGATAATTACTTTTACATAATAACTTTAACAGGCATTAATGCATGCACAAATAATGTGCGTGAGTGTGCATGTTATATGTGCATGCACTGTTACCTATCAAACTGTTATGAATTTGATATATACGAATGTATAGATAGATCTGTACACTCATAGACACTGTAAAACAAACATGATGCAGCCTTTTGGTTGTAGCTTAGATGCCAACTGGAGTGAACCTATGAATAATACATGCGGAGGGTGCTAAGAACATGCCCTTTATAAGACAATCATTAAATCTTTCTAGCAAGGTGTTAATCTCCAAAGATTCAAGGACTTCGATTTCACTCAAATCTACGGTAAAAGCCTTACTAACTTTCCTTTTCCAACACAAAGTATGCCATATAATTGATGCAGTGCATTGTGGGAGGTAAGATGATCGTATTTACCCGTGAGGTTTATCAGGAGATCTGTATTCATGCTCAGTTACGCATGAACACTCAAGACACTAGATCGTTTTTCTTCACAAGGCATGACCACAGCAAAGAAAAGTGCATGGTAAGGTTTGAAAAAGCGGAAGTGGAATCCTACCCATAATCAGTGATGACAGGGTCCAGCCTGTCTTTCTCTATGATAGGGGACCTAACAAGAGAGGAAACAAAAAAAGAAATGTGAGAAGCTGATGATAACGGCAACTGAATAGATGTTCTGATCTGTTATCATTATATTAACGGTGGGTGTCAGATTAATGGGTGTTGATCCATTATTGAAAGATTGTTAACGTCAACCACACACAAAGCAACGACGAGTATATCTGTAAAAAAATCCCATAAAGATAATGCGGGTTGTTTTAAGTGTGCCACACTCACTGTTGTGGAGAGGTGGGGCTGTCCAGCACATCTTCAGTCTTGAGTGGATCCCTAAAACAAGATCAAAATAAGTGGGACCTTATATTCTTTTCCTGAGCACAAATTTTGCACTATGCCACCAATTGGGATTTCCTTTTATTGTCCCAGTTTTGTCTTTGGAAACCCCTGAACATAAGATTTTAACTGAATATTATCAAGTCATTGTGTATCTCATTCATGACTTTATTTGGACAAATAGTACAATACATTACGCTTCAATTACTCAAAACACATACAAATAAACGAAATCACTTGATAAACAAAAATGTTCTTTCAAAACTTTAGTCTGTTTTCTTACAAACTATACACAAGACCGGTAAATCGACACCTCTGTCATAAAATAATAAACATTGTTAAGGATTAACAGCCGACGACGTACAGCACATGTGACGTGCTTGTAATGAGGAGGGAGGGGTTATTACATAAATAGGCTTGTTTGAGATGCGCCTTGCCTCGCCTGAAATGTAGGTGAGAGTAGGCGGCTGCAGTAAGGGGAGGGGTCAAAAAAGACCTTTGAAGTCGGACACTTCGTGAATCTCGCTGTTTTGTCACTTGTAAACGTGAACAGTGGAGGAGATCGCGTTCGCGTTTTTTATCGCAGACGAAGTGGATGTAATCGAAATACCACTGTTTTTACATGAAGATGGTTACAATAATAATCACAGAATGTACTGTGAAATAATGTCCAAATAAACAGCTTACACAACAACATGTAAGACATTTTCATGGATTGTATGAACTAATGGTAAATGAAGAAAATTGCAAGTTGCTTTTGAGAGACAGAGGTCATAACAAATGTTTATAATATTTAAGAACATCAGGTTTCTGCCACCATTTCACGTCCATAGTATTTTTCCATACCATGCAAGTCAAAGCTGTATTGTAGCAAACATTCTTCAGAATTTCTTCCCTTGTTTTAAGACCCAGACACTTCTCAGATGAAACCACACAAAGATGAGGCATAATGACTAAACAGTCCATTTAGATATGTATGTGTGCATGTATATTTTTAATGGATTCATTTATTAATTCACACAAACATACAATAGAATAAAGTGAAAATTACAACAAGGAAGAATTCTATTGAAGAGAAATATAAAATAAACGCATGTCCTAATTCTTAACGTCACTGGGCGTGTTTGGTTTTTGTTTCGTTTGCATGTTAATATAAATAAACAGATGGGTAATTTAATTCTTAGAATAAAGAGAAAATGCATCAGTCGACATTCTCAGCCAATGAGCATGAAGCTGTGTCGTCAGTCAGTCGTTTCCCATCATGCTTTTCAATAGCGCAGTCGGAGGAGAGCAACTGCGCTCGACTGCTCAATCCGACACAGCCGCCTCGCCGTCGCGAGAGTTTTTTTGCACACGTCAGCATGACATCAGAGCAAGGCGGACGTAACTCGGACACTTTTCTAACCGGCATTAACCGGCATGCAGCTCGCGGTGATCACCGGTGATCGGTTCTGCGCAGATTTTGCTCATCTCAAACAAGCCTAATAACAGGTACGTTCGACATAACGAAGCTCTGCGCAGACCAACCTGCATCAAAGTACCGCGGGAGCTTTTTTAAAGGACTGCGCTCGGATAACTCTCGCGGTACTTTGACGCGACACGGCGATCGCTCTGCGCAACGCCGCACGCGGTCGAACGCACCTACCAACTAACATCCAATCATCTTTCTCCAAATCTCATACCTGTATGACATCAACCGTTACGTTGGTGATGACATTACGCCTTTTGATTAACTTGAGACTACGTCACGTATCGTGAGAAACATTATTTTGTCCAATAAAGCATAAAAAAGATATACAACTATTAAATGTTAAACTGCTGCGCTAACTGAGACGTCATTACCTTTAAAAAAAGCGTAAATTCAAGATGGTTTTTAATTCCAACGTGCAGCTTTACTTGCCTTTATTCAAAATTGATATTTCGGGACTTTACTTAAAGACAATAAATTACAGAACGTTATCAGACGATGCAATCAGTCAATATCAGAAAACAATGACAGCCAACTTACTTTTTGTCCTCATTCTTCTTGTTGCGTCTGAAAAAACTCATTCCAAAGAGGAAGAGCAGACAGTTAGTCCAATAAGACGACAAAGTGTGTAATGGTCACCTCACCTATAGTGTACCACAGGTGATCACTGAACGTGTGTCTCTAACTGGCGTATATGTGATGTGAGACAGGGAGGTGTGGAGCCATTCTCACAATAAAGAGATCCTTTGGAAAAAGTGCTGGAATGCAGCGCTGCAACTCTTCCCCGGTCCTAAAGTCCTCCCTGTAAGCCAGTCAGAAAACGTGTGAGGTATTACGTGAATAATAGCCTACGAGGATTTTCGTGTAGGTATAATTTTTAAAGGAGTTATACGTGTAGTTGGTTCGTCTCACGTAAGAGCAAATCCAATTGCCAGCCATCTCAAAGCAGCCTTTTTAAAGGTCCGTTGTATGAAATCTAGCGGTGAGGTTGGGAATTGCAACAAACGGCTCACTCCACACACCTTCCGAAGCACTACGGTGGCTGACACAGTGCTAAGATGCTTCGAAGTTTCGTATTTACGAAACGCGCTCTCTAGTACAGTTTGTCCGTTAAGGGCTACTGTAGAAACAACATGGAGAATTTCATGCGAGGGGACCCGCGATATATGTAGATGGAAATAGCTCATTCTAAGATAGTAAAAAGATAACACTACGTTATGCAAGATCTTAATAGACCTCTAAAGACATAATTATGTATATTAAATATACATATATATAGATCCTTCAAAAAATTACACACTGGACATTAAAATTAAATATAGAAATTGCTTTAATCTACATGCAATGTGTCAATCTAAAATAAACACATCAAGAACTTCCTATCGAGTTCAGTAGGCGGTCACAAATCCCATAATGCATTGCAATACCCTGATGCTAGCTATTAAATCCACAGAAATAAATTTCATTTTCATATTCGCATAGTAATAATAAAGACCATAACAATCACCACCATATTAATAGCGTCATATTTATTTTGTTCATTTTAATGACATATTACTCAACATATTTAAAGAATAGCCTCCAATGAAGGGAAGTTAAAAAAATAAAATACAATACAATTAGCCTGTTCTTAAAAGGCAGTCAGTGGCCAACATACAAGTGGTTTTCTTTTAGAGGCACACAAAGCATATACATACATACATATACAGTATGGTCATAGAGCATAAGAGGGTATGTTTATAAACTGCACAAGACAGCAGCAGCCATAAACAGAACATAAAGCACTGGGTTCAGAATGGAGTATTGTAATACTTTTCTCCTATTGACAGTAAAAATGCAAATTCTAATAATTTTCATGTAAATGTTGCACCGTTGAGAGAAAATTCTGATTGACAAAAGGGGATATTTAATCTGTTGTGTTTTTTCCCACGTACACCACATATTTCTTTGTCCAAAGGCAAACTAGTGTCCTAAAACCAACATCACACTGATATCAAAGGGCAATCCTGCAAACATCTGAAAGTATTTAAAACAAAAAGAGCTTTACCGTCCCTTCCCTTTTCCCAACCTGTTGTCAAATGCTTTCACATATAAAGTCTGTGTATAATGACACCTTCACAAAGTCAATCTATTGTACAAACAGGGAACAGAAACCAGCCACAGCCAATAGAGAGTCCAGACAATGCAGACCAGAGCAGGTTCTTGTCTTTCAGGCAAATAGTGTGAGTGGATCCACCTACTGGTGAAACTATTGTACTGACAATTGAAATGGTTATGACAAATTAAGTGTTACACAGCTCTGTAATGGTATACCAATAAGATTGTGCACATATAAAAGAGCTTTTAAAATAACACCAGGAGCACTGGAAGTAGTGAAACTATAAGCAACACCAAATCATTTTCAATTGAACCTTGCGTAATATCTATACAAGGCAAAGTAGAAAGGTTAGGCACTTTAAAAGACAGCCCGCTTCAACTTCATTATTATTGATAAAATTCAATTTACGGCCATCGAATAATGAGATTTCTCAACTTTAACGCTATTGCTTCGACATTTATTGAGACAAAGGGACATTTTTTCCTATTAGGAGCAGACTGCCTATATTGTGCATTTTACGAAGACATTTATAAAACAGAATATGATTTAGATACGAATAGACTGTAGTACAAGATTACTGGCAAACAAATTCACAAATATGTACAATATTTTTCAATAGTTCTCATTAATTACAACACCTACTTATGAATTTGTCATTTTCAAATAGTGATTCTTGAAGACGTTTGTCAAGATGTGGATTCTTCAAAAGATCAAACATGGAGTGAATGGTGGTCACACATTACTTTTCTAAATTTCATCAATGGTCTCTTTAAGTATTTTAGTGTGGTAACAGAAACATTTCAGAGGGACTTCTGATATTGTAGCAAGAATGTGTGTTAGAAATCTGAGGCTTGATGGCTTGTGGGATATGTTCCTGAGAGGGGACAAACATGCCCACCATAAACCCATTGGGTTAGAGAACCATTGCTGAAACGTTGAAAAGCAGATGAAGCTGCCCGGTTTGCTTGCTTTGTAAACGTTCCACAAATGTATTAATGTTACTCGAAACACGATGAGATCAAACCTAGCACCTGGAGTATGTTTAACAAGGATTTCTTCCCCATATGAACTTCATGGGTAAATTTCGAACAATTCTAAAATGTACTTCAATTAAACGGGAGTCAATCTGCCCAAACACTTGTTTATCATTTACAATAAATTTGACAAAAGTCACATGGATTTTGAGCAGTCCACGAGACCGGTCTCAGGGTCTCTTGATTTGAGGTCATTTAAAAGCACAAGGGAGTAACACAGGAGGTTTCAAGCCAAGAAGGCTGCGATTAGTCTGTTACCTTCCACTCTTCAAATACTTTCCACCGACCAGGAACCAGAAGTCAATAGATGTACAAAGGGAGCTGGAATCATCAAGTGGTTAGTTGTTAAAACACTTCCTCCTCTCCCGCTTCTCCTCTGTGTGATTGGGTGGTGTCCAGTTTGGGTTAAGAAAGCTCAGACTTGCTAAGGGCTATCGCCAGCTCCAGATCCTCCTGCTCCTGCTGGACCACACGAACCAAGCGCTCCCTCTCCTCTCTCTCGCTCTCCCGTTTCACCCACTCTATCATGTCCTCCTCCGTGGGGTACTGCTCCACACACAAACACACCATAACCCTATCAGAAGCCCTTCAATTTACACTTGCATTCTAACATATAAGGGGGGCATGCAATGTTCCTACCTTGCAAACTTGAATTTTGTGGTAAATAGACATGAATTAAAACTGGTCTACACATCTACCAATGCGTTACTATAGACAACACTTAGTGACATCTTGTCATAACTACAGTATACAAAATAAATAATTATTCAATAATATAAATTATGTATATTTTACTATAAAGACATAGGTGTTATAAAAAGTGTACATAGTTAAAATCTAACACTCCTAAACGTTTAACTTACCAAGTAATAAGTAAACACTGGCTCCACAATGGCATTTAACTTTATCGATAAAAATTAGTTTTTCAAGACGCCTAAAAGCACATGGGAATATTTTTACATTTCATGGTGCCCAATGTATGCACCCATAACAAAATGTAATGTGTAGTTTTATGGAAAACCTCTGATTGACAGTTCATTATTTTATATTCATCCCTTAAAGGGATACTACCCAAAAATCTGTCATGAATTACCCCCCCCACCAAGTTGTTTCAAGCCTGTCTAAATGTCTTTGTAATGTTGAACACAAAGAAATATATTTGGCAAAAATGTTAGCGACTGACATTTCTGGGACATCATTGACTACCATAGTAGGTGAAATTAAATGGTAGTTAAAGGTGACCCAAAACTGTTTGTTTTCCTACACTGTAAATGATGACAGAATGTTCAATTGGGGTGAACTATCCCTTTAAGTAATGATGTCTGCAAAATACAGTACACTAAAACAATAAAAATATTGCACAATAAAATACATGATTTTTTTTTGTTGTTGTGGTTTTGCAAATGAACTCATGAGTTTTATCTGTGAACATAACATGAACAGAAATGTAACAACTGAATTGATATTAACTAACATTACCAAAGTGTAATAAATGAATGTAATTCATATTTAATGAAATTAATTAATTGAATGAATAAATATAATCTTATTGTACGGAGTTACCAAGGTTCTTTATAAAATCGGAAATCTTTTGACATTTTATGATGACATTTCCACTGATATACTGGTGTGTTGAGTCCTTAACAGCCCCTCATGCTAGACATTGAACATGCAGACATTTCACACAGGATGATCACGGATTTGGAGATGTTATAACAGATACAGATCACACACAAATGACAACTAAACTACTTTAGAAGGCAAAAGACAGAGGGCTCTTCATTTGAAAATATCTGAGATGTTTGTCATCAAAACAAATATTAATTTATTTGACGCACCATCTGATAAAGAAAGGCCACAGTGGCAAAATCAGATAAAACAATCTCTATAATTATAATTAAAAAGAATACAAAAAGGTGCCAACAGGCAATGCCGGCACTGAAGCTGATTAAGTAGCAAATCTTCTGTGTAAGAACAAAATAATATATCATCTAGAAAATGAGATGGCGCAAAGACACACGGGATGCAGTTAGAATCCACAACCAGGACGTGCTCAACCAACGAAAAGGGTCAAAAGAGAAGGAGAAGGGCAAACAGACACGTGGACACAAGGGATTAGTTTGTGTGGTGCAGGGTAAGGCGAGACAAGTCAGTGAATCGAGGTACAGCGAGGCAATGAACGTGCAAGAAGGAATAAAGCCTCAACCAATGATGGAGAACATGACAAAGAACGGGTTGGTGAATTGAGAGCAGCAAATAGCAAGCAGCCCCGCCTCTCCTTCCACAGCCAGTGAGAACGTATGCGTCGTGTTAGGAATATGCAATATCATAAATATACATATTTTCCTTACGTTTAAGCATTTCGATACATTCCTCTAGATAACGTCTGGGCCTTTTTTGTAGAAGCAAAGACCACAAGTATTTAAATATTATCATCTGTAGTATATCTACAAAAGACAATGCATAAACAATGACAGCTATTTAATAAACTGAAGCACAGATTATAGAGCAAAGGACATAAAAATACTGGATATATATACATTTTTTTTCACAAAACAAAATGAAAGATTTGGCTGTGTGGGGACGAGAGGTCAAGGCTGCTGCTCGACGGAGGTGAAATGTCAGGGTTCACACTACTGGGGTTCAGGAGAGGGGGAGGAGCTCACTTTGTCAAAGCTGGCGAATCGTGCGGGGTCACACGTGACTTGGTGGGGCGAGGAAGGGGCGAAAGGATCTGGTACCGAGTCTTTAGCTGGGAGGGAGGAGAACTCTCCAGAACCCTCTGCCTTGGACAGACCACGCCTCTGAAATGACTCGGACGACTCCGATCTGTGAATGTTGGACCGCTTACCTTCAAGAAAATACACAGGATAGAGGTCTAAGGGATGGCAAAAATGACAACAAAACACATTGTTTCCAAACGCAATGCGGAACCGGGAGTGTTTTGAGGACTGACCTGGGGGGGGAGGGGGAGGTCTGGTGGGTGTTCCGGTTTTGGGCGGTAATGCTGGAGGAACATCTGACTCTGTGTTCTCCTTAAATAAATTGATGTTTGTGCTGGAGTCAAATGGATCACCATTAGACTGAAAGACAAAAGTTCATCATCAGGTTTATCAATAATAAACCTGAAAAATCAAAAACTTCTTTGCAGTGTGTTCACAATTCTAACCTTCGCTAAGCTACTGAAGTCTGCAAAACCTCCAACAAACGTTTCATTGCCAAACACTGCTGCAAACGGATCTGAAACAAAGAAGCAGATAATAATACATTTCCGGATACTTTTTGATCCTGTTTTGAAGCAGAATACACCAGAAGTAGACACATTCAACTAAAAACTATACTTAAGTCAAAGTGAATTTGTAAAAACTGGATTCCTGTAGCTCAATTTGCAAGGTATACTGATGGGATAAAAGTGTCTGAAAAATGCATAATTGTAAATTATTTATTTGCTCTGGATTTTATAAAACATGTCGTTTATGAAGTCCTACAGTACCTGGGTCTGAGTTAGCAACCACTGTAATTCCTCCTGGAGCAAACGGATCATTGGTTGCTGCTGGCCCCTCTCTCTGAAATGGAAAAAGACAAGTTTAAGATCAAATTAAGCCCTTCAACCCATGTCATGAAATAAAATTTTATACAAATACACTTTTATATTCCTGGCAGTCGCTTTTACGGAAAGTATGAAACACTCACTGCAGGAATCTCCGGCGCTCCAAACGGGTCGTGCCCTGTGCCAGATGAGCTAAATGGATCAGGGTCTGCCCGTGCATCCATTTTAGATTTAAACGGATCGACGTCTGGGATGCTACTACTGCTAGAAGAGAATGGATCTGGAGTGACAGTGTCGTTCGTTTTGGATGAGAATGGATCTGTCTCCTTTGGGCCTGTGGTGGTGAAGGGGTCAGATGAACTGAAAGGGTCTTCTGAAGGGAAACTAGCTGAAGACTGTTTGAAGAAGTTGTCTGCCGCAAACGGGTCCGTGCCTTTAAAGGGGTCACCGCCGAAAGGATCTGGACAGAAAATAAACAAAATCGTTATAAATTGAAGTTAATTTAAGCAACTGGATATATTATACAGATAAATAGAACCTACAACAGTAAGACCATGCTCACCAGCGATGTCGACCTTTGAGAAAGGGTCATCGGTGAATGGGTCACCTGCAAAAGAGGTTTACCAATTAGCTAATGCTTTTAACCAGAGTAACCTAAAGAACGTATAACAAGCACAATCCCTGCAGGGTTTAAATCTATAACGTTAAACCTACCAATCCAGATATTTTTTAACTAGTCTATACCCCCAATATTATTATTATTGTTTAAGATACGTGTAGATCTTACTGTCTGTAAAGGGGTCAGACTGAAAGAAATCCACGCCAGGACCGGTGGGTGGGAGTGAAACTGGTTGAGCAGCTTCCTTCTCCACAGTTTCAACCTACACGTCATATAATCCAAAGGCATTAGTATAAACTTTATTAAAATGAACTAATTAATGAAACTTTAAGGAAGTTTGTTGCTCACCTTTGGTGTGCTGGTGGCAGGCCGCTCCTCTGTATTTTCCTTCTCCTCCTCTGTCTCCTCATCCAGTTGTGTGTTAGCTGGACCCGAGGTCATTTCCTGAAAACAGATATTAGAATATCTGATATTAAAGATAAAAATATAAAGACATTAATACCAAGACATAGCATATTCTATCGTTTAGTGTGCAGCTCTAACAATAAGCGAACAGGAAGTGACACCTCACCATATTCTGCTGAGGCCAGGCTACATTAGAGGAGCTGACAGTGGAGAAGGCGCTGGAGAAAAGATCACTGTTATAAAGATCAGCGCTATAAAAGTCAGCTTTAGGCTCCTGCTCCTCTGGACTGACAGGCGTCTCCTCTGCATCTGATCCAGGCTGTTCCTTTGTGACTCTGAGCTCCTGCGGCTCATCTGTGGATGCCTGCTCATCTTCATTAAGGCTTTTGTTCTGCTTTGGATTCTCTGGTGGAGATGGTGCGAGTTGAGACCACTGCAGTTGCTCTGAGTGATCAGAAGAGGGCACCGTTCCGTTTACGAGCACCGGCTCCTCCAACACTTTCCAGGTCAGCCGTGCCGTCACTTCTCTCTCCTCCGCTTTCAGCTCTGTCAAATGCTCTTGTTCCTACCATGAACGACAACAATGAATTTGAATGTGTCCAGACAAGAAAATAAATAAGATAAGCTGAAAAAGAGGAACAGGGCGTGTAAAAGAGGAACAGGGTGTTAGGTTAAGATAGCAATATAAAGGATGCGGTCAAAAAAAATGTGTGATGGGCAGACTGAAAATATATAATGCTGGAAAAACATGTAGGGGATTTCTTGATTCAGAGCTAAATGAATGGACCGCATTTGAAATGGATTTAAACGGAATGCCAGCTAATTTTCAGTACGGAAGTGAATCTGTTAGAAATCCTGTGTGGAAATATGTAGCGCTGATTTATTCATGAGAAGATGATCATATCTAACAGCGTGATGATTTATGGCAGCACACACAGAAGAGAGTCTTGTATGACATTTAAACAACCCTATTTAATATTTCATGCACATATACAGCCGCACAAAAAAATAAGACCACTTCTAAATTGTTTTCAGTTTTTCTTTATTTACTATAGGTATGTGTTTAAGTAAAATGATCATTTTTGTTTCGTTCTGTGAACTGCTAGCAATAGTTTCAAATAATATTTTTATTTATATTTCCAGAAAAACTCTAGAAACAGGTGCAGAAAAGCGGCTCTGTATTTGTTCAGACCTCAAATACTGCAAAACTGAAATCAAAGTTAATACAACAGTAATATTTGTACATGTATTTAGGAAAATTTCAACAATATTTTTTGATGTGATAAGACACATGAAAACCGTGATACAAAATGAGGTTGTCATGCCGTCTGTCTTTCACATTGCAGTTGGATGATTTAATGTTTGATTTTGTTGAAATTTAACAGACACTGGATTGGACACAATACACCTAGAAATGCTGATAAAATGAAAATTTGGAATTGCCTCTTAATTTTTACTGCAGCGGTAAATACGCCCTAGTATAAAAAAATGATCATCAATAAATAGAAAATTCTCCATCTCTAAAGCACTTGTGACATTCCAGATAAACGGGAAGAAATAGAAATATCACTGACCTGAGTAATCTGTGTGTGTGATTCTTTAACAGCGTCCTCTAGAGGGAATAGTTGAGCACGAGCAGATTCCACCGTCTCTCCAAGGCGCCGTGTCTCGTCCTGCAGACCGAGTAACTCTTCCCGAGCTCTGGTCAGCTCCTCTTCATAGTCACCAATTCTCTGTTCCTGCTCCGAGTGCTCCACCTGCAGTGACTGTATCTGGAAATGGTTATAGAAATCTAGTTATTGGGAACAATAATTAACTTTAGGGTAGTGGTTAATAAATTCTTTCCCACTACATGCAAACAAAATTAAAACAAGGCCAACTGTGGCATTAAAAGCCATTTTAAGACAACCAATGTCTTGAAATCTTTAAGACAAAATTATATATTTTTTATGAATGTTTGTAACCTAACAACATTGGCTCCCATTGACAAAACCACTGAGACCTTTCTCAAAATATCTTCTTTTGTGTTCCACAGAAGGAAGTCATATACAGATTCTGAGCGACATAAAAGTGAATAAATCATGACAGATTTTTTTATTTTAGGGTAAACTATTCCTTTGACGTTTGATCTTTTCAATACTGATGGTTGTATACCAGTTGGCTCTCCTGACTGCATTGCTGCTGTATGAGTGAAAGCTGTTCCTCGAGAGAGCGTTTCTGCTCGTCCAGCCTCTCCAGCTTCTCTTGCACCTCCTGTCGCTCCGCCTGCAATCGTCCCAGCTCCTCTGAGCCCTTCAGCACCTCCTCCTGCAGGTCCTAAGAAAAAGAGCCCAACGTTAAAGCGGCCATGCAACAGTGTTTCTTGCATTCTGACTTATTAACAATGTTAAGCCGTCTTCTCTTGTCAAAAAACGAGTTGGACCTATGACGTATTATTTCTGTGCCCATTCTTTGTGCAGTTTTCGTCCGTTTCCTCAACTTTTCTTAGTCCCTTATTGGACAATTCTCCGGGAGAAGCATGTGGCATGTCCACACGTCAACCAAGGAGAGCGGGAGAAGGAGCATGTGTTGGACTTAAGATGCCGGACTTAAACCGCACGTGTTGAGTGAAACTGATGTCTGTGTTTTGTTGGCAAAGGGTGCGCACATGCTTTATCAATTCGGGGGAATCAAACACATATCCTTTGCACTGCTTCACCAGTTAAACTGCACATCTCTAAACATGTCACACCATGTGTTCATTACATACTACTACGGGTAGTAGTACACTTACATACCTACAACGACAATGGGGCAAGAAGATACATAGAAAGCCACGAAGAGCGTTTAGTTAACTGGGATTAAGGATAAAATATATGATGTGTTTAAATGTCACTTTTTTAAGCCATTAGAAGAATATCTATAGTGATGGCCGAAGACAGCTGGATAATTTCCTGTGTCATTTCCTCTTTACCTCTCACACGGAGAGAACACGGGTTGTGCTAAAATGGGTGTGCTAAAAATAACAGGTCTGCTGCTGCAAAGCTCAGTAACTGTTGTAGATGGAAACCTTCACACGTCCCGTGCACCAATCACAGGCTGTGATAGAGCCAACGACCCTCGAAATGGAGTCTATTCTTCATCCCAGGGTATAAACTGAGCGGAGAGCTTCGACACCAGAACTGTGTTTCAAGGCCAATCTATTAACAGCCAAAATAAATATTGATTACATTTATAATCTGTGATAGGCCCTTGTCTCTGATATCTTATGCTATTGATCTTTTTATAGTCTTAATGTTTTGCTTTTGTAGGTGTGAGCGCTGATCAAGACTATATTGGGGTTGATGGATGTCCCTTAAACACACCAATACAGAAATCAATGTTTATTTCATTTCAAAATATATTTTAACATTTCAGAGACTTAATGACATGAACCAATCTGCATATATGCAAATACATAGTTTATATTCATATTTATGCAGGTGGCATTTCAAGCTTATTGGTAAATCGACTAAAATTGCACATATTTTCTATCGTTTCCGATAATTGCAGGTCTCTGAGCTAGCTATCGAAACCACAGGTGGGACATTTTCAGATGCAAAAATGCTAATAAAATCAAAAGGATAAGGTGCCTTGTTGGATGACAGAAAAGGAGAACATTTGAAAGAACAACCAGCTGTGCAGTCAATAAGACTGTGCACGGATCTCCATTTAATATCCATATAAACACATGCACACACAACAGGCTCTGTTCACTTCCTGTGTGCGCACACACACAGTTGCTTTTCCATTCCATTAGCTGCCCATCTGTCCAGGCAAAACGCAGCATTATACAACATCTTGACAAACGTTCATGTATAAATACAATAACCTGAACAACCCAAACTAAAGAAACATCATAAAAGAATCTGCACTCTGTTCAAGATGAAATTCAGAAGCATAAAGGAGCTACGAACAAAAGCATGACATTATGCACAGGAAATTGAATTATCACACAGTCTGGGAAAGACATAGAGAGGGTGTAGATCACTATGGAAATGACAAACACTGAATTTATGAAGCAAGAAGACACAAAGACCTTGAACTTCTTTTAACTCTGCACATCATGAATCTGTTCTCTCATCACGGTCTATCGGCAGACAAGACAGACAGACAAAAGCTTGCTTCTGTTCGGTTTGTTTGGTTCTTTGTTGATTCGGTAATACGGCTCAATAAACATGATGATGTGCAAAGAGCAGATAGAATACATCTGTACATATAGAAAAACTACAAAACGGATCGCGATATACAATTCAACCAAGAACAAAAAAAAGTATGACATTCGTACTGTGGGAGGATGAAAAGACCGTACTGAATATATTTTTGAAAACAGAAATGACTGAGACTTAGTTCCTGAAATGATGCTTAATATTTATGTGGGGTTTAAAACCACATAAGGGTGCATACCATAATTTGAGGAACACTCTTGAAAAAAGGATTCTTTGCATAAGATTTTCTTTCATTATGATATTGGATTTTAAGTTATTTGATCAAAATGTACTGTAAACAAGTTCTGTAATACTACATATGTTTACTAAATTATTTTATACTTGTCCATATGTGTATTTATGTCTGTCATGTCAGCATTAGCAGCCTTACAATAAATAAAAATAGCACATTTGTTTAGGTTTAAAATAACTGGCTCGCTCATACCTGGACTTCGCTGGTCCTCTGTCGTATTGTTTCTTCTTGCTCTTTGATGTCCTGTTCCACTACACTCTTCTCCCTGAAAGACCAGCACAGACAAGAGTATTTAATCACAGAGGCGACAGCAGGCACAGACAGCCACCCGCCAGGAGCAGATTGAACAGTATCTCCATCCAGCACCATCTCTGCATCCGCTGCCGGAGCACAAGTGTGTGGGAGAGAGAGGAGAGGTTGTTTGCGAGTGTGCCAGCAGATGGTTTTATGGATGTCAGGAAGAATGGGAGGAGAGAAGTAGAGAGAGAGAGGGAGAGGGAGAGGTAGAGGATGCAAGATGGGGGATGTGGAGCTGGAATAAATTATATGCATGATTTGTTTAATTTATGAATCTGTATCATTGTGAGGTCATGTGGGTTTAGGGGACAATTTATCCGAAGATGATAATGCATTCATTACTCATAAACACTCATTTCATTCCAAATCTGTATGACTTCTTTTGTGTTGTGCTGAAGAATGAAAGACAAACAGGTTGGAATGACAGGGTAAATGAATGATGACAGAATTTAAGTGTTGTATCGGTGTGGGATATCTGCAAAGTTCGAAGAATTAAATAGAAAAATAATATAGATTTAAGGGTAACATAAATATCAGTAATCTTCACGTACAGGATTCATCAAAAACAAAACTTCTTGTAGAAGAACCTGGGTGAACTGCATAAAGCTCTGACTCAAGGTTTCTTCGAAACAGTCAGTGCATGCGGCAATCTTCCCAGCAACAAGAGAAACTCACAGACCTGACCATAAATCAATAAATACAAACTGAGTCAGAGACTCCCAGGAGAGAAGAGAGAGAAGAAAATAAGAGAGAGACTAAAACAGGATACAAGAACAGCAAACAGGCGTTTAAAAGGCAGGTCTTGGCACACGTTCTAAACAAAGCAATCATCCAAAAACTTCCCAGCAATGAGCATGCATCAAACAGCTCCGTTGAGCACAAAAACACAGCATCCTCTTTGAGAAAGAGGCGTGGCCTATCCTTACCTGTCACCTGAGGCTGCACGTTGCCGTGGAGATCTAAGGCAATCCCGAAACGCCCTCATCATTTTAGCACAAAATGACAGCCCATCGTATAGGATAAATCTTTGCGATTTCTATTCTATTTCATCATCTCCTGTCTCCATTTCAAAGTGACTGATTATTATTTCTCTCTCTCTTTCACTTTCCGTCAAGAAGGAAGTGAGAAGTGCTAGATCTGCCGAAAGCACCTGCCTCACATTGAACAAAAGTAAAGAGCGGTACCTGTCAGCTCACTCAAATTCTGTAAATGAGAAAACAAAAGGTGTGGGGTAGCGGAAGTCTTTCTGTGCGAGAGCCCCTCCTCTCCTCCCGTGGGGCAGTGCCACCCATTACAAGTGAGGTGTTAACCTCTAGATACTCACTGCTGCTTACAGGAAGTTATTTAAGGATTTGTACAGTATATGCCATCCACACGCGTTACATTATAACGTATTTTAGTGCAAAAACCTCATTCACCCCAAACCTCATTCACTAACCACCAACAATATAGTTTATCCATTGGTGCACATATAAAAAAACTGAGCTACTGGCAGTCTTTCCTTCACAAACCACTTTATATGTAAATAAGGCTCTTCATAAATTCTACATAGTTCACAAAAAGCATGCTGCATTAATATTGCCAACAAATATTTATAGAAAATGAATGTTTGTATGTACAGTATAGCCGCAAAAAAATTAAGAAACCATTCCAAATTTGATTTGTTAAGCATTTCTAGATGTGTTGTGGCCATTCCAGTCCAGTGTCTGAATTTTATGAAAGTCAAATCGCAAGAGTGACATGTGAAAGATGGACAGCACGACAAGACACATAAAACTGTCATAAAAATCGAGGCTATCACATAAAAAAATATTTTCCTAAATACATGTGCAATGAAGAGTTTGGTTCAATAATGAGATAACTTCATTTGCAACTTCAAAAATCATGTTTTTTATTATGTCATGCTTTTATTGTGTTAATTAGCTGTATTAATTTAGGTTATTATAAATCAAAACAAACCAACTGCCGTTTGATTGATATTAATTGAAATGCACAATAAAAAAACATGATTTATGAAAAAAAAGAATTATTAAGAAAAAGAGTTATCTTATTTTGGAACCAAACTCTTCAAATATAACTGATGGATTGCTTACAGGGATACTTTAAATAATAAAAGGATTTTCATTTTTGGTTGCTCACCTTCGGGTTGTTTCAAATCTGTATACATTTCTTTGTTCTGATGAACACAGAGAAAGATATTTGGAAGAATGCTTATAGCCGGACAGATTTCCCCCTCATTGACTACCATAGTAGGAAACATTATAATGGTGGTCAAAAGTGCCCCAGAACTGTTTGCTGTCCTACATTCTTCAAATGTCTTCTTAACTATTCAACAGCAAAAACATGTTACAAGTGATTGTTCCTACTATGGGAGTCAATGGGGGACAAGATCTGTTTGTTTATAAGCATATTCTTCCAAATATATTTCTCTGTGTTCATCAGAACAAAGACATTTTGAAACAACTTGAAGGTGTAAATGATGACAGAATTAAAATGTTAAAAAAGTATCCCTTTAAAAGTGAAACTGAACGTGTTTTCATTGCAGTATTTGAGGTCTGTAAAAGACAGATAATCTTTATTCTCACCCGTTTCTCCTGTTTTCATTTTCCGCAAATAAATGCAAACAGAAATATTTGGTAGAAATATTGTTAGTAGTCCATAGAATTAGACAAAAATGATCATTTTACACATACCTATAAATAGTATATTCAGGAAAAAATGAAAATGTTGAAATGGTGTCTTATTTTGTTCTGCGGCTTTACTACAAGCTGATACTGATGTCTGGACAACAGTGGTTAAACGATGAAGTATAGTTCCAGAACAGTATGCAAGATCACACCAGTCTCTTGCATAATCCATATGCAACCACAAAACCAACTCACAAAATGCAGAGATTTTGCATAAACACACCACGGTATATGGCACAAGTGTCCAATTCATTTTGAGGTGACCTTCTACATTATGATGACAACAGTAGGGAACACAAAGTAACTGGATATTCATTCAAGAAAGCATTCATGAGTGAATCTTTCATGACCTAAACACAGATTTGGGCATAAAACACAATGAGATTATTTTCAACTCCACACTTCTCTTTCTGTGGTTTCAGAAACACTTGCGCACCTGTGTGACAACAATACCCAAGAACAGCACAAAAAATACCTCTGTTACACACACACACTAAACAGCTGGCTTGGTGATAAAAAGAATATTAACCCCAGAAATGATGAGTAAAATGTACTTGTTTGTAGCTAGTATACCGTTAATCCCTATATAAACAAGGTTAGGATTGAAATTGTAGGGGTAATACAGTGTGTTAGGACTCAGATCAGTAACTCACCTCTGTAGCTCCATGATTTCATTACTAAGCGAGTCCAACTCTTTAATAGCCGAGAAATCCGCAGCTAGAGCTGACACAGCATTGTTCTGCTAAGCAACAGAGGCAGAAACATGTAAAAAATGCATTAGTCCAAAATGTAGTCTAATATTTATTTAGATGCTGTGATTACATGTAAATATCTAAGTGACAGATGATTTCATTCAAGTTCAGTCCTATAATTTCAGAAACTTTCTAAATTGATGCTTTTCTATTTACTTTCCAATGAACAATCAACATCACTGGCAAGTTCATTATATGAATCCTGAAAGAAACATTACCGCCTGTCGTGCCACCCTATCAGACGGAGGGATCATTTCTGGAGAGAGCGTCTGGGGCGGGTCTATTCCCTTTGAGAGCTTCTGATTGATGAGATGGAGTGCCACTGCAAACTGCTCCTTGGTCAGCTTTCCGATGTCACAGATATCGCAAAGCTCCCTATGCAAACGTACACATTACTATACAAATTTGTATAACCTAAGGAACATTAGTCATAACTAGAGATAGATCAGTTCCATGAGAATTTACGTAAAATTAAACAAATGATAGAAATATATACAGGGACTGGCAACTCACCAAATGTGTGCCAAGGTGGCGGATGGCAAACCAGTCTTCAGAAATATATCTCTGACCTCAGCACCTGATACCAAACCATCCATGTCACTGTCTGTCTTGGTAAATAACTCATCGTATTTGGCTTTATCTGCAGGAGATACCACCCACTGTATACAGACAGACACAGACATAAACTATTTATTAAAAAGGCTCTGTGACAAAGTTCATTTGTGGCAACACTTGTTTTGTATACAAACTGTCAAAACTGTTTGTAGAAATCTAAAACACATTCATTGGGTATGTAAAGTGAACAGGACCTGTGGTGGTGCAGGTTTCGCTGGGAGTGTTTTGGAACCAGAGTGGGTGGGGCCTCTCTCTTTAGACGGTGCAGGTGGTAGGAGTGGCATCACAGGCGGTGGCGTCATTTTTTTCCTTTTCGATGATGGAACAAGACCGGCAGGCAAAGTCATGGGAACCGTCTCAGACTCCAGGGCTCTGTATACTAAATACATGGCCTAAAACACAAACATCCACGATAAGCTTGATGTTAACTTAACCCGATTATTTGAGTTGTCATGTATTAAGTTGAGCTGTACGATTTTGCATCAGTTTGACCAACATAAAGGTAAGTAACGTAACCTGCCATTTTAAACATCTCATTTTCATTAAAGCGAAAACGGACGGCAAAACCTAGAGTGAAAATATTTTATGAACGTATTCTATAAATTGGATTTAATGCCCTCACGGGTGCAGAAATCAAGCAGAGCAATTTCATAACAAACACAACAGAGCAGTAGAGATGAAACAACATCTGGAGAGAAGTGACGTTTGGAACAGTCACACAGGAAGTCAACTCCTTTATATAACAAAGCTTTAGATGCTACATTACATTTGCTTTAGCTTGTAGTGGTTACAATTCGCAACCTCACCCCTAGGTGCAGCTGAATTTCATACACTGGACGTTTAACATAGTGACTTTGTTTATGTAACTGGCCAAACATCACGTTTACCATAAAGACACTGGAAACAGAAAAACCTGGGAACTGCCACGGCAAGTTCAACATAAACAATGATTTGTTTATGACTCACCACAGCAAACTCATCTTTGTCCAGCATTCCATCTCTGTCGATGTCACTCAGCTCCCAAACCTGTAACATTCATGACACACAAGACAGAGAGATCAGATACATTCAGTTTATATGAAGACGTCATTCTCACAATTATGTTTGTTTCATGTATATGCTTTTTGGTCTTTACACAATCACCTATTGGTGGAGGTATGAAGATGGCTTATTAAGTCCTAAATGACTGATTTAGTTCAAGCTTCATAATTTAGATTTCAAACTATCATTGCATTTTAACAAGTGCTCTGTGCTCTTGACCAGTGTTCCACGTGAAAACCAAAACAGAATTGCGGATACTGCTGAAAGCAACCGTCGTCTTTTGTCCTTTTTGATAGATCTCTACACTTCAATGTGACTCATGTAATAGCTCAAGAGCGCAGCCTTGTGGTTAAACCTAAACACGCGCCTCGATATTATAACTAGGCTTGTCACCCTTCTCGTCTTACCCTGCCAAGAACATCCACAGGGAGTTTAGAATTGAGGAGCACTGGTTTGACCTTATCGCCCGTGAGCATGCCGCCCACCGGAGAGAGGCTGTCAAAGATGGCGTCGAATTTCAGCTTCTCCTCTGGCTACACGACACATGTAACAGACAAAAACACGTTAAACTGCAAAATTAGTCTTTGAAGTTATTTATAAGCATTACGTGTGCATCTAAGCCAAGACAGAGATACAATTCTAACAATCTGTTGATGATATCTTACCTTGACTGCCCATGGACAGTCAACAGGCACGTGTCCAAACTGAAGAGGGCTACTAGTGTCATGCTAGACAGGAAACAGAAAAACAGCCATTTAATCACACGTAGACTAAACGTGCTAAACATTTAAGACTCTTTTCGGCTTTCAATCATTAGTATTACACTCCCAGGACTCCTTGGCTTATGAAGGAAATGGAATATAGTTTTCCTGGTACGGTGAAAGGGAAGAGGAAGTGAGGGTTTGACTCACAAAAGTTGGGGGAGGGACAGCAGTGCTTAGGCTTTTGAGAGACACTTCGAATCCATTCTGAGCACACGCCACCAAACGCAGGGCTACGTAAAATTGCTGAGAACAGAAAATATGGTTCAAAAACATTGCTCATGTTTAACATTTGATAACATCGGGTTGGGTTTTAGCAAAAATACCTGCTTGTTTAGTGAGCCTTTGCATTCTGAATCTGCCAAGTCCCATATCTGTGTATGGAAAAACACAATTGGGTCGATTACAACCCGTTTCACAACATGGAAATGTGCATTTTAAGCAGTTTTGGAAGAAAGAGGTTATAACATTGTTTTTAGTTTATTGCTAAATTTACAAAACACAATAACATGCAAAAAATACACAAATATACAGCAGGAAAGCAAATAAAACCACCCGTTCGTTTCTATTTTAGTCATCTTGACTTTCCAAGAACTTGTTAATCAATTAAAAGATTTTTATTTCCCACACTGCTATAATGGACACATGCGGTTATTGATGTTACCTTGCCAAGGACCAGATCGGCAAGGCCAGATGTCTTCAAAAATAAGGCGGCATCACCAGCTGCTACACGCCCACTGTTGGACGGATCTACCTGCGGAGGAATAACATGTACAGTCAATACTCAAAAATATTTATTTAGGATTTCTCTGTTTTAGAGCAAAATGTTGATGGCTTATTTAAGTCAACTAATAAATCGTCACTGTTCTTCCCACACACTTTAGATGTCCAAATTCTCTTTTTAAATTATTTTATACTGTGACAAGCACTAATAATATTGATTTAGGGGGGATGAAAATATGGAGAAGGTTTCAGAACGACAGCAGCAAACTATTTAGGGTTGCCTTCAAATAGAGATTTCTTTAGTCGACTAGTAGTTGTTTATGTAGGCCATTAGTCGACTAGTTTTTGCACGTTTATGATATTAATTTAAATATTTCATGGGGAATGCGTCAGATCATGGTTTAAGCTTCATGTATGAAAAATATGTTTTATGTGACATTGTTCTAAATAACACAGCTATACAAAACCATTATAATGAGCCTTTAAAATATAAATGAAGTGCTCATGCGCACGCATAATGCAATCCGCTTTGACACCGCAAGTTATGATTATATGGTCTCAATATAATATTTCTCTAGTGAAAATTGAAAAAAGATATTAGGGCATTCTCCGGATCAGACCGCAAAAATAGCCTATAATGTGAAAATTGCCTATAATGTGAGTATTACTTAAAAAACTAAATTCAATAGTGGCAAGATTTTAAACACAGAATATAAAATAAATTATAAAAAAAATACAACTAATTGGAGCATATCAGTGAAAATAATCAAGCAGACGGCTTTAAAACCAAAAGAAAACTCTGAGGTCAGAACGCAAAAAATAACGCGAATCGAGCGCCGCTATTGCCGTGAACGTGCGTTATTCTCTTCTTCCGTGAAGGTTGAAAATATTTGTCAGGTCGCGTCAGTCATATGAAAATAACAAACTTTTCCCACGAGTAATAAAGAGTGTGGAAAGCGATTGTTCACGTTTTTTTAACGCAGCATAAGAGCACTCGTTGCACTCAGTAATCGTTCCACTCAGTGCCAGCCGGTACGTAAACGGTTACATTTTCCACTGCAGGGCTGATAACGAAAAATGTTTGAATGTAGACATAGACAGGTCACGCGCTGCCTTGCCAACACTAGAGACAAAGCTATAACGCCTCTGTGCGCATTCATTAGCACGATTCGGTACGGTTGGACAACCCTGCAGAAAATTCCCAGCCTAGAACAATTTTTAATCGTGCCATGTCGAACCAGGTTCACGTGGAAACATAACTGTAACCGTTTCAGACTGTGCTTAGAATGGTGGTGCGCGATGGTGGAAAAGCGTCAAAATGTTCTGCAAACACCAAATAATAAAGCATATTATGTAAAGAAAAGCAGAAGCCTCAAACATGAATTCAAAGCGCTTATACTTTGTCCTGTGATCATTTTTGATGCGCTTTCCGTTCACGTTCAGGCTCTTCTGCATTTCTTTACATAATACGCTTTATTAAGGTGTATACTGAATCTTAATGAATTAAGCCATGTTTAGCTTTCTGGAATGTTGCAGGAAGTTTCTCCGTCCGCACCACCAAAAAACTGAGCACGGTGTCCCGCACACAATGAAGCCAATGCGGCTGCAGTAAGAAGCGCACAGATGGCGAAGGGATCCAGCGCATGTGCTCAACAGATCTGCCAAACGTAGGATTGCATATTCCTCATTTTCAGCCAGCATGTTACTCTTACACCCTTGGACAAATAAACATTGAAACATGCTCGTAAAAGCATTCCTTTATCCAAGTTAGTGGTAGTTTTAGAGTGAACGCCCATGTAAAGCGACTAACGTGGCACGTATACACTTAAAATGAAATTGTGTGTCTTCTTGCCAAAAAACGAATAGTCGACTGAAAGGGGGCAGCCCTAGAAATACAGGTTGTTTTAATAGTTCCACAAATGCTACGTTTTTGATCAACTCAAAATGTTTAATAAAATTTCTATTTAACAAATTGATGCATATATCAGTCTGATCTCATAATAATTCGTAGTAACTATTTTTCAAGATGGCTACTTTGTAAAAACAAATGTTTAATGTAAACTGAGAAATACTGAAGCACCACCCCTACACCTAAAAGCAAATCAAAATCATTATACTAAAAGCCAAAATTGGACTTAAACTAACAAATAAAATGTGCCACTTTACATTTTTTATAAGAATTGCTAATTTAAATTTCAACGCATTGAGGATTGTTTTATCAATAACATCCAATTTTCCAAAAGTTTCCCATCCTTCATAGAATACCCCAAAACTCCTCCCATTGTCGGAATGCTCAAACAAACAGAGCCATGTATTATTAGTGCAAGTGTGTTTACACTTGGGGAAACCAAACCACAACTGGACTATTTATAAAACAAAATAAACAACTGAAACAATCAATGCACATTTGCTTAGCTGGTGCTCATCACAGCAAAAAAAAAAGGCCAACAGCAAGACATTTACACCACATGGCAATTCAAAAAGGAAGCTATGCTCACCCTGTCCTGTTCGCTTTGCAAATGTCATCACTAATTCATAGAGGCATCCACTTACTGAGAGAACGTCACTTACGGGAGAAGCCTTACCGTGCTTTTAGCTCAAACTGACAGTGCGGTGATGTTAATAAGTGTTTGCTTCTGCCAAATGTTCTATTGAATATAATGATGACAACAACACATATCAAGAACGCTTACCTGTCGATAGTATTTCTCATAGACAGGATTCCCACTTGAAAGCTGCAAGTGAAACAAAACAGGGTTTGGTAAGTCAAACGGTCAAATAAATTAAATCTTTATTCAAAACGTAAAAGAGCGAATTACATGGCACGATCTTCTAAAAATCAATCTTCTAAGTCTGTTGGCGGCACTGTTGGATTCATCCTATCTCTGAAAAGTGTTAAAAACATCTGGCAACCAGTCGAATATTTGTTTAATGGGAACAATAAAATGTCTCACAGCGCCTTCAAAAACAAACACCTTTGTGTTATATGAAGATATTATATTGAAGATAGTAGAAAGTAATGCTTTGGGTGAAAAGAGAAAATATTGCGTCGTAGACAAAACAGGAGGCTTTTTGCCATTTTCTGGCCAATTTAGACTTTAGTTATGCATCTACAAAACATGAAAGGATGAAGTGAAATTACAAAAACATATTAATATGAAAGTGTTTTAAACACCAATCAATGTCAATCAAAAGCTATTAGACATTCAGTCCATCACACAACCCCGACGAACATGTCTGTATAATAATGAATTAGCATCTTGCTGTTTCACGAAGTTCTGCCAGATGCCCAGATCCCAACTGCTTTTTGGTTGAAGTTCAACAGTTCTCTCTCCTCATGCATGCTAATGTGATGCTGGCACACAATATTTAGCAGAGTGCCACCAAACACTTTCTTGTCCTGTCGAGATAGGAACATGGGCTTTTGTTGCACCCCTAAAAGAACTATGGATTTCGGACCGTTCTGATACCACCTCATCTCCTGTGACTTATTCTGGCATGTTCTCCATTCAGTCAGTCACGGTAGGCTTAGCAAGCCACAACACAAAAATACAATAAACAATGCCATCAGGAAAATCAACGAAATACAGTTTCCAAGGTACATATAAATACAAATAAATCATTATATATAAGATATCTGTTGAAACTGATATATATATATATATGTAATATCAAAGAGTTTCTGTTAAATTTTACCAAAACATATCTCCAGAAATCCCAGATCTCAAGTCAAATATGTCATTGTCATTACAACGACTTGTTGTCATTTATCACCCACAATTTATTTAAACCCTGTATAGGACTCTTTCCTCTATGGAACACAAAATATGATGTTTTCTGAAATGTCTCTGGTGTTGTGTTCATACAATGGAAGTCAAATATCTCCTTTCGTGTTCTCCAAAGACAAAGGTTTTGAATGCCATATGAGTGACTCCATGGGGTGCTTTATTGCACACAAATCGAGATCAATGGGTTTAAGGTATAGACCAGAGCACATCACACACATATCAGACACGTGAAGTTCTTCTCAATAAGAAACCAATGCCATGCATATTTCATGCATGCACATCATCGTTTAAAAGACATGTGGTCAACATTTCAATCCTTGCCATTAGAGAACAGTGCTTTTCTTCAAGCAATAAAAAGCTAACATACGAAGAAACATTTCAGACCATCGACATAATCAATGCACGAATCCCCGTGGACTATAAAAAGGTTTTAAAACAGCTTGAAGTGATTCTACGCGTGAAATGTCGTATCTGAATATCTGCAAGCATCCAGAGGACATGCATTCACACTTTACTGGCGTGACGTTTCTGTCTCTTTAAAAAGTACCCGTCTGACTTAATTTTTCATATTTTCCTTTAGGGTTTGAACTTTTGTGCTTTGTAGAACGCTTAGCCAGCTAGCTACTGTCAACTGTAGCCTTTAACGTGAGCTAGCATGCTAATTAGTTTACAAACTCGGTAGAGTGCGGCAAAAAGTTGTTATCGTATACGATTATGAAGTCCGTAAACAAGACAAATACTGGAAATGACTGAACGAGGACAGAACACGCCCTATCAGCAGAAAACAACACTTAGTTCCTTTTATTAATAGACAAAAAGAGAGAAAGAGAGCTAGCAAGCAGCACAACTTCCTGCTGTTTTACAATACCGCTAGAAACAATCTGAGTTTCTGTTTATTTTACACAGTTATGTCAGATCTGAGTCAAAACGGTCTTAATCTTAAATTAAATAAGTAACGTTAACTTTATCAAGATCTCCACGACTGGTTTTCACATAGCTTATATCTGAACTCACAGATACACGTTTTGCGTTCTTAGCCAAGAGGTGCAAAAAGACAAGATGTGCAACGAACGAACGACTTTGAGAGGATTTACGACACGAACGAAGTGGAAATTCAATCAACTTTTAGCCACCCAAGTTCAGCACTGACATACTAAGCTACGCCCTTACGCAAGTCCCACAAAGATCAGACTGAAACTTTTTCTCTCTCCAAGCAAATGGCTGAAAACAACTTTAAACAGCTGCGATCGGAATCGAGGGTGTGACCCTTTATCACTTCAAACCACAAAACTAAAGCTCAACGGATCTAACAGACGAACTAGAAAGCGATTTGGGAAGGGTTATATTTGTGTAAAAAGACTGCATTACCTGAGTCAGGGAAAGACTGGCAGCCATAGTGTTTCTGTTCCCACTACTTCATCCTGCGTTGCGATAGGCAATGGACACTATAGAGGGATGCTGCAAAACCAGGAACTGGAGTACTCGGTGGATTAGAAAGGAATGCAAAACATGGCGCTGGAGTTATTGTGGTTCGGGAGCCTGTGAACAAATGGAAATGTATCGATGCTACGAAACCGGCACTGGAGTTTTGAGTGGAACTGGAATGGGCTGGTATTGCAAAACACGGCGCTGGATTTATCATTAGACGAAGGCCATACAAAACAGGGGATCAGGAGTTTGCCTTTGCTTGCATAGTAAAAAGCATATTTTTGGGATGATAAAGTAAAGTGCATGAAAGAAATGTATACAATAATTAATTAGAGATATATGAATTGTTTACAGTTTCAGTGTGTCCTTATTGTTTCTAAACCCATCCATCTAAGTGCCCCGAGGAAATGTCACGTCTAGATTTATTTGATTGTTTAACACTCAAAAATGAGATTATTGATTCACAGGTATATTACTCTTTTTGTAGTTTTATTATCCCGACAACATCTTCCAGAGCTTTTCACTTCATTTAATAAGTCAAGGAACACATCCATTAAACAAAAAGTACAAAATATATCTTTAAAAAAAGGTCACAATCTATTTTGCCAAGGGAAAAATATGGTTGAAAGCAGTAGAGCAGTGCAATATTCACAATGGCTGTGAAATCTTTGCCATGAGATGACACCTTCCTGAAAAGACCTTTGAAATCTCAGAAGCTTTCATTATTTTTCAGGTTCAGTCTGGCCCCAATCATTACTTTACTTAATCGTTAATTGCAAAATGTGTAGAATTTAGGAACCAAAGCAAAGGCTTAAAAACCCTCAAATAGATTTGTGGCTATTTAATACTACTGGTGTTTGATGTTACTTGTTAATGGTTAAGTCAAACATTCAGTTTGTCAAACATGCTAATTTTATATTTAATGAAATGAATCGCTCCGTAATAGCTTGCTTACAGACCAGGGCATGACCAAAACTAGTGCCAACAGCAAAGCTCGTGAAATCCTCAGTGCTTACAAGAAAACGTACAAATATGAATATCATGAACTTGAGGTCTGGGTTCAGACAAAACACACAGCAAAGACGCTTTCTACCCCATCACACTCTCACAAACACATTTTGAAACCCAAAATGCTATAGATGAGAAACAACATATATCGTAACCCACTCTATGAAACTCAAACAATATTCTCTAACAGGAACGAACTGGGAACAAAATGGTGCCAAATTCAAAAAGAGGGTTACTTCGAAATCGCTCCACACAGTTAACAAAATGAAAGAAAATATTCTTCGAGGTATTCATACTAGTGTCTGAGAACTTTAGCTACCAGTTGATGACTGCTGTGATTCAAGTTCCATGTAAATGAATTGCTTAAATTAACAATTTTAACTGGATATCATGCCTGTAAACAAAAACGTTTATGGAACTTGCTTCTCATTACAGACTTGAGAATTGGTCCTTCAATTCTCCCTTTTTAAAAATGTTTGGGACCAGTTTGACATGAGGCAAATGAAAATCATGAAATCTATAAATAGCTTTGTAATAGTGGGAATGGACAAAAACTACTGTCAGAATAATCTGACACCCAACTGAAGAGAACGTCCAGCATTAGTCCAGCTCTCTTGCCGTGTACCTCATCAGTCATAAGGTATGAGGCATTTCTTCACAAGTTTATTTAAATCTACAACTCGTCTTTGAGTTTAGAGTCTGTTTCCTCTTCCTCCTCCTCCTCCTCCTCTTCCTCTTCTGCCTCCTCATCCTCCTCCTCTTCATCTTCGTCCTTTTCCTCATCTTGCTCTTCGTCCTTTGAATCTTCCTTTCTGGTCTTTTCCTCTTCCTCACGCTTCTTTCTCTCATCCTCTTCTTGACTTTCCTTCATTTTCTTCTCTGCATCCTAAATAAATAAAAAAACAACAGGACAAAGCATAGATAAAAGTATGAATTTACTGCACAGAAATGACTTAGGAAAATATATTGTTTGGAAGTCGTACCTTTGTGACACCCCAAGTTTCATTGCCAACTTCTTCTGCCAGCTTTGGGTCATTGGTAATGAGAAAGCTGTCAAAAATTGTGCCAGCCTTAACCTGTGATAAAATAAAAGCAAAGGTGTCTTAAAGCATATTTAAACCATAATTAAAATAAGAACTGCCTTTGGGACATTTTGGTTAAAGTAAGGATATATCTGCAATACCTGCCAAAGGTCCAGTCCAATTACTCCAATGCTATTATATTTGTAGATTTCGTTGTCAGGTGTGTACTCAGGGTTATCAATCTCAGGGTGTACCCATTTCCCCTTGTAAGCAGGATTGTCGATTTGCCTGGGGTTCCACTCACCCTAAAAGATCCAATACACGTTTGAGAATGAGACAACAGAATTCACTGCAAGAACGCTTTTTGTACAATGTTTAGCATCGAGTACCGCCATGTTCATTTACAAAGTAAAAATAAAAGAAGAGGATGTACCTTGTATTCAGGATTTGTGACCATGGGTGGTTCCCATTCCCCATCCATTTCATCATCCCAGTCTTCAGGTTTCTTGGCATCAGGATCAGGGATGTTCTCGGGTTTGTCCCAGTTCTAGAGAAGCATACAGGGTTATGTGGTTTAACCGAGGTGGAATTTGCAAGAAACCCCAGTCATTCACAAAATATATCAATAAATTAATAATAATAAATCATTAAAATTCAGTGCATGCAAAGATCATCATGGGATTTGCTTAAAGGAATTGTTCACTTTCACCAAACATTTTCATGATAATTTATTCACCCCTGTTGTCTTCCAAGATGTTTATGTATTTTTTTTCTTTAGTCGAAAAAAGATTTAGTTTTTTGATGAAAACATTCAAGGATTATTCCTCCATATGGTGGACTTCAATGGACTCCAAACGGTTGAAGGTCAAAATTACAGTTTCAGTGCAGCTTCAAAGGGCTTTACACGATCTTATCTAGCGAAACGATCTGTCATTTTCTAAAAAAAATAAAAATCTATATGCTTTATAAACACAAATGCTCGCCTTGCTCTGTTCTGCAAAGCACGTTTACGACTTCACGTAGTACGTATTCACTTTGAATAGGTCACGCTTGACGGTGGTAGGGGAAGGCGAAAAAATCCATGCCATATTCTCCTCAAATTTCAAAATAGTTCGACATCATTGTTTTATCTTTTAACTCCCTTTTTTGTAAACGCCGTTTGACTTAGTACTTGCACGTATTTGTAATTACGTATTACGTGAAGTCGTGAGCACGCTTTGCAGAACAGAGCAAGGCGAGCATTTGTGTTTATAAAGCATATATATTTTTGTTTTATTTTGAAAATGACAGATCGTTTCACTAGATAAGACCCTTATTCATCGTCTGGTATTGTTTAAAGCTGCACTGAAACTGTCATTTTGACCTTCAACCGTTTGGAGTCCATGGAGTCCACGATATAGAGAATAATCCTGGAATGTTTTCTTAAAAAAAAACTTTATTTCTTTTCGACTAAAGAAAAAATACATAAACATCTTGGATGACAACAGGGGTTAGTAAATTATCATGAAAACCTATGTTGAAAGTGAACAATTCCTTTAAATTAGTTTGCAGTTTTTTTTATATGTTATGCAGGCCAATAGGTTATCAAGAAAAAGGTATGTGGCTGGTCTTTCATTTCTGATGAAAGCCTTTAAATGAAGAATGAATCCCAAATGCAGCCTGAATTGTAATGTGTTGAGATTTTGACTTGACAATTAAAACATTAAAATGACTTCTATGATAAATAGAAGAGCGTTTCTTAAATCTCACAATTTTAAATGCACTTAGTGAAGGACACGAGTAGATCTGACGGGCACTGATGTTTATCATAAACAGTGACTTGATCCGTTCATCTGTTTCGCAACAGGCAAGAGAAAGAATCCTTCAGACAACAAACATGGCTGGTCTCACCTCTGGTTTCTTGTCATCGGGGTCGGCAATCTTCTCCCTCTCATCCCAATCCTCAGGCTTTTTCGCTTCCGGATCCTTTATCTTTTTAGGGGGCAGGAGGTCCCAATCCTCTTCCAGAGATCCAGATTCTACTTTCTTATTGTCAATCTTGACTTCATAAGTGTTGTCAGGATTGACGATTAACGTATACAGGTGGGTGTATTCATCATCCTGGAGGATACAAAATATGAGACTTTTAAGACGTTATGACTCAAGTCTGTCAATTTATGGGGACAAATAAACAATAGGATTACCTTGCATCTGATGTCTTTGTTGATCAAATGATTTTTGCCCTTGTAATTGAAAATGACATGCACTTTCTTGGTGCCAGGGCCGCAAATGTCAGGACCTGGAGAAGACAAGACATGTTTTTAAGTCCATTGACTGAGGGTCAAAAATGTGGTTTATCCTACGCAAAAATCATGTCTTATTGGAAATTAATATTTATAGCAATGTACGATTACACATTAGCTTAATACAGTTTAAACGCCTCCACTTATTAGAGTTAATGCTTATCAAAAGCGTAAAACAATCATTTGAAACACTTACCAAACATAATATTATATACAGAGTCTCCATGCATGTCTTCCTGCTTTAGGTCTGATGGGAAAAGCTTAATGTATCCACCGCCACAGTCAATGCTCTGCTCGTGTTTAACAGTGAACTGGATCACAAGGGACTGGTCCTTGTTGCTGAAATCCTCAAATCGAGATGACAGCGCATAGAAATGGGCATCCAGGCTGGTCTGAAGACCTGTCCGTTCACAACAAGACATTTAAGGTCATGCGTTACATCATACTTTATTATGGACATTCAAATTCTTAACGTTTGAAACTAGAGTCAGGCACTCGGCCTGTGTTTACAGTACATGTGGCTTTATTAGGTTTTCAAACACAGTACGTTTGAGATGCTGTGACATGCTTGCTGCGCAGAAGAGCGCGGCGGTGACGTCACATGCCGTAGCCCTTCCCTGCGCAGTATTTATTACGTAAAATAACGCAAGCCGGTGGAAACCACAAATTAAAACTGATTTGCGTCGAGCGTTACAGTTAATTTCACAATGCAGTACTCACCCTTGTCTTTGTCGGCATCGCCATAAAATTTGCCTGCAGTGAGCACAAATTTCCCGTAGTCGGATTTGTGATTGGATTCCACCCATCGGCTCCTCCAACTGTCTGCAATTATAGATTATTGACATGACAAATGTGATTAATTAATATGAATATGAAATCACAATCTAGCATCAGCATACACGCTTGCATAATTATAAACAAAATGTAAATTTAGACAAGACCGTCATTTATCCATGACAATTTCTTGGCTAACGTAATTGTTATAATTGAAGATATGCTGGTATCTGATCAAATTCTATCATTCTTGATGCGGATTTATAATTACATTTAAGTGTGTTAGTGTCAAGCCATTGAGCAAGTGACAACATCACAGAAAAACAAGCCTTTGGTGACTCCATCCCATGCTCGAAAGACAAAAATAAAGCTTTAAATAAATAAGAATAATAATGCATGACTTACCACCGTCTTCAAATTGCTCTCGGAAATAAACAGTCGATTCTGCTGTTATTGAAGCGACGGACACGGCCATACACAGCAAATATAACGTCGTCATCCTCGCACAGAATGTACTCCCTTATTTAAGGGGAAGACTAGAAAAATATAAAGAAAAATGTATTAAGCAATACAAGGCTCGGCTATTTCTATAAGGACTACTGTTAGTTTAGGATCTTAACATGCCTTCCGAAATGTGCGGACGAGCAGTCTTGCCTCTAGCCTGAGAACAGATGGCTGGCTTTGATTGGTCGGAAGCTGGAGACTCTAACGTCACATCAGCCGGCCAATCAGCTTCATTTGCGGAATATCCTGGAGTTGGCCAATGGCAGCTGACCACGCGTTTGCACACATAGACGAATCCTGTTTGCTGAGACTTTTTAATATGAGATGTTTTTAATGTTTGAAAATCATGTCTTATTGTGTTAGTTAGCTGTGCGTTTTTTGTCATTATGGCTTCAATCAAAACAAACCAACAGCAGTTTGATTGATATTGCAATGCACAATAAAAAACACGAGTTATCTTATTTTGGAACCAAACTCTTCATATATGTGACCCTGGACAACTAAACCAGTCTTATGGGTCCATTTTTCGAAATTAAGATTTTTACATCAACTGAAAGATGAATAATTAAGCTTTTAGTCGAAACTGTTATCTGTTCATAGCCACCTGTACATTAATGTTCATAGTATATAGCCATCTGTATATATTGTATATAGTACATACCTACTGTAAATATTTTCATAGTCCGTACCCACTGTATAATATTTTCCTAATATTGTATTCTGTATTTATTCACTGTATATCCTTGCTATTTGCACTCCTGGTTAGACCTAAACTACATTTCGTTACACTGTACTTGTATATGTGTAATAACAATAAAGTTTAATCTAATCTAATCATATTTTTATTGATGTTCGGGTTGTTAGGATAGAACAATATCTGGTGGAGATACAACAGTGTAAAACTATGGAATCAAAGGGTGCAAAAATCTAAATATTGAGTAAATAGCCTTTGAAGTTGTTAATCGTAGACCCTGTAGCAGGCCATCCACTCACAAAATAAGGTTTTTATATATTTCGTATTGAAAATTTACAAAAATCTTTATGGAACATGATCTTTACTTAATATCGTAATGATTTTCAGCATAAAAAATCAATAATTTGACCCACACAATGTGTTTTTGTCTTTCACTAAAATGTTCCTGTGCTACTTAAGGCTGGTTTTGTGATCCCATAAACATTTATGGTAATTTATAACTATCATTATATCTCATTTACAGGTGAAGTGGATCAGGAACAATACAACTTTTATGTATTTCCTACTGAATCCTGTTTAATAAAGCTGTAAAGAGATCAGGTAAATCCACACCCTAAATCAAGACCTTATTTTGGCACAATCATATTTTATTTTCACTTTAAAGAAATATAAATTGAAAGATTTTAACCATTCCTAGCTGTTGTCTGCTATCACATCGACATAAAATGCATAATTTAAAGTTGTTTACTGCTTCCCCTAGGGAAATTAACCATGGTTTAAGTGTGGGAAGGTTGATTACCAATTGTTTTACCACATGTGCAAGGTTAAACATAGTTATTTAGTTGAAACCATAGTACATTTGTGGTTACTATGGTTTAAAAATAAACCCCAAAACTACGGGTTAAAGTTAAACCATGGTTCATTTTCATAAAGGATACTCTTTCACCATGTAAATAACATACAGTAACCACAATCAAATCCTGAATATTTTGTTGCATTAAAAAAGTGTTGCTGAGAAACAGATGGGTTTCCAACAAACATCTGTGGAGAAAAAGGTCTCCTTATCTGGTTAATTAGAATAGTTTATTAAAACATTAAACCTTCAAACATTATCAAGGCTGAAAAAATAAAAAGATAAAACAAAAGCTCATAAACCTTATTTCCACTTTACTGATTTGAAAAAATGAGCGCTGGCATTAGTAGTGTATACAAGACTCAAAATACAATAAATGAAACCGATGATATCTTAAGTGTTGTTGTCAAGCTTACCACTTTAAACTGAACACAAAATCATCTCTGTTACGTGGTTGTGTTCTAGTACAAACATACACACATACGTATGATGTGCAAAACAAAAATACAATGTATACAAGATTGAAATATGTTAAATATCTATGATGACAATGATTTTAAAATATGCCCCAAAATGTGTGGAACATAGCAATTCCAGGTTAAGTACCACCTGGTTGCATTCACAGCATGTGTGGAAGGGATTCAGTTACTACAGAAAATAATTTGTCTGCTAAATAAAACCTATTTACAGTAACGCAGCAACAATGAAAGCTTAACAGGCAAAGGGTTTAAAGGCGGAACAGTTTATTTGTAGTGCTCTGCTTGTCTGCCACTGTATTTGCATGACTGTAAACACAGCCTGTGTATTCACAAACAAGTTGCTTACGGTCTCACAAATGCATGTAAACTTCAATGTTTGGAGAAGTAGATAAGATAAAACTACATGTAAAGTTCTTTTAAAAAAACTATTAAACTAGAGTTTGACTTCTATTCTCCCTGTCCTCAAGAGTTTTTAAAGAATATGAGGTACAGAGTTGCAACTCTTTTGTAATGCATATTCATGTATCACTTATATCTTGCATTGGGCAGCTTTATTTCAGCTTCATTCAAGTAAAGTATATATTGTTGTTCTGTTGTATACTGTTGTTCAAGTATATACTTTAGTGATCATGTTCACATTCACCGTTATGGTAGAAAGAAATTGATCCTTTGGGGAATTGATTTGCATCCCTGTGCAGAGAAAAGTTTCTCCTCCTTGGGAACATACAACATGGCTTTGGCCACTTCATCCAGTGTTCCCTCATCTGGTTCAAGGCCACGAGCTGCATACGCATCACGGGCACACAGCTTTACATGACGATACTCCAGTGGCAGGAACGGTACAAAGAAGTCAATCAGATGGCCTGACATTAGCTCGCTTTGGGCGAAACCTCCTGAAAAAATCAAATATAAATATCAGGCAATCATTCTCTTATTTAGAGTAAGACTTCTAAGCATTGTGCATGTTTTTTTTTTTGTGGATTATATATAAAAGTTACATATGTTCCCACCAACATGAGGGATGATAAAATGATCAATTATACCAATTTTGATTTAAAGGGACAGTTCGCCCAAAAATAAAAATTCTGTCATGATTTACTCAACCTCCAAAAGTTGTTCCAAAACTTTTGTTTTCGCTTGAACACATAGATATTTGGAAGAATTTTAGCAACTAAGACAACCATTGAACTGGGCCACAATTGACTACCCAGAAACCGTTTGTGTTCCTAAATTCTTCACAATAATTGATTTTGTCTTAAACAGAGCAAATAATAAATACATTTCTACTGTGGTAGTCAATGGTGGCCCGGAAATCTCTGTTGCATACATTCTACATCAACACAAAGTAATGTATACTGGTTTGAAATAACTTGAGGGTGAGTAATTCATGACAGAATCTTCATTTTTGGGTGAACTATCCCTTTAAGCTGCAACTTGATTTAATCGTTATTATGACGTGACTGACTATTTACCTTCTGCCTCCATAGCTTCAGCCCTCAGAAGATGTTCCAAGTCCTCCATGCCAATGTCTTCGCGGTTTTGTCCCGAATGCCAAAAATCTAGTGCCACATCATTGATGGCCCCACCACCAATATTGCTAAAGCATGTAAAACAGCATGTTCAAGCATTATTTTCGAGCAATAGGAATCTGAATAATAGCATTGATTTAGTGCCGCTGGGAGCAGGAACTTTGTAAATGACTGGCATTTGAGTAATGTGTGCAGATTTCAGGTGTCTGGTCAATATTCTGTGGGGTTGTATAAATGTTAAGCCCTGTCAAGAACTCACCTTAAGAAGAGAAATATGGCTCTCCTATAGTTGACCCCATCCACATTATCATAATGGTCCATGTAGGGCTTTATAGCATCAATGAGACCTGGGTGCAGCTTCTCAGCCTCATCAAAAATAAAGAGAGTCTGAGGGCACCTGAGAACCATGTCTCGAATCGCTTCTCTCAGCTGGCCCTGATCACAAACACAACCACATAATAAATACAAACACTGATCAAGCATTCAATAACATTTAGAAGTACATTTCAAAATTCTTCGTATCAACTGTAACCAAGTATGTTCACAAAATGTCAGGAATTGTGTAATTGCACAATGGTACCACATCTAGTGGCAGTAGTACATGTTCCCCAGAAGTCCAAATAGTGTATTGGACCTCTGCCTATGCGAGCTGTGTTGCAAGAATGATTTAATATTTTTTTATTAAGAAATCAACTGCGGTTTGTGGATTTACTCTAACCAATAATCTTGTGTAAAAGGCTTTCAAGCTTCACTCACCTTGTACACGTCCACCAGTCTCGCGTGAGGAAAATGGAATGGGGCAATGAACAAACGCACGCATTCACTCTTTATACCATCCCGGTACAGGTTGTCCGCCACTATCCGAGCCACATAGTTCTTGCCTGTTCCAGACCAGCCGTGAAAGGAGAGAGTCAGTGGCTTATTGGACTCTGGGTTGTTGATGAAGCCTTGAATCGCTTTTAGGACCACTGACTGGGCCAGGTGCTGACCGTGGAGCTTTACCTGCAGATCTCTTTCCAGTCCTGAACATTATTAAAAATGAATGAACTCAAACAGAACCATTTTAAACAAACTGAACATATTAGAAGAGTCTAGTAAGGGTACCTGGTCCAAGTTTTCTATGATAGCAGGAACCATGAATGTTTTTGTAAAAGAAGGATGATGAGGGATTGTTTTACCTGTGATGTTTTTTGTAATCCTACAATCCCCTGTATCACAGCACTGACCCAGGCTGCAATACCAAGCCATTAGCATACCGGTGTAATACTGGGGAAAGCTTGACCAAATGTCCCCGGTAGGCACTGTGGAAATAGCATTATATCATATTAATACAAATTAAACACAAATACGAGTGCTCCACAAACAAATAAAACCCTTTTTAAAAATCAATAAAAAAATGCTATTTTACAATTACATATTTTAAGCTTTTCTATTCAAAGCCATGTAACACGGTTACATTTTTATTACCGTACTTTTATTATGCACGAGCTTGACTGTTGCATTATTCCGTATTTGACTACATAACGCATTTTACATTATGCATTGCGTTATTGTTGAACTATTAACTAGCGTATGCAAACACTATATTTTACCTTGTTGGGTCGCATCATCTTGGTTTGGCTGACAGTCCCCTTCCCATATATTGCAATAGATGTAATTGAAATAATAGGTAGAAACATTTGAAATGCTGTCGAATTGAAAAAGATCCGCTTCTGCCGAAACAGCTAACAGCAAGATTACGATTGAAATCATCTGTGCCGAAGGAAATATAGATGATGAAACAAATGTATCATTGAGCTATCAGCAATAATTCTAGGATCCATTCAATATACTGCATCAGTCTCACCGAAGGCAGGCCAGCGAGCGAACTGGACTACGACGTCACAGGGTTCAAAAGGGAAAATGGGCGGGACTTATCTTTCTGGACACTAAACTCATTCAATCAGGAAAAAACTCGTATTCTTATAAAATGTATTCTGAATGTGAAGGCAATTGATAATTTAATATAGAAATCGCTATACAGACTGCTGACATTAAAACAAATGGTCATCACGTGACACCCGTTACTTTTGCGCAGAATGGGATGAGCAAATCACAAGCGTGTGGTTACTTGGTTTAAGTTTGATTATACTATGGAAGCAAAGCCACATGTGTGTTGTTTTAAGTAACCCAATTTCACTTTGAAATTTACATTTGTGAAAGCCCTTATATATTGTAGTCTAAAAAACCCAGAAACTTTACCCTGAACTGAGTACTAATGAAATTACATCGTGTCACAAGAGAACAGTTTTTTGTTGGTCGATTTCAGTCATTAAAATGCAGCTGCATTTAGATATTAACTAGAACACAACAGTTTTCCATTTATAAAGTAACTTTATTTTGCAGATGAACAAGTCATTACATGAATCAGTTGATTAACACATGAACAAACAAGATGCTCAACTAATAATTTGCATGCAATTACTTTTAGTACAATCTTCTCTTCAACCCCTCACTTTGTCAGGAATGGTGTCTAGTGTGGTAATAAGTTACATTAATTCCAATTAGAATTATACTTTGTTTCAGTAAAACCAGAATAATCTTTACTGTAGTCGGTTACATAAATAGCAAAACAATGGAGATCTGGCAAACTACAAAGTAAAACAGGGAACCAGACACAAACACAGAAATGCAAGCTCAATGGTCATGAAACAGTAGGTGAGCCTTTGCAGTAATTTGAAGAATTGGCCTCAACCAGTTAAATCCCCAAACCAGAGAAGACATCCTGTTGAAAAGAAACAGAACTTAGAAAACGCAGAAATCCCAAACATTTAAAATCCAGGAAAAAAGTCAACCTCAGAAATAAATGGAACGGTAATGGGTATAATCAGCAGACTCATTTGGCAGAATCAGGTCATCACAGGTTGATAGAAAAACAAAGGAATTTAGGAGAGAACCCACCTTAAGGTTCCTCAAAGACGTGACGTCAGCACCTCCTTTAAAATGACATGCAGTGGGTTAGTTGATCACAAAACTATAATCTGGTCCAACTGAGGACCTTGGTTTCAGTTAAAGACTGTCCACACAAGTGTTCAGGTCAGACATTTGAAACATCATGAAACCAAACATCATGTGACAATAGGATATGGAGGCAAACAAACCTGTAATGGGAACATGCACTCAACTCCATGTGGACCGGAGAAAGTCTCTGCAACCTGTCAATGATCAGAAAGCTGTTAGAACCAAAACCATCCAAAAAGGTTCAGAATTTAGACCTTAAAGGACCAGCTCAGACAGAGCTAATATCCAACCTCCATGGTTAAGTCAGAGGATGTAATTCGTCACAGCAGTCATACAAAACGTGTACTACTACAGTTACAAGGCAAACTTACATAGCCAGAGCAAACACGAGACATCATGGGTCCAGAATTTAGTGAGACCGTCCGTCTCTTGCCCTGCTCAGACACCACCTAAAATGCAAGAAACGTTTTATTAACAAAAGCATGTTAATGTAAAAAATATTTTTACCAAACCAGGCTCAATCAGAAAAAAGTGTTATAGGATCCTCAACAAGATAGGAGACCTGATTCAAAATCATCAGTTTGAGACTTCGCATTTCAGATTAGCGGTACTAACAACACTTACCAGAAGCAAACTGGCCTAAACATCCAGTATTTCCATAGCCAGCCTTTACACTGCAAATCTAAAGCGGGACAAAATATTAAAATTAGCTACAGAATCACAACTACATGTCACCTTAGTATAAAGAATATTGCATCAGCTAGGAGCGAAAGACATTGCTCTGTGTTCAACATGGTTTTTCTGCTGAACTATGCTGTCATCAAATGCACTAGGACATGCGAGACAAAGCCCGAGTCAAGCAACTTACCAGGTCGGAATGCTTTCAGCAAACCCCATCTTTCTGCAAAGAAAACCACAGGTAAGACACCAAACGCATTTATACAGGAGGCATAAAGAACCACTGATGCATCAGCTAGGAGCGAAAGACATTGCTCTGTGTTCAACATGGTTTTTCTGCTGAACTATGCTGTCATCACATGCGTCACAGATCTTAAAAACCACCCCCCAAAAAAAAGAAATTCTGTACCATGTATAAATGGGGACAGCGACTTCGAGTCAGTCCATGTTTCCAGAGCAACCTGCACAATCAAAGTGTTGTTTAATACAGTGCCAATGTAAAACAGAAGAGAGATCTTAAAAACACCCTGTATCAGTACATAGATCTCTTTCATTCTAATTCAGAGAGATTCCCATTGTTTTAAAACAATCATCATTAACAGAGCGTTGTCTCTAAATGCATATCATGTAGAAAGAGCTCACCTCTCATTTAACCAGGACTGCATGGGTCCCTATGAGGAAAAAAAAGACTAAATGAGGATAACCCAGAAAACATACATCTGTAAAGTTTTGCAATATTGTGCTTCAGATTACAAACATGTGGTTGAATTTATCATCATACTGATCTCAAGAGTAGCAAATAAGGTCATCATAAGCACAATCATGAATTCGATTGATATATATATATCTCAAATATACCTTGTTGGGCCAGCTGCGTTGAGAACCCCTGCAAACAGAAACTCATTACAACTCTGCACCGAGCATTCAAAATAAAAGCTTAAGTTCATAAAGCCTCAGTGTAAAAATTGTCAGAAATCACTTCTGTCCACTACTCTTATACTTTTGCATCATCATGGGCTTGAACTAGTTACATTTTTATTGACGAGTTTCGTTATCTTTACCTGCAAGCCATCGTCTCCATTATTGACCGAATTGCATCTGAAAACAGAAATACGCCCTTAGTTCGATACAACTAAAATATAAACAAGTCATGCACAACAAAATACACTGATCAGAAAAGTTGGCATTCATCACTTAATATCAGATGTCCCTACCAACATTATTTTTCATCACGTAAGTGCGGCACGAGGCCATGCTAAAGCTAACACCACCTTAACCACGTGTTCCGCCCTGCGTTAACAGCCCTTATATTCTCGCTAATAATGTATTTGGTTTCAAAATAAGTACTCGATATTTAGACTTGGGTTTGTGCATTAAGGAATAATCAAACTGCAAAGGTTTTTTTATTTAAGCCAGAACCCCAAAAGCTCACGAACGAAAAAACGTGATCAAACAAAACTCTTATTTTGTAACCAAACGTTTGATACTTGTTATTCAGTAATGTGCTTTAAACACAAACTCAATTGCAACGTTAATTACGCAGTTATTTGAGTCCGCTGACAACGTCCACAAATAACCTGCACATTTACTTAAAACTCAAAACTAGGATAAATAAAAACCATTTTAAAATCTACTTCGTGCTAACTTCACAACCCCAAAACCTAGATACTAAAAAGAAGAACAGCTACTTACATGACACTCGAGGTAACACCACCGATGAATGAGGCCGTGTAAACGTGTCGCATGAACTTTTATAGGGCTTCGGCGAAAGGGTTTCTGGGAAAATTCCCGGCTTCCTCTGCATCCGCCTTGAGTTACGATCAATAAACACCAGGTGGCGCTGCAGAGCCTTTACTTTGCGCTCAACGTCATGTTTATGTATACACCCCAGTATTAAAATATAGGCTATATATATGTATACCAGTAAATAAAATGTATAGGGCAATCAAACCAATTGCTTGTTTTACATCTTCACCATCTGTTCTCATGCTATTTTTATTTAAATAGCATGAGAACCCATTAAACCCATTATTTGATCCCCTGCCGATATTGGAAGTTTGCCTGCTTACAAAGATATGAAGGGTCTATGGTAGGTTTATTTGAACTAATGGAAACAAATATCAACCAAAAAGTGTGGGTACACATTTATATAAAGTTATACATTGATTTGCATTTCAGTCAAACAAGTATTTGATCCCTACCAACCAGCAAGAATTCTGTCTCCAAAGATTGGTTATGTGCCACATGGACCACAGATAAGTCACTTTAAGACAGTACTCCTGAGTCAGCTTATGATGTATATAAAAGATGCCTGCCAACAGAAGCTGTATTTTCCATTTCAACCTCTACACCACCATGGTCCAAGACCAAAAAGGTTTCAAAGGATGTCAGGGACAAGATTATAGGGCTAGAGACAGCAGCTTGGTGAGAAGGAGACAACTGTTGGGGCCATTATTTGGAAATAGAAGAATACTAAATAACTATCAATTGTCCTTGGTCTGGAGCTCCCTGCAAGATTTCCCCAATGGGGTAAAGATGATCACGAGAAAGGTTAAAAAGCCCTGAACTACACGGAGGAAGCTTGTTAATGATTTCAAGACAGTTGGGACCACAGTAAGCAAGCAACCCATAACACGCTATTCCACAATAGATAGAAATCCTGAAGCACCCGAAAGGTCCACCAGCCCAAGATGGCCCGCCTGGCACGTATGAAGTTTGACATTGAACATCAAAATGATTCAGAAAAGGCTTTGGAGAAAGTGCTGTGAGACGACTCGTTTTTGGAGGGAGAGAAATGCTGACTATGACCCCAAGAACACCATCCCTACAGAGAAGCAGTGTTGGAAATCTTATGCTTTAAGTCTTTTTCTCTGCTACGGGTAAAGGATGACTTCACCGCATTAAAGGGCTGTGGGACGACCCATGTACCGTAAAATCTTGGATGTGACCCTTCTCCCCTTAAATAGATCACTGAAGATGGGTCGTGGATGTGCTTTTAACATGATAAAGACCCAAACATTTGAAGAATTTTCTATGAAATGTGTTTGATTTGGAAAACAAGCTCCAGTGGCTTGAATATTTTTAAGAAGTGATTCCCATCATTCAGCTAGACACAGTTATTAAGATATCTGTGACAAAGAATTCATTCAAACTACACAATTTGGTCTTACTGAAATTTAATATTACATTTTGATACATCGCGTACAATCGATCATTGTCAGGCAAGGAAAATGTTTGTTGGGACGTCTTTTGCAAAGCAACAGACAAAGGCAAACTTTATGACTAAATATGGCAAGGCATCAATTTATGATTCACTTATATAATAGTTAGCGTTGGTGGCTTTTAAAATATATAGTGACCGTAACCTTAATAGTCTATGGAATGAAGAAAATGCGATTTTGCCTGGTTAAAGATAAAATTGGTAAGATTCAGAAGGATGTCCAGAAAAGAGAATTAAATCTCTGTTACACGTGACTGTTTGAATTGTATGTTTATTTGGATTAAAATGTGACATATCACAGAAAGAGAGATTGCAGGGCAATATGTGATACTATTGCTTAACCTCGAACCCAGAAAAAGCAAATCAGTTGAATGGTTCTTTGTTTACCATTATAATTTCCTATTGGACAGTCCAACTTTATAGTAAGTTGATAAATAATGTGGACCCTCAAGCAGCATTCTATAAAAAACAGCCTCCCCGAGGCACTAAAGCATGATATCAAATAATTCCCCAAAATACAAAGAAAGATCAAAACAGACATTGGAATGGACTTCAAACATGGCAATGATTTGTCTCAAATTCAGCCCGATAAATGGTACATTTTCCTCGGTTAGGATTCGTCTTTGGTCCCCACATGGGATTTTTCTTGTGTGTAAATGCTAATGTCTTACATGTTAACAAACAGAAAAAATGCATCCACTTAAAGGGGCAGGTAGCATAAAAATATACATTGAGCCATTACATTTCTAGCCTTCATTTTGATCTAAAACATGACTTTGTTTCAGTTGTGGAAATCTTACAAAAGGTTCAATCTCAGTCGCTATTTACTTTCACTGTATGTGAAAAACACAGAGCGAATAGTGATTGAGGTGATCAATCCTTAACATTCTCTCTTTGTTCCCATCATCCACAGATGAAAGCAAGTCATGCATTGGAACAACATAAAAGTAACTACGTGTTCATTTTGGGGCGATCGATCCCTGTAAAAGGCTAAATATAGAGTGAGAAAAGGGAATGGTTGCCATCAAGTATGTATTTTCAAACAGTTACTATTGCCCTAGAGAAAAAAGAAAACAAGAATATATATCATATCTTCTATATATACATAGCTGTAGCTAGCAGTATGTGAACTGTCATTTTAATGTTGTGGTTCCACCGTGAAGGCTTCTTGACCATGAGGAGATACAGCCTTCAATTCTCAGTCCACTGCTTCCCTGAGATACAGAACGCTGTAGTTTTCAGAGTTTGTTGGGTTAAAAACACCTCGATCCCTCAGGAGCGGCGTCCAACGGGATCGTTCTTCTCTGTCAAGACGAGAGCGCTTGTTTTAAAATGCTAAAGGGCTGCCCATAACGTGTCTTTGTGGTGTTTTATCCTCAAGGGGAGCTGGAGAAGTGGTGAACTAGCGAGCAGGGAGATTTTTCGTTTTCATTTGAATTTAAGTTTGTGTATTCGTTCATACTTCAAAAATGCAAAGCTGTAAAGGTTCATTTATCAGTCATTCCAAGGCTGAATAAAAAAAGTGGTTTGCGAGTTCTTTTCTCAGATTCTGGTTTTGGACACGGCTTCAGTGTCCCTGCGATGCTAGTCGCTTCAGAAGAGGCTCGTCGTAGACCCAGACCTCGCCGTCCTCGTGAAACAGCTGCAGGGAACACAAGCAAAACGTTAATGCAGCAAACCTTTAAATACACACTGCCATATATTTATATATAGGAACAACACATACTCTCGTCTCCCACTGCATTTCTTTCTCCTTTCTCTCTCTTGCCTCTGCCCGCTGTTTCTCCTCCAGTCTGTGTTTGGCATCCGTCGCAGCCTCAATGTCCTTTAGTTTCAGGTTAAGTGTCACGTCCTTCCACAAACTGACAGCCAGAAAAACAACAGAGATCTGCATCAGAGGTTTTAATCACACAGAGGTAAAAAAAACGTATACCCGCTATATACCAAAATATAAAAGTCATATTAAAGGACCAGTCAGTGAAATTTAGCGGCATCTAGTGGTGAGGCTGCGAACTGGAACCAACGGTTCACTTCACCCCTCCCTTTTGAAGCACTACGGAGGCTGACACATCACAAAAATGTCATCACGTTTTCGCTTTGTTGCCGAAGGAAATAACGTATTTACAAAACACGACCTGTAGAGCAGTTTGCCGGTCTTTATACACCTCTGAACACATAGTTATGTATAATATATTGCATTTCTGTCAATAGATCCTCCAGAAAATTACACACTGTGCCTTTAAATAATTAAATTCAGCAAGTCAGGTTAAATAAAAAACAACTACAACAAACTTTTCTGGTAATCAAACGCATGAATACCTTCAAGCTGACTGTGAAAATAAGAGGCCTCATATGGTAATACAAAAAAAGCAGATTAAACATCCAAGGGGATTAAAGTCATTTTCAATACGCACAAAATTAAAATAGGTTTTTGAAGGCCGGTTTCCCTTGACTTGCTATATAGTCAAGCCCAAGATTAAAAAAGTTTTTAAGTGAATCTTATAAGAACATGGTCACACGGGATGCAGCCAATACATTTTCAAAGATTAAGGAAGAAAATGTCATTTTGAAAGACCCAATGAATATCCACAAACCTTCTGGATTCGTACTCCAACTGGTCCTCCAATTTCCTCACCTTCTTCTTAACAATTCCTATTCTCTTTGTGTCAATGAATACAGTGTTTTCCTGTAAGAAAGACCAATATATTGACCTCTCGAAAAAATGCTACTTTAATTAAATTTTGGATAAAATTCTTCTTCCTGTCCATGTGATGTGTAGGCTACAAACTTACACCGGTGGCCCATTTTGCATACATTACTCCATTCCACTCGCCCTCAATAGAGCAGAAGGACTTCTTATCATTGGGGGGACTAAAAGAGAGAATGAGATTTGAATTAGTCACGATTTTCTTAACATGTCTTTTGTTTAATGCACTAGAAAGCAAACCACTAGCTTGTTTCATTGTCAGACTTAGAGCACACAATTCCTATAGATTACTTTTATTATTTTTACATTTTTACTTCTGCTTTTAACTTCTCACTTACTAGCATTTCAGTATTGATGGCTCTTGCAATTATAATTTAACAGTGATGTTTCTTACTTGTAAGTCACTTGGAATAAAAGGGAATATGTAAATATTTTCATATCTGTGTGAATCATAAACTTCCACACGGACTCACAAAATCTCAGCAGTTATTCTGTGTTTCTTTCCTCCATAGAAAGGTTTGGTGTGGAACACTATATTGGCACTGTAGCCAGATTTGGAACAGGAAATATTGCACTCGCCACCAAGCTCCACCCACGGAACGGTGAGGATCGACCTACAGACACACAGTTTAGATGGATGAAATGCTCAGACTTGTCAAATATACACCAGAAAGAAACAATGATAGAAACAGGCAATATTTACCTGCCATAGCCATTGGGAAAAGTAAGAATATAGTGCTCATCATGTTCAAGACAAGAAACGCAACCTACAGCAGACAAGAAAGAATCATTAAGCATAATAATAGCACCGATGTAAATGTATTTACAGATGACAATCGCTCGATGCTTACCTTGACCGATATTATGGACACCGATTGACATCCCAAGGAACTTTGATTTCGTCCATATGTGAGCATTGAACTGGATTTTTTTGCTAGAACACTCAGCGTAAAACGCAGAAACTGTAAATATAGACATATGTGTGAGGAAATCTACATACACCTAAAATAAACCAAAGATAACAACAAATACTGTGAGAAATACTGGAAAATATTATTCTAGGTTGGGTTAGCATTTATTATTGAATAAAGGAAGTCATTGTAATTGAATTGTTATGGATTTCTTCAGATAGGACCCGTTCTTGTAAACAATACATTACAAAAGAAACTCAAAATTAAAACTGACAGCATTAGTAATTCTCTTTAATGACATTTTAATACCTAACATTGGCAATTTTTCCAATTAGGATTTGTTTTCCTTCTCTGACAGAGATGTGATTTATTTGTTTGCCAGATTGTGTGTAATTTAGCGACTAGTTGGTCGAGCACTCACTGGGTGGGTGGTGAGAAACCTGCTCGGCCACAAAAGACACACTGTTCTTGCTACTCCACGGCATTGGCCCGTCTGATACAGACTCCTAGAAAGATACAAAGAGAGAAAGAGATGTAAAGCTGTTTTCGATTGTGTCAAATAAATTGCTTTCGGAAGTGCTGGTCATCTATTTTCATTACATTGAATTAGCCAAATTATATAAAACCTTCATCCTAATCCTTCAAAATACACACTTACTGAAGAAGCAGAATCATCTGTTTCGGAAGGCAGGTCCCAGTGACAGAAGAACACCTCACCCAGAATGGGGTTGTAGGGTTTCTTGGCCACAGATCCTTTCCGTCCAGCGTGAAAGGCCGAGAGGTACCATTTTACCACATGCACCATGCGGTCCCTTGGATCCTCTTGCTCCGCGATACTACCAAAACATGTCATAGTAATAAGACATAAGATTAAAGTGAAAGTTCACCCGAAAAAGAAAATTCTGTCACCATTTACCCCTGTCGTTTCAAACATGTATCACTTTATTTGTAATGCAGAACACAAAAGATGTTTTGAAGAAAGTTGTTAACTGACACCCATTAACTTGCATTGGTTTTGTGTCCGTACAATAGTAGTGAATTTGGTTACCAACCTTTTTCAAAATATCTTCTTTTGTGTTCTGCGGAAGAAAGTCATACAGGTTTGAAAAAGACAAGAGGGTGATGACAAAATTGTAATTTTTGGGCGAACTATACCTGAAGAGTAGAACTTAGGAGGGAGCATTGTTCAACAAAAATCGTGAAAGTAAAATAGCCCTCCAAACAATATTTGAGATAGTAAATGATCAAGTGAAAGAAAACATTTTTCACACAGATGAAAAAAAGAGCATACCGTAACAGCAGCGAGATCCACATTCAAAACAGCTGAAACGTTACCTTACAAACAAATCCGGGTGTGCAAAGAAGTCTGCATACATTTCCAGCAACGACCTCCGCTCCAAGATAAATGTCGGCAAGACAACCTGAGGAAAAAACCCTTGATGTAAGTGAATGCAAGAAGCTAAAACCACGAGCAAAACAGAAGGTTGTTGTATTTACCTTGGTGAGATCCATTCCCAAGCGCACTTGAGACAGCAGGTGCATGATGACACTTTTGTGCTCCTCCACCGATTCACCCTCACCATCATCATCCCTCTCATCGTGACTGTCAAACTGATCTGAGAAACACACACACCATTGAACTCCGTATGCACCGCCTCACCTCATATCGAATAGGGTTTGTATTTTGTTTTACCAGAGGTGCCGTTAGACATTGAGGAGTTGATGGATTCGTTGGTGTCTGGCCGTTTCAGGGCAGTGGTGTCATCACTGTTCACTGGCCCGGTTCTGTTGGGACTGGATTCACAGACACACGGCGAACAGGATTATGAGGTTTGTGAAGATGAAAGAAAGAGTGTCTGTGTGTGTTTTGTTTTAATTAGGTCAGGTTATTCTGGTATCCGCAGTGAACAGCGTGGGGGTGTTGTTGATCTCTGAGCAATATTGTTTTCTCACTTTGCAATGTTACTTAATGTGCATGTGGGCAGGTGCTATTATAATTTACTCTCGCAGCAGTGTTTCAAAGTGGGTTTCATTGTTTCAAATATAAAATACCATATGCAGTGTTGGCTTAAGTGTGTGTGTGTGTATGTGACTCACTCTATGCCGTGCTTTGGTGAAGTGCTGTTCTGATAAAACTCATCTGCATCATAAAACTCGTCCTCACTGCTGGAATAGGAGAAGTCGGGAACAGTGTGGGCCGGTACGTTCATGTGACTGGGCGATGTCACGCTGCTGCTGGGTGCTGAGGGTCCACTCCCTAAAACCACAGGAAATTAAACCATTTGTGTGTATTTAGATATGTGTGTGTGGAGGCAATATGAGTACAGCATTTATTAATAAAACCAGCACAGCCTGAGGTCAGTATAGCTTCCTGTCGTGGGCTGTGGTTTTGTGGTTAAGCATATGCGTCTGGCAAATCTACTTTACATAAACAGCATGACCGATAAACTCACGTAGACACGCTTAGTCATTATATTACAAAGATTTTGGCAAGGACACTCTCAGATTCTCAAAACCTGCAATATGGCAGTGATGTTAACATATCAACACCAGAATCAACCCTGTAGATCTAGGTGACTCAAACAATCATAAACAGGCAAACAAAGCCACTGTTTAAGAAGAAGGACTCCACCTTCAGGATTTTAAAACATGCATATTCAAATAAGCCTAAAATATAGGGTCACGCTCTCCACTGCTGCCCATTACTTTAATGCAAATGATTCAGTCATGTGGTCACACTTTATATTGCCGTTCATGTTAACATGTAATGCTATTAAAGGAACAGTTGGCCACCATTGACTACCATGGTAGGAAAATTTGCCTAATAGCTTTCTTTGTTCTGTTTAACACATAAAAATATATTTTGAAGAATGTTAGAAAAAACAACAATTCTATTGTATCTACTACTATGGTAGTCAATGGAGGCCAAGAACGGTTGGATGGTTACAAGCATTCTTCCAAATATCTTTCTCTGTTTTCATCAGAACAAAGACACTTATACAGATTTGGAACTAAATGAAGACAGAATTTATATTTTTGGGTGATCTGTCCCTTTAAGTACCTCTTATACGGTACTATTACCAACCTTATACTGAACTACAGTGTTATAGCACAAGACAGACATTCCTATGGGTTTGGAACAATAAATACAAACAAGAGGGTAAAGGACGACCCTTTTCAATATATGAACTGGGTATTGTTAAAGAGATCCCAAAAAGAAAATTCTGTCATCATTTAAATCACCCTAATATCACTGAAAACCTGTATATGACTCTTTCTTCTGTGAAACACAAAAGTAGGTATTTTGAGAAATGTCTCAGTGGTTTTGTATCCATACAATGGAAGTCAAAGGTTGCCAGTGTAGTCTGGTAACCTACAAATGATGAAAATATATCCCTTTAAGCAACTGGTGAGTATGCAACTAAAGTACTTCAGCCATACAAAGAATAACAAACAAAGTATTGCTTTTGCTTCTGTCTGTCTAATAATTAAAATGTTTGTTTATGTTGATAAATCAACAGCTCAGAGAGTTCCGTACACAAGCAGGTTGGCCCTTAATATAAATGGAAATCCTCTCATAGTACAGCTTCTGCAGATTGGAGCTCTTGGCTGTGTTTTATGTGCGGTTTCCTGCAGTGCTGTCCAAGGGTTGCTACTGATCTGCAGGTTTTTTGCTGAGCAAAGCTCCTTCCACACTGCCTCAGCAAAAGCTTACCTCCCCGTGCCTGTGTATGCAGAGCGCTTATGACAGTCAGAGGAAAACCCACTCACTGCAGAATGCCCCGATTGGCTAATCGGGAGGACCTGGAAGATTCCCAGTGGGCCGGTGTGTTTTTTATCCCGGTGTTGTTATGCCACTGCAGGGATGGACTGGCCATCTGGGATACCGGGACGAAACGCAAACGCATGGGCCGGAACGCAAATGCGGACGAATTAGAAATGCGAATCGGAATGACAGCACCCAACGGACGTTCCCCTTCTGACTGCATTCCCACTTCAGTAGAATACAACAGGAATATTGCTTATGCTCATATTAAATTATTTACTTATTAGTTGAATCACCAATATAACATTAAAATAGATTTATAGTTATGCATTGGTCAAATGCTGTTCTTTAGTGTGGGCATTCCCCAGGGAGCAAAGCTATGATCTTGACATTACCGGTCCCAGTTGAGCCATGTTATGAATGTATTTCTCTTGGTGACAGTTTTGCGAACAGCATGTTTGAAAACCGCCAACCGCCAACCGAGCAGATGAGAAAGATTTTGAAGTGAGGAGAAACTCAGCAACTGTGACGAGTGAAACCAACACCACCTGCATCTATAGCTGAAAATATTTGTGTTCATACGCTAGCAAATTGACGGTTTTCTTCTACAAAACTCTTAAGCCTGATATTTAGACTAAAACATTTCATAAAGTAATTAATAAGTAAATCTCATTCCACTGTAGTTAAAAGTATGGTGTTAATGGATGGATACTACTTCATACCTGTGCTGTTGGGAGTGGGGGTCTGAAGGGTGCCCATCACTGTGATGACAGGGCCCATGGGTAAGGAAGAAGGCCTCTGTTCCATTTTACACACCTGAGCTCCATCTACAAACATAAACACCTCGGTTTGAAAATATACACACAACATTTGCTAAACAAATCCAATGTTTGAGTTTTTAAATCAGTGCTCAACAAATTATGGCGTCAGATTTATATGACCAGGACCTTTATTTAAAAAGTCTAGCGAATTTATTACCTCGTATTTTATTGTCCGTCATTTTAAATATTTGAAATTTAAGGATGCATGCCCGGATGGATACCCGGACGTTAAACTCGGTTATAGCCAAATTAAATTATCAAGTCGAATTTAGTGTCCTGAATATTGAGACCTGAATTTTACGTCCTGAAAGCAGGAACTTGAATAATAAAAACCTGAATTTCACAACCCGAATCTTTAACACGGTGAATTCATAGAAAAATACTTTGAGGTGATAAATTCAAGTCCTAGTGATATAAATCTGACACCATAACAGATACAGTGCGGCTTTAAACCAAAGTGCTTTTCAAGAATTACATGCAGAGAGAGAGAAAGAAAGAGATAACATTTTATAATAAAGTTGTATAGGTTAAGATTAGCTAATGCATTAGTTAACAATTTGCAGTGTCGTTTTTTAGAATGTATACATCTTTGTTTATATTAGTTAATGTTAACACAATACTTTATGTTAGTTCATGATGCATTAACTAATGTGACCAGTTGCGTTTGGTTTTAAAAATGAATTAGAAAATCCTAAAATGTACATAAAAATGCTGTTAAATGCTGTATTGTTCTTCGTAAGCTAACCCAATAAGTAATGTTAACAAAAACAACTTTATTGTAAAGTGTTATCGAAAAAGAGAGATCACCTGTGGGCAGGTTGGTCTGCGTTGGCATGGCACTGGAACTGATTACAGAGGTGTTGAGCAGGTTGGGATGGAATACCCCATCTACTGGGTTTATGGTGCTCTGGAGAGAACCACAGACATGATTCAAAACACACTCTCATAGGAACACGTTAAAAATACAGTTTACCCTGGGAGCTTTGAGTCTCATAGCCCAACTCGACTATCACAGGATTTCTCCGTGGAGAAACAAGCACTTCTGTTCAAGTTAATGGGAAGATCTATTCCATGTGAAACTCGAGGGTTTGAAACAACTTGAGGGTGTGTCATTGGGTGATATATTCATTTAAAGTGCTTATTTACATTATGAAAAAACTATGAATCAAGAGTTTTAATGTTAAAGACAACATGAAGTTGTTTTTAACATTAACATGTATTTTTATTTCCTTGGTTTGCTCAATTTTATACTTGAGTTCAAATTTGTATTCAGCTTCGGCCAATAATTTTCATTTCAGTGCATCCCTAATATTCGCTTCTTCGCTGAAGGAGATAATGTATTTACAAACGCACTCTATAAAACAGATATTCAGGGCTAATGTTGAAACAACAATTCCATGCGAGGAGATCCGCGGTGTATGTAAATAGAAATGGCTCATTCTAATGAAAAAAAAACATAACATTTTATTATGTAAGGTATCTGAAGATATACTTTTGCTTTTTATATTGCATTTCTGTTAATAGATCCTCCCAAAAACACACATTGGGCTTTTAAACAAGTTTTTTGCTAATGTGATTGTAACTCTCACGGAGGAGCTCAGGGAGCATAAAAGGACGACCGACAGGAGGGTACGACGAGAGAGGACCAGGCCTGGACTTTATGATGCGTTTTAGTGTGTTTGTATGGCCGGTAGTCGACCGAGAGGCATTTTAAGTTTGTTTTGTTGTTTGTTTATTTTTTTTACGTTCGCCGGTTCCCGCCTCCTTCCTTCCTTTATTGAACTTTGCTACAGTGATGCTCTAACGTCCATATGGAGAGGGAAAATATGAATATATAATTATATCATAATTTGATAGAATAATGATAGAAATCCCATTAAATGCCGATAGAAACAAACTAGTAGTGGTTTAACAACTATTTTTTAAATGTCATGCTACATTTGTTGCAAATGCCATTTTCATGTTGTCTCTAAACATCCTTTTTGGCCAAAAGGACGTCTAGAAAGACACATACATTGCTTACTAAATTGAAGTAAATCACATTCACTTTCAGCTTATGCACTGTGTCTAAATGAGCTACCTCTCAGCTGTGGCCTGTGTCCGTCACACTGATTCTGTCAATATACAAAAGCGCTACGGGTCAATCTCTGCCTTATGATAAACAAACAATGAGCATCTGTCAGATAGCAGGCACTCGGATAAGATTGAGGTCTGCTTCCACGGCAACAAGCCCATAAGTCTTCATGCCGTTCACTGAACAGACAACAAGGCAGACAGATATAAAAAACAATTCTACCCACAATGCATTGCAGCACAGGACAAAGCATTGAGGTAACTCTACCCAGAAATCCAAACATGCAGGGCGATGAGCATCGGCAGCGGGTATGAGATTTGGAGGGGCTTTTCTATCAAGGAAATGTATAAAATCAAATCATAATTTGTGCCAAGGTTGTGGCTCTTAATTCAAACCTGGATTGAGTAAATAGAGCTCCTCTGTATACATAAACACAATAAATAGGTTATTGTCAAAAAGACAGATGTAAGAAATAAGTCCTGGGGGAGCTGAATGTAATGGCTTGTCATTTCAGGATTTGCCTCGACGGTTATTGACCCACTTAGAGCCTGTGGGTAACTCTTAACAATAGCTCATCTATTTGACCTACATGGTTGAATAAATAGCATGTACGACAACAGAAAAAAAACAGTTATTCTTATTCTTGCAATGTTGGAGTTTGATTTAATGTCACATAGTTGTAAATTATTGTGGCAGGTAAGAAGAGGCAGAGAAATGTCCCAACAGAAGAGTCAGAAAGAGTGGAAGACCCAAAAAGACAAAGAGATAGAGCTGACGTGAGCCATCAGATCAAGGTCATGCAGATCTCTGATAAATTTATTGAGATGAAAATGGAATTTCAATGAAAGAGAAAAAGAGGTCTGTTTTATGCTAATTCATTGTTGAGGAACGTCAAAACTTACTATCAGTCCGTTTGCGTGTTGCTGTTCGTTACTTTGATCCTTAAAATTTTTAAAAGAAAACACAAATTGATAAGTAAGGCTCTTAATCACAAAATATAAAAGAAAAACGCAGAAATCTTGTTCAAATGACCTCTGATTGTTGATTCTATCATTATCGAGACAATAACAAAGGTCACTTAAGCTATTTTTAACTTCCTGAATTTTTTTGGTGTACGTGTGAATCCCCTCTCCAAACCATTAACAAGGTCACTGCTGGAATGCATATAATCTAGCCAAAATAAACATTAACTGGGTTGTGGAAAATTACAGGTCGGTTTGCACAACACTGGCACATGAACACGGTCACACACAAAACACGAGCACATATAAAACTAGTTCAAAAGACGAACGTCTTACCTTGGCGATCTGCAGTAGTACGATACAATGTTTGATGGACTCTACCATACTCTACAAAACAAAAACAAGAAATTAAAATCTGTCACCAAAATAACAACCAAGAGGCATTAACAGAGTGAAGGTTCAGACGTTCTTACACAAGTGGCGTCCTTTAGGTTCTCGATTTTCTGTGTAAAAGAAAATAGACAAAAATGGGAGAGTTTTAGTTAGAGCTGTGCAATTCCAGAATATGCACTTTTAAAAGTAAACCAAAAGAAGAATCGAAAGCTTGAGCGAAAGTATTGGATTAAATAAGAAACTCAAGCCATAAATAACTGCAGCAATTCAGTAAAAGAGTACGATGTGTTATTAGGTACTCTGTGTCTGTCCTTTATGTAGGAAACTACCTAATGTTTGCCATTTTAACCATATATTTAGCAATATCCAGAATGTATACATACAGTACATGTTTGTAAACTGACAATGTATAAACATCAAAAGACATATAAACGACAAAGCATGTTGTCACGTCTTACTCTGCGCGACTCATCTTCCTTGCAGTCTTTTATCTTTTCATCAAAAAGCTTGAGAAAGAGATGCAACAAGTGCAGGAATTAGAAAACAACGTGGGAAGCCTTATGTTTCATTATGGAAGTTAATTTTAATAAACAATATCTAACACTCACTTTCTGTTGGTCGATCAAAATCTGCAAATACGCGTCTGCTTCGGCAAGCTTCTTGTCAAAGTCCTGAACGCTGGGAACGAATCCTGTTTCTGTCTCCTGCAATTGAAAGTGAGAAAGAGAAATTTGGGTCCTTCCTCTGAGTTTAAAAGCTTTCATGGTGTCTGAAAATTGGTAGCGTTCTGCTTTCGAGAGGAAACAGACCAGAGGACGGAGCAGAACTGTGCCCTGCCTGTTCGCATTTTTACTCTAATAGACTGAATTACACAATAATACAACAAGCATAAACTGAGATCAGACCGTGAGAGAAGAAAGAGTACACGTTATTGACGCAGTTTATTTCAAATTAAGCAAGAAGATGTGTTAGTAAGTATAAACAGTTTTCGTCATGTGGTGCTAAACTTCATGTGGTTCACGTGTGAGAAAATATTTTAGTTTTTTTATTGGAATAACCGAATCAAACAACTGAAGTTTAAAATAAGACACATTTTAAAGCGTAAACATTACAGTCTCCTTGAAATTACATTTCATGCTGTGTGTTATATTGCTGTATGCAACCAGTCTGCCAAGTTGTAAAGCCGAAAGTGTACGAATAACGAAGTTATTGGCTTGGGAAAAAAGGAGTCGACTCTGAATCACGTGAACAAGTCATCTGTCGTTCTGATTTTAGTTCCGGGTCAGATTTGTGTCACTCCGTGTAATACCGTCATCGTTCAATTGGTGACACTGCACCAACCGCAGCAGACTAGACCATCTGACCAATCAGATCAGAGTAGGCTGAGGGAAAGAAGGGGATTAGAAAGAGGACTCGTCGAACAAATCATTTGAGAGTCAAGCAAGAAGTGAGGTAATAATAAATGCTTATTATTAGAAAATAATAGTGTTTTTAGACCATGTATGTACGTTAACTTGTTGTTGGACACTACATAAACCAAAGTAGGACCTTAAAAATCACAAAATATTGACTCTTTAAAGACCAGCTGTTTTGCGCATAGCTGGACTTGATAAAGGCATATCATTTAAAGAGATTTCATGGAAAGATATCACTTTGACCCAAACTTTCTTTCTTCTGAAGAACACAAAAGAAGATATTTTGAAGAAAGCTGGTAACAGTGCTGGCACCCATTCACTTCTATTGTATGGACACAAAACCAATGTAAGTGAAAGGGGTCCAGTTAACAACGTTCTTAAAAATATCTTCTTTTGTGTTCTGTGGAAGAAAGAAAGTCATACAGGTTTGAAATGACAAGAGGTTGAGTAAATGATGACAGACATTTTTGGGTGAACTATAACCTTAAGGACATTTATGAACATAACCGTCCCAAATTAAAACATATTCATAATTAACAATATCATATAAAGTATCAGCTTTAACTAGCATTAAATGTAATGTTAACTATACGAATATAAAACTCAACCATTGATCACCAATTCAGAGAAGAACCAAACAAAACCTTCCTTAAAACTAGAACATCATAAGCCTTGGATTATTACTGTAACACATCACCATCCACAATTCATCTTTTACACAAAGCAATCCACAATAATTTATCTGCAAACAAACCTTAGGCTATTCTAGATTTACCATGGAAACTTAGCCTAATGCTAATGGATTTAGATAACAGAGGGAGAATGTAATAAAGGTAAATGTTGGCCTTCGGAGCGCTACCGTTATCTTTGGGACTCGTCTGTCGCTGCGAAAGACTCCCCTGTGAAAAAATATTTTCATAGGAAAATGAAGAAAAGCCATGGGCACTCAACTGCCATGCTACCTCAAAACGGTAAACATAATAAAAAATAGGTCACTATCCTGGAGTGAAGTAACACAAATCAAAGGTTAAGTGGTGTGATTACATTTATGTCGAGATGCAATAAAAACTGCTAGTGACAGAGGAGTTTTGTTGCTTTTGATATGAACTCAAGCATGACTAAACCCCTGAGAGTATTACACTATTATTTAAAGCCTGTGCCTGGTGGGAAAAGCTGTGTGTAACAGAATTTTACATGGAAACTGTTAGCACACACCTGCACGTACAGATTTTGCAGACAGGAAGCTGTTCCTATTGACTCACTCCTACCACCCAAATCATAGAAATCCAACTGCAAAGACGCTGTATAAATCAACGTTTGTTATACTGATCTATATGCAGACACATTTTTAAAACAAACAGAGAAATTTGACTTATACACCCAACCACACAAACACAACAATCTATACCAACCCATATTATTGCTTTAAAGCGATTGAGATTTCAGATCACAAGGAGAGTAAAAGTTTAACTGATGCACCCAAGCGTGACTCATGCCCTCTCTTCGCACAAACAAACCCTCTCCTACCTTCACGAAAACACACACAGACACCACTGCACACATCAACACACCCCTACCTGCGCACACAGGCATCGTGACCTATTTAAAACGCATCAGCGAGCTCCAACAAAACAAGGATACTTACTGGGTTCTTGCCATCGTGGGACATGCCTCTTCTCAAGTCAATCTGACTCAATCTCTCTCAAAAAAAAAGTTCTGTATCTGTCACCATCTATACCCGCACACCCTTTCCTGTGTGTCTCCACTCCCAAGGAGGAGCAAATTTTAAGTACCAACCGGGTTCTCGTCAAAGTCCTAAAAGCTGTAAACCACCCACAACCTGAAAAAGCAGACTTCCTCAAAAATTAAACAAAAGCAGAACTAAAAAAAGTAGTTGCAAAGAAAATGCGACGCAGTGATTGGATCTAAGTGCTGCACAGGAGGGTCTAGCCGAATAAGCAAAGCTTTGATTGGCTCTTGGGAGGGGTCATGTGACAGGATGACTGCGCACTCAATGCGTGTAGGTACATGCAGCTGCCAGTCAGCAGATTATGAAACTGAAGACGGAGGTGAGAAGGAAAATAGAAAAGTGTTGAGAGAAAGGGACGAAGGAAAAAACAATGACAGACTGAGACTATCATTCACAGGAAGAATACAAAAGAAAGCCTGTCCTGTTTTGCCTCCATCAAAATGGCTCATATTGGGACTATCCATCTTAAAGTGTGTCTTTTCACATTTTTAAACCAAAAATAAGTAATATAACAACAAGATTTGTATCATGGTAAATGTGGTTGTGGTCTTACTTGCTGAAGGGTGTGGCGGAGAATCGTCCCCTCTAAGGCATGAATCCACTTCTCTCGCTCATCAGCGTCGCGGGCTGCGGGGCACAGATCCAAAAACACATCCATTAGCAATACGAGGACAGACTGTAAACACACACACTCACGTGTATGGGATGGAGAGTACAGAATGATTCCAGTGGAAGCGTCAGGGTGACAGTTTATGGAAACTGAAGCTCTGCTGTACTATCCAGTTTTCCTTTACGAAAAAGGACAGAGTTTCAAGAAGGCAGGTCAGGGTTGTTAAACAGGAAAACTAACTTTTTAAGCCTCTAAGTAAACACGAAAGGTAAATAACACTTGTGGGCCGGCTTCTCGTAGAAAAGACAACTTGACACGTTGCTTAAACTACTTCCTTTGTGTATCAAAATAATTGTAAAGTAAATCACACACCATAGAATGTATGTAACTATGAGTAGAATGCATTTAACGGTGTGGTTGCCAGATTGAGAAATATATCTCTATCATTCATATGTCAATTTTATATGGGTAGTTGACGAATAAACTGCTCTATAGTGCTGTCCTACGTTGTGACAGCAAAACTGAAAAAGAGTTTAATTAAAAAATGTTGTCAACATTCATGTTTAACATGTATACATCAAATATACTGAACAAATATGTATAATAGGTGTGAATATGTTTTAGGGTGAGTGAGATGGCACAAAGATTATTATGAGCTATGGAATTATGGATTATATTTCTTTTGATCCGTTTCATACACAAAGCTATTATATGGGTTCAAATGAAAAACTAAAATAGCACTTAAGAAATTATATACCTTTAAACCAACTGGTTGCCATATACTTTTCGCTTTTATGCAAACTTTAAAGGTATCTTTCACCCTCATGTTGTTTAAAGGAGTCGGTGTGTAGCGCCTTTCAAAAGAACTCTTTTACAAAAAATACTTTTATTGTCAGTTTGACTCGGATCATATCAGCCTCTCTCTTAGTCTGTAGAAAAATATATTTATTATATATTTTACTTACTTAAAATGGGAGATACAGCTAACACTTCAATGGATGAGACAGCAAAGCTCAGCAGAAAATCTAAAAGCTTTTAGAAGCACAAAGCCAGGAGAGCCTGTGTGCGTTGACACACGCAATCCCATCTCTAATGGAACATATTCAGATAGCATTAAATCACTCGAAAGCCCTCACGTGTGTGACTGTAGATGATAAAACAACCCTTTAGCACAACAACATTACATATGCAACAAAACTGTTAATAATGAATGCACATCACGCGAAAAATACATCAATAGCACAAAATGTTTCTGTAGCTCCAAAAAGTGCATTTTCTTTTACCTGTTTTACGTTACAACAACGGTTGCATTCCTGCATCAGAGCCGTCTCACATCTAGGGAACACGCTTGAAACAGTGTCCCAGATACGTGTGATATTCAAAGTTCACCCCTCCCTGCTTTACTGGCACCGGAGCTGAGATCACATGACGTGTGATTCCGGGCTACCTCAATATACAAACCAATGACATTTCACTACGAGCAAGTGGAGTTGATGACAAAACACTACACTTGTTCATCATTTAGCATTGAGGACACACCAATACATACCACCAGATCTGCCCACAAGCAAAACTCATGAAAGAAAAACAATGCAACACAGTGCGATACTGAAGATAAATATAGCAAAATGTGTATTCTTCTAGTTAATATTGTTTAATATGATCTCTCTAGCCTCTATTTTGGATGGAAGGGAGATGGAGTGTGTGTTTGGAGAGTAATGGCGGACTTCAGCGTGGAAATGAGGGCACCTTATGCAACGTGCCCTTACAGCGGTGTGAAAAGTAAAGTGACAGACCCGAGTTCTCAAACAGACTAGACTAATCCGTCTCATCATTTACATAAGCCCTTTAAAATCTTATAAATGTAGCAGCTGCTGTCGAATAGTAACATCTTTCTGGTGTTAATGAGCTGATGGGAAATGCTAAATGCCAGTGAAACAGCACAACGTAATGCCGGTCAGAGGAGACAAGAAGATGAGAATGAGCACTTTTTACTAAATCAGCTACAGGTTGTGTGTCGTTTGTGTACCAAAACCTCCAACGCAGTGACAAAAAGTCTTCCTTATTCTGGAAGAGACGTCTGACTGAAGGGTGACCTAACAAAAAGAATACTTGTGATTTTGCAGACATTACTTCAAACAAAATGGAACATTCAGTTCTGCTTGTGCAAAGCGCTACCAAATTAAACTCGAAGTAAACATGTGATGCCACTAACTTGGCAAACATAAGCGAATACATTGCTTCCAGGTGGCCTCACAAAAATCCCTGTGCGCTCACTCCTAATAGTTGTGCAGTCGGCCAACCAGATTCCAGCTTTTCAAATTAACAATTGTTTTTTGGTTTTGTTTGCAGCATCCCTCCATCTTTCCACAGCCAGTGTCCTTTTAAAACACGAGAGTTCAGTGACAAAAAGAAAGATGGAAAGAGAAACACAAATGCCAAAAGTATTTTTCTTCCTACTCTAGTTTCTTTCCCCTGGGGAGAATGAATGTGCATGTTGATCATCCGCCAGCAGGAGCTCAGTGTCAGACGCTGAGAGCTTTAAACTGCTGACTGTTTTTTCCAGTCAAGTGTCTGAGAGGAAGACAGGTAGAGGCTTTTAGCTGAGAGGAAATAAAGGGGCTTTCAGGCAGATGAATTACGAATGTCTTCTAAATAGCCAGTACAGTTCCTCTGAGCCTCTGCAGCGGCTGATATTATATGGACCTCGACAGGTCAAGCTCACCTAATTCTTAAGTTTATCATGGTGAAACAGAGGTTAACCACATTCTTTCGGTTGTGAAAGTTTTCCTGAAGGTTCCTATTTTCACCTAGAGTGTGGATATCTACAGCCGGGTCAAACTGTTTCCACATATTATGACATTTGATAGCATGTTGTATGGTATCAGACTTACCGGATGTCTACTGTAAGATTGCAATCCGGTTAATATTTAATGCTAAACAAAAAATGCAGCATTTTAGCTTTAACCCTTTAAAGAGACAGTTCACAGATTTAAATTCTGTTATTATTTTCTCACCCTTGAGTTTTTCTGAATCTGTATAAATGTCTTTGTTCTGGTAAACACGGAGAAAGACATTTTGAAGACCAAACGGTTCTTGGCGACCACTGACTTCCATAGAAGGAAATATTACAATGGTAGTCAAAAGTGCCCCAGAACTGTTTGCTTTCCTACATTCTTCAAAATCTCTTCTTTTGTGGTCAATAGAACAAACAGATTTTTCCAACTATGCTAGTCAATGGGGGCAGAGAACAGTTTGTTCAGTCTTCCAAATGATCTTTCTCTATGTTCAACAGAAATGTATACAGATTTGGAACAACTTGAGTAAATGAAGACGTAGTATCTAGCCCACAATGCAATTTAATCTGACCACAGGAAAATTCGGCTTGGCTGAAATGTCCAACCACATATTGTTTCCCTAAGGAACGTCAAAGTGCAGGTCAATCTGAAAAAAAACTATATAACAATTTAATATAAGATTAAATCACTGTGGAAAAATGTTTATAAACTTCGCTAAAATTAACTCCTTGTAGCCTTGAAACCTCATATATATATCCCAGAGGACTCATAAATGCAGGCCACCCTGATGGATATTGCGTACCAGGCAGCCAATCAGATATGAAGCCGATATCTCAGCCAGCTATTTGCTATTTTTTAACGCAATTCGCATCAGATGCGCCACGAACGGCCTGCGGTCAAGCCTCCCGGGACTTAAACTCAAATCATCATAGAGTGTGTACATGCTGTACCTAATGCTTATAGCTACGATGAAATATACCACTTTACCTCACTCGAGATACATTTTGTACCCGTACGCCAAAAGTACCTGATATATGAGCTGTTCCGGAACATAACGTATGCAATTCCGGAACATAACGGTCCGTTGAGATCGGAAAGCTCAAACCCATTTCCGTTTAAGGCTATGCTGCAATGGAGATGTGAGAACTGATAGAATGTGTCCCTGAGGATTTAGAGGTGGATGGTATAGACTGTTGAGACCCGGGCTCAAACATTCATACTCAATAAAACACGCATGCACACTCACAGCAGGAAATCTGACACGGCATGCTGGGTATGCTTTTTTCGATTCGTAAAGAAGCCTTTGGATTGGCACACCACAACAATGGCGAAAAACAAATAACGCTCCGAACGAAGAAACTAAACGGAGATTAGCAATGCGTCTTACTGGTGAAAGCAGAAAGAAAAAGAACAACTTTCGTTTAATGTGTGCAAAGCCAACAAAGTCTTAAAGGGAAACATTTTGAATTCAATAAGAAATAATGTCATAAAGTGCTTTATTCATACTAGAAAAAAACTGTTGATCACATAGTCAACCCTACCATTCTAGACTAAGCTTGCCAAGCCAGTCCAAACAAACCAATGGATCCCTATAAACATGTCTAGTTAAATGATTTTACAAAAAACTATTGTTTTACAGCAGGAGAAGCAAGCAGGCGAGCCCCAGTTTAGCGTTTGGATGAGCGTGACCTTACCCTTCTTACTGTAAAGCCACAGCATACAGTGTCGGAACATAGCAGTGGGTGAGGGCATGAGGAGAGTGAACGTACCCCCGGCAGGGCGAATGCCAGGGGGGTGGAGGAGGATAGATGAGCCAGTGAAAAAAGGTGGAGGCTAGAGACTAAAAACCTGGAGATGAGCTTGCGTAACAGCAGTTGGAGAAAGGAAGGAAGACTATGTGTCCGATGGGTTCTTCTTCGCGTTTCTCAAAGAGCTCTCTGTCCCGTTCCGCTGTCCGAACATCCCAGGAAATTTAATTCCCAGTTGTACTTCACGGCATCGCTGCGGCATTAAAAGCCAAGCAAAAGAATCCAAGACCTTGATTCGTAAAGCTGCGAAATCTGAACAACCGTCCCGTTCAGTGTTCGCAGCTAAACACGCAGATAAGCTGGACAAAAACCAGGCCTAATGCATGTTTGAAATCTGCAAGCGTGTGTGCGTACTGTTTGCGATGGACGGCTGGTTCCTGATGTCATAATCCTTTTTCAAATCAAAATGAGCTAGAGGGGAAAACTGAGTAAGCACTAAGCATGAGCAAAAAAAGAAGAGAGTGGAAAGAAGAGAGGAGGAGAGACCCACACAGACTGAGAGAGTGAGAGAGTGAGAGAGAGAGAGGGGGGGGAGAGAGAGAGAGAGATACTGGGAACATGTGAGCAGCCGGCTGATGGCCGCAATATAAACAGTGGTAAAAGATGACTGCCAGAGATGAGACAGAAGACGAGAGCGGAGATGAACACAAAAGCCCAGATAAAAAAAACAAGAAACCTCACCCTGAAAATGGAAAGTCTTCTGATCCACAGTAATAGTGAACGTGCTGTCGTCCTCATCATCGATTCCAATCACAGCTCCCTGTGAACGCAAGCAAAACCATTCAGACTGAGGGACACGTCATTCGCTCGCTCTCTCCGCTGGCCCACTCCCTCACACTCATGAGAAGAGAGAGAGCAGCAGAGGAGGGGATGGGTGGAGTAAGGGAGGAGAAAATGGAAAGAGAGAAAGGACATGTAAACTGAGAATGTGGCGAGCGAGCAATAGATACAATGCAGCAGTCTGTACGTATAACAAGACTAGTGAATACTAAAAATGAACGCTTTCAACTCATACCACCCTAGATTCGGTTATAGAAATCCAGGTTTCAATGTAATAGAAAGAACAGGGATTTACACATGTGCAATATGTTTATGATCTATCTTTCATAAAATAAACTTTTACAAATAATACATATTACTTTAAAATCATCACAGTCTAATAAGTTGTGTTTCACAGACAGTCAAGCCTGTATGAGTCATACAATTGGTAACACACAATATGTTCAAATCTGGCGAAGGCTTTTGGGCATCTGGTTATCTGATCTGGGTCCATCAATTACTGAAGTGGAACATTTAGATGCGGAATCTATAAACGAAAAGGTAGCCTTGACTTTAAATAAGGACGAACTAAGCAATGCCTGCACTGGTAATTGAGAAAAAGAGAACAACAGTCAATCAGATCAGACCACAGCCAACACACTAACTAAGCAGTCTCCTTCTTAAAACATAAGCTAATTGTTTGCACTCAGGCAATGTCAGGAATCGATTCATTTTCATTAATGATTCAGTTGCATTATATAAAATGCACACACCCTTTTACTATTGTGACCAGGCAGATTTTACATAAATAGCTTGATAAGGATTCAAAAATGCAAATCACACTTACACAACTCATATATCTGATACAGCAGTTATGCATGCAGTTATGTCTGCGATATCTAAAATACTTATGACAAAAATGTGTTATATATACAAAAAAATTGTTATGTTGTTATATACGTTTTATTGAATTAAGCGACGCCCGAAACTATCACAAACTCCTGTATGTGTGCCCTACAAAGAAAGTTATTCTGGTTCTTCTAGCTCAAATATAAAGAAGGTTTGAGTCTAATCAAAATCCTCCTTTGCATTAAATGTATGTATTAAATGTGTGCTGAATTGAAGTATAATGCCCAGTGTGCCATCTGGTGGTAAAGAATTTTCGGGTATATTTTATTTATCACATCTTGAACAAATTGGATAAAATCTGGGTTATGTAAGTTTGCAGAGAAAACTGTCAATGTTTTTGTGGTAGGCAAGCTAGTATTTCAAATAATAATTGCAAGGCTTGCAAGTTGAGTCTAATTCCCTGATCTCATTCTGTCTGATTTGGCTGTTCAATTATATCGAACAGAGACAGAATCTGTTCTGGGGAGACTTCTCCATTTAAAATGAGTCCTACTCTTAAAATAAACAAAACATTTCTTACCCTGAGCCGCACACAGCCTCTTCTAGAGCCACGCATCATCTTGTCCTTGGACTGAAACAAAGCACAGAAACGTGTTTATAAGCCTTTGATAATTGACCAACACACAACACATACACCAGCTTTAAAAGGTGCAATTCTATAAAGTTGGGACTAAAACCAAATCCGTAAACAAACGTACAGAACCATAGGTTATACAGCAGAAGCTTTAATCTCTTTGGTCTTTTGTTTTAATATACTGAAAAACTTGTACATTTTAATACTTCAATAAAAAGCTTATGTTGATAAGGCATCACTGTTATGTCTTCAAAGTACATAAAAAACACAAAGTTTAACCCAGAGCCGTTGTATTTGAGAGATACAACACTCACACAGACCTCCATAGGAAGAGTGGTATGCGGAAGTAATTCGCTTCATGGACAGTCCGATAATTCCAAACATGCAAATACAGTTGCTGTTATCTGTCTGGCTAAAATCCAGTGAAACAGGTTGAAAGCACAGACTTGTTTGGAACTATTGAGGGCTCCATGATCCACGTGACCACGTGGTTGGGAGATCGAGTGTCGTAACTCTCATATTCAAAGGCTCTGGTTTAGCCTATGTGTTTTGATTTCTGATTCGCTAAGATTTTTCAACCGAATTTATATTTTTATTCAAACAGGATGCAATAAGTTGATCAAAATATTTTTTTTCTAATGTCCATCGTTATAATTTCTAGAAAATGAATGGTTTATTTTTTGATTCTTCCACTCGCAGTAAAACTCATGGACATTTCAAATATTTAACTTTCATTACAACTAATATCATTTTAATATATTTAACTCAAGTTCATCCAGTAATAATCCTCTTTTATAATGTTTACCATCTGATCTTTAATTTGTTTTAACCATTTATCGCTTTGTTGCATTCTATTGCAAACTCTTGACTAAAGGCCATTAGAAATGTGACTTTGCCTTAGGTGACAACCTAACAATGTTGGGCAATTCCGTGAAAATGTCAACCTTGCCGTTAATAAATTCTTCCTGTAGCTCAGTGGTTAGAGCACGGCACTAGCAATGCCAAGGTCGTGGGTTTGATTCCATGGGATTGCACATACTTAGAAACAAATGTATAGTATAATGCAATGTAAGTCACTTTGGATCAAAGCGTCTGCCAAATGCATAAATGTAAAACCAATTTTTAACCAATGGTTTTTACTATGGTAACAGCACAGATATTAACATGTGGTGGTTCAAATACCGTGATAATGTGAGATCTCTCTTCAAATTTGTAAAGCATTTGTTTTATTTTTAGTGCATGATTTTTCATAGTCAGTTAAGTGCCATTGTCACATCCATAACGCTATATTCCTCAAAAATAGACACATGAAAATAAAAGTAACTTTTTTATTTTCAATAAAGAGGCATCCCTTCTCCATTAATTGGTTATTATAGCTTTAGGATTGTACAATTCATTTAACAGAAATCCTACAAAGTTTGTCGTCTCCCAAAAACCGCATCCTTTTTTGTCACATCCATAACGCATGTATATTTCCCTTTTTTAAACTAGAAAATGTGTTCATAGACTTTTTTTTCTTCTGTATAGACTCTATCAACAATGGTTTAGTAAAATATTAACAGATGGTTCGATATATTCGTAACAAATTTGTTCTCTGAGCATTTTTATGTCACGTCCATAACGCAAAATATCTCGTCCATTACATTGGAATTGCCCTGTTGTAAAATGCTCAATACTGCTACATCAAAAACATACAAAGGAATTGGAGTTTCCAAAACCTTTAAATGGTAGTTATATATGTACAGTAATAATTGTGTGTATAATCTTGGTATAACCATTTAATACTTTTTCACAAGAGTTGAACGTTTCAAATCACATTTAAGCATGTTATTTAGAGTTATTTTTACTCAGTGTCAACAAAGAACAACAACAATCTCAATAATATGGCCCAAAGGTAACGTTAGAGATGAACAAGCCTGAGAGCTCGAGTTGTGTATGATTTACTGATGACAGCTTCTGCATTAGCGTTGTCATTTGATTGTTTTTAACGATTATTAAACAGAAAATAAAAGCAACGAATATGAACAATGTAAATAACGCATTCCAAACAGCTGTCACATGTGGGCGCCTCCACCCTTTTCATTCCGTAAACTACACTACAGTAAGCATTTTTACCAAGGGAGGTGGCCTTCCTGTTGGCAACAAATCGAGTCGAACTGCTCATTGGTTTACGCCTTTCTAAGAAAAACTCGGATTGGTTCATGTCGCGATCACTCAAGATAAGCCCCGCCCATTGAACTGAGATTCCCAACTCCTGACAGGCAGGCCTACTCGTTTTCTTTTCAGTAATAACCGATTACAGAATGAGCCGCTAGTCACCTAACCCCGTTTTACATCTCGTAAACGCGTGACGCAGACTTACTGTGTAGTATGACAATAATCCGGCGTTATAATCCAGCACGAACCAGCGGTACTGCCATCCCTTCATGACATTAGTCCATTTGCTCAGCGGCCCCTCCATGATGGACGCCATCTTTACACTTTGCCTGAGCGCTCGCGGGGAGGAGCGAGTAGAGAGAAAAAAACATGCGTCTGACGTCAACCTGCAGAATGTGTCTTACATGTTCGTTTAGTTTCAATTTCTCTGACGATTTTATAAAAAACACAACTGGTCCCAAATGTAAACAGTAGTAATAAAAAGGCCAAATAGTGGGTTATGGTAATGCTGAACATGCCTATAGAAATGGATTCATTCTGAAAAACCCTAAAATAAGTCAAATACATTTGATTACATGGAATCTATGCATTTTACATTTACTTTAAAGTGTGTTTTAATATGGTTGTAATAATATGTCATTCAGGAGGTGACAATTAAATAATTTGATCATTTCGCACATTTTTCACACATTTTACAGAACCACAACTCAAAGTAATAGATACATTTGATATGTCATATATACATGAGAGTTGCATTTACTGTGATACAAATAAAAACACCCACAGCTAATTGAACCTTGAAAAAGTGAAAGAAAATAGCCCTTTTTTGCGGGTATATGCTGCTCTCTAGTGGACCTTGTCTCATTTGGCGTCTAAGAATTGCGATTGTCTCGCGAGATTTGTACACTGCTGCTCATTCCCGTTTCCACACCACTATATGCTGGTTGTGATTGTATGCATTTTTAAGTCTCATTATGGTAGCATCATCCCCTTGATATCTACATTGTATTGTTTTTTTTCTTTACCATATACCGTTGATGAAAAACTCGCAAATTGACGTCCCCACGGGAGGCCATTGCGCATGCGCGAGAATTGAGCAGTTCCATAGACGCAATTCAACAATCTATGCAATCTATCCACGTTTTGTTTCGTAATGTACTACTGTATGTTAAGGTAAGACCATCTCCTGTGTGATTAAATAACATTATGTTACTTTACGGCTCCACACCGTTCAGTCTAAAGCTATGTGTCGATTCTAGGGTAACCGCAATGATACATTACGACCTTTGACACACTAAGAGATGAATTAAGTCAACATGTCATTCGTGTCTTCGTGTTAATCGTTAAGTGTCAACGTAACTTGGTAAAGTTACACATACCGTGCTTTTTTTTTAAACCAGGTCTTCTAACAACAACGGGAAAAACTTAATACGACTTGTTAAAGCATCAGTCTGTCAAAAACCACCGTCATGTGAAACGTCATCAAAGCTGTGCACTGTGTGCACACATTCACCTGTTTCAAGCAATCTGCCACGACCCCTAACACACAGGACTCATCACACAACATCATATCGCTACGTGAGCTCCACTGTGCGCAGAAAACCTATGCCAAGTGCCTTTCCTGTTATAGATGGAAGATTTCAGCCAGTTCACAAACACGTATATGAAGCAAATCTCAGGAACAGCCTGATATGTCAGCAAAAGTAAGTCTGATACAACACTGCAGTCGTGCATTATAAGATTATCATATCATAAAAACACAGAGCCGTGGAATGTTATTAATAAAGTTGTCATATTGCATCAGGTACCTCGAACACAAGCAGAAGGTATTAAAGGGGGGTGGCGAAAACGCCATTGCTCGTCATACGCAGAGGAATCGAAAGGTCCTGGTAAGAGACAGACTGCGGATGCTGCTGGACGATGAAAATTATTTAGAGCTTTCTCCTTTCGCAGGAGTCGGTCTGCCCTATGGCGATATCCCATCAGCAGGCTGTCTCACAGGTACACGGTTACTTCTGTTAGCAAAAATGAGAAACACAGATTTGATGGCCGAAAGTCCTATGTGTTTTCTGGGATTTGTGCTTTATTTAGGATGCAGAGATTATGTTAGTTTCTTAAAGCTCATTCATGGTGTATTAACATTCATTCCAGAAGGAAATGGTTTATAAAGAAATAACTACACACCTTTGAGTGAGAATGTAAATACCATACATTCTATGCATTTAACTTTAGGTCTGTGTGCTCTCAATAACCGCTTTGTTCTCACAGGAATCGGTCAGATTAATGGACTATGGTGTGTGTTCATTGCAAATGATGCTACCGTGAAGGGAGGCACAGCATATCCTATCACCGTTAAAAAGCAACTCAGGGCTCAAGACGTGGCCATGCAGAATCGTCTCCCCTGTGTTTACTTGGTTGACAGCGGTGGGGCATTTCTACCTCTTCAGGTACTCCCATATCTCGTAATCGCACATTCAGAAATTCTCATTAAGATGTTTTGATTTTTGAGCGATTGCATCTGGTCAACAGTCAGAGATTTTTCCTGATAAAAACCAAGGAGGCCGGACTTTTTACAATGAAGCAGTTATGTCAGCAATGAAGATTCCACAGGTACCACGACTATACACATGCCGTTCTTAAGTGCCTCTCAAAAGTTCTTTTTTAAATATTGAATCAAATGTAAGTGACTAGTGAGTTTTATTTTAAACGTGCACACATTTCCGATTCAAAGCTTTAGTCCATAAAAATGAATACTATGTCGTAATAACCTGTAGGTGGCAGTAGTGTGTGGGTCATGCACTGCTGGTGGTGCATATGTTCCCACTATGGCTGAGGAGGCGGTGATTGTCCATAGGATAGGAACAATATTTTTGGGTGGTCCACCCCTGGTAAAAGCTGCGACTGGGGAGGAAGTTTCTCCAGAAGATCTAGGAGGAGCCAGACTTCATTCAGAGTATGCTGTTTCCAGTAGCACTTTATTTTTCTGTTCTGTTCTACATGTAAATTACAAACAAACGTATTTATTTTATTATACATAAATATTTTCTAGATACTGCAAGGTGTAGTAAATGTAAACCTATGACCCCAACTGTACATTTATTACATAGTTATTCCAAGCCACTCCCAAGAATAATATTGAACAACTGTGGTGCATGTCCCACAAAACGTAGAAGTAGTATATAGGTACCATGTCAACAGACATAGGTTGATGGTTGTACTTAGCAGATGAAAACATTGTTTCTGTTTTTATATATAATGTTTCATCTCTATATCTAATTCCTCAGAGTGAGCGGCTGTGTGGACCATTTTGCCACAGTTGAGAGTGAAGCATATGAGTACACCCGAAACATCATATCCACCTTAAACTATGAGCTTCCAGAGGAGAGCATCATTCAGCCTGAGAAGCCTCTGTACAGCAGTGAGGATCTCCCGGGCCTTGCCCCCCGCAGTTACAATTACAGCATGGATGTCAGACTCGTAAGACATTTAGTCCCTGACCCACATAGTACATACCATGGCAATAGGCAGGTGTTCATTAATTAATTTTCGTTCTCTGTTTAGATTGTGAGTCGACTGACCGATGGAAGTCGCTTTCAGGAGTTCAAGGCGCGTTATGGTACAACCCTTGTCACAGGCTTTGCCAGAATTGAAGGGTGATGTATCAAGACTTAGGTTTTTAAATCTTTTCTTTTACTGAAAATGAGAAAAGTGTCAACCTTCAGAGAGAAGCTGTATATATAAAATATGCATGCTTTTAAGTCACATTGTAAAAGTAAAGAGCAAAAAAGATATTGAATGCAGGATTTGTATTCCCAAAGTACTGCTACCTGTCATTATTGATATAAAACACTTTCTGAACAAATTGAGATGATTTCCTACAGTTTACAGACAGTTTTGTACGATTTTAAATAAAACGGGTGCACTGTGAACAGTGGCTTGAAAAGTCTTTTTTTTGGGAAAGTTTTGAAAGTTTTTGGGTCACCCAAATCAATTGAGGTCCTGTTCAGAAAAGTGAATGGAACGACAGGTAAAACAATTGATCCTTTTAACCTGAAAATCAGATTTGTATGTCTGAACAATCGGAATTGTGTTGTCTAAACAAGGTCTGAAATGGAAAAGAAGTAATCTTTTTATTAACAAGAGTTCAGTTAGCTGTCTAAATATCTTTTATATAATCACACAAAAAGAGAGCTTATGGAAGCTGCTTTGTTGCTGTGGCAGCTGAACCCTCTTTCCTGAGTTTTTTGTTAATGTTATGTTTCAACTCTATGAAATATCTTTAATTCTGGGTTATAATTATAGGGTCAATATTGGTTTTGGTTAAACACAGGGTTTAGAGTGCACATAGCAAATGTTATTTTATTCTTAACTGTGTCTCTTTACATTTTTACTGTTCACTTTACTTAAAGGGACAGTTCATCCCCCCAAAAAAATGTTATCCCATTAACTCACCCTGAAGGTGTTCCCAATCTATTCTTAAAACATTAATTTGTTCTGACAGTTCTCGGCAACCATTGACTCCCATAGTAGTAAAAATGACAATGGTAGTCAAAAGTGCCCCAGAACTGTTTGCTGTCCTACATTCTTTAAAGTATCTTCTTTTGCGTTCATCAGAACAAAGTGTGAGTAAAAGAAGATCGTGTTTGGGTGAACTTTCCCTTTAACTGATCCTGACCATCAGATTTATAAGTGAATTTACTTTTTTTATTAATTTTCAGTCATCGGATTGGAATTGTGGCGAATAACGGGGAACTGACATATGAAGCTTCCCTGAAAGGCTGCCATTTTGTCCAGCTATGTGACCAGAGAGACATCCCTCTGATTTTCCTGCAGAACACATCGCCGGCGCCTTCACACACCTTTTCACGAGCCAAGGTCTATGACAAGACATCATTAAAGCATGTTAAATATAGATTTTCACTAATTGTGTTGAATACTTATAAAAAGTGACAAAACAAAGATCAGAGTGTTCCTTACGTGTAAATCCTATAAAGATTCTTCAAGTTCAAAGTTTTTTTAATAGATGTTTTTAATCCCCAAAATAGTGTTTTGTTGCTTGCTGTCTTTATTCCATCCCACATTATTCACACTAAAGCTTTCTTTTGTACTGTTTCTTATAGGCAGAGTCTAACACTAACAGACTGAAAGCTCAAGGCTCCATGATGTCTGCTGTGGCATGTGCTTCTGTTCCCAAAATGACTGTGGTAATTGGTGGATGTCACGGAAGTGACAGCTTCGCTATGGTCGGTTAGACACAACACCACAAATCTTTAATTCGGAAATAACATTTCTTGTTTGATTTATTGAATAGTTTATTACCCGAAAATTGTTTCTTTTTGGATGTTTAGTGCGGAAGGGCTTTTGATCCTAACTTCCTGTTCCTGTGGCCAAATGCAAGAGTGTCGATTTTGGCACCGGGCCACTCAGATGCATTGATGCAGACAGAAGAGGAAATTACTCAGATTAATGAGATGTAAGAGGCGACAATCTTACTAAAACAATGTAAGAGTAACTTTTATATGAAATGAACTAAGATTTTAATGAAGATTGTCGATGTAAAGGTTGGAGGAGGAGAGTTCAGCTTTCTTCTCCACTGGCAGACTGTGGGATGATGGAGTTATTCTACCTCAGGACACCAGACAGGTAAAAGAAAACCATTGAAAAACAATGCACTGTTTTATTCCTGTTGTGCGCTAAATGTTTTGTTTATAGCTTGTTGACATGAAATGTCGATTTATAGGTACACACAAAGCTATGGATGTTTCTTTAAATAGTTGCAGTACATATTGAGATTGAAATATTGAATTATTCCTCTGTTCACTAGGTTTTAGGCAAGTGTTTGAAAATTATTCAACAACAGGAGTATCAGTTGTCCAGAGAAAAGATGAGGACACCTTTTCTCCGACTGTAACTCCAGCACTTCATCAGCCTCAGTGGACTTTATAAACATGTTTAATGTGTTTTGTGAAATTAGTACTAAATTGTCTTTTTATTACATCGACTGTAATCATGAACGGTGCCAAATTATTACTTTCTATATGGTTAGATAACTTTTGTATATAGAATGTTTTAATAAATAATGTGAATAAATGAATGTTAAGAAATAAGGTAGCTGTTTTGTCATTTATTTGTAGAAGTTTAATTTGAAAAAAGAAACACAATATCAAAAGCTGTACATTGTTAGCATCTAGAGCTATATGCTGTAACTGGCCCATATAAAATGTTAAAATGTCATATAGGTCTTTTCATTTAAATGCAAAGCTTTTCTGGTTCATTATGGTTTGTACATGCCATGAAAGGTGACGGGTATGATGACATCAACCTCTGCACGAGCTATTTCTGTCAGATCAGCAGCATCAAGTATGAGGAGGAACGCCGGTCTCTGGACAACACCTGGCTTCACCACAATACTCAGAAGAACACCTGAGAACAGCAATATACATTTTATTTATGTAACAAGAATCAAAGTATCTTGTTTAGGAACAGATAAGGAATACCGTCATCTTCATCTTTGGCATCAGGGCTTTGCACAAACAGAGGTTCAGATGGATAGGCATCTGGCTCTTGCCATATCCACGTTTCTTTGCTTTTCACATTCAACTTGCAAATCTAGAATCCCAGGAAGACAATAATGGATAATCATGACGTCAAATAAATCTGATGTCAAAGATGTTAAAGATAAAAAAAATCACACTCACCTGGTCTGGAATGAAGTGGTTTAGTCCAAGTCCATAAGCAAAGGTGTAATTTTTCCCACAGCATTTTCTGTAGTTGATCTGCGGAAATTCGAAGGCTGGAGCCCAGAAACAAACCCAAAAGAATTAAAAAACTTTAAATCATATTTTGGTTTTTTTATTTATTTTTGTTTGAAGATAAGGATTAAATCAACAATCCATTGAAAAAAAGCAGCTAAGAAAAATGAAATGGATGAAACATTTTGAAGTTAAGGAAATCTTCCTCTAAACACGATGTGTAAATGCGACAGATATTTGTTTTCTTTAATAGTTTATAAAGAGAGTTTATTTAAAGAAGGCAGTTCAAGAAGTTGGGATTTGGAAAAACATTGAACATTTACCCTGACGTGGTGCAGAAAAAAGAACCTCAGGTTCGAGCCAAACCGTTCCATCACTGCACAATGCCGCAGTGGCTGTTGTATACGGTAAAGATACCATATTCTTCCCCTGCTCCTCCTACAAATCAAACAAATAAACAATAAATACAATCTGTCATTTGAATTGAGTCGATAAGAACTAGAAACATAACGTCTCTTACCTTGTGGAGGTCCAAAGGAAGCACGTATCTCCGCACTTCTGGCTGTGGCGCATTTAAAGCAGCCTTTTTGACTTCCTCCCAGTTTTGTTTTAGGTTTGCCAAATACAGATAATTATACACAAAATCATGCCTGTCAATCAAATAAAGTCGATCATAATTAAATAAATCACCCATTATATTCTTGAACCCTTAAAGGGACAGTTCACCCAAAAATAATAGAATTCTAATAATAGAAATCAAATAATACAATTTCATCTACTTTGAGTTCTGTTCGCTCATGTTGACTGTCAGATCAAATTTACAGTAATAATAATTGCTTTGTTTCTCTATTTACATATTGTGGCATCCAAACAATGAAGCAGTCTTACCCCTTCCAAGTGCAAAGGTCCACAACAACAAACCCATGATCCTCAAAGCAATTAATGTGATGGAACACATTGAAAGCAGATGTTCTGAATTTGTGCTCGATGTATCCTCCAGGATTTTTGGTGGCTAAATGAAACCACGTCTGGGAATGGAACCAATTAAAGGAACCAAAAAAATGTTTAAAAGCAATTTTTCTTCTTTTTATGCACTTTGAATCAAACATATAATAAAATAGACTTACACCCATTTGGTCGTTTGACTCAAAGCAGTCCATATAATTTGATCCTCTAAAGCTCCAAGATGTCAAAAACTTCAAAAGATTGATCTTCACTGGAGTCTCAATAAACACAAAGTAGTTGTCTGTCATGCCAAAGCTGCAGAAACAAAAAAATATGTATGAAGTAATGTAGAAAAAGAAATTTAAAATATATGTAATACTTTACAATTTGAATTCATTAATTTTTTTGTTGTATTTTTTATCATTTCTAAAAATATTATGTGAACAATCCAAGAAAATATTTTTTTCTGCTTTTGAAATCTTTTAACCAAAAACTTGGTTAATGTTATTTAATGCCAACATCATTATTTATGTAAGTTCTCTGTGCAAGAACTAAGTGAACTAAGGAAATAGCATGAAATAAAATATAGACGTATAGTTCATGTTAATGCATTTACTAATGTCAATGCCTCCTTGTAAAGTATTACAAAACATATTAAAACTTTGGTCATTTAAAAAAATTGCAGCAAACCTGTGGACATAAGATGGTTTTAATCTCTCACTGCATGGAATCTGCACTAAAACCTTTGACTTTTCAATCGGATCTGATTGATCTGAAAAATGAAACCATACTGCCATTAAAAACTTCTCATATCTCATTTGTTAATGCAAAACAAAACAGTAAACTAACCGTCCTGTGCCGGAGGAATCTTGACTATGCTGTAAGCCAATGACATGCTCTTCCCAAAACAGTTTCCAATGTTATAAAGGGTACCATCTTGTTCGATATGTGGGTGAGCAGTCACTCCGTTGACCGAGACATAATTGCAGAGGTCCACCTGTGGGCAAGCGGTGACAGTGAAGGGATTTTTTTGCAATGGATTTTAATAGGCTTAACTCTGGAAAACAAATCAAATCACAACCTTTTTAATTGTTTCCAATGTATCAGGATCAATTTTGGTTATGTAGTTGGTTTCAGTGCAGGCATAAAAATCTTCACCGATGGGATACACGTTGACAAGGCAGTTGTCTGTCACCTCAATGCCTTTAAAGTAAGTAAAAAACCTGAAAAGTAAACAGACTTAAACATTCACATAACTATTTCAATATGTAATTTGCTAAACAATTGACAGGAGAATACTTTACAAACCTAGAAAATATGTTTTTGCACGGATCTGGATAGGCAACGGTGCCAAACTCTGTGATCACAATTCTCTTCTCAGTCATGGCTCGCACATAAGCGTCAGTTCTGATAAACCTGAACATGCATGCAAGTATTCAAAGTTTTCATTATTATACAAACCATTCGGTATATGCTCAGGGCATATGACCACAACCACAAACATCTATTAGAAGATCAGTACAATGGAATCCAAAACATGACTCATTAACTCCAAATGAAAGATCCAAATAAAAAAATCCAGAATAAGATTACAAAACATTAGTCAATTATTCACGCATCATTGAATAATAAGACAGAGGACTTCACCTGCGATGATAGGTCACACGTCCATCCTTTAGGTCAAACTTGTGCATGAGAGCCTGTCCGTCAAAAAGGTGATGAAATGGTTCATCTCCGATCTCAAATAGGCCAGGACCCAGACGGAGAAGACTGCCGGTCAGCCATGTAGGGATTTTGCCTGGAGGGAAATCACTTTTACAGCTTCTATATTATAGATGCATCAACAGCTATAATAGAAACATGCTTATCCAATGAAAAACTATGGAATCAAATTTAAATATTGAGCAGGCCAACCACAAGTTTTCATATATTTACGGTAGGAAATTCACAAAATATCTTCATGGCACATGATCCTTACTTAATATCCTAATGATTTTTAGCATAAAAGAACAATCAATAATTTTGACCCACACAATGTACTTTTAGGCTTTTCTTAAAAATGTTCCTGTGCTACTTAAGACTGATTTTGTGATCCAAGGTCACATATGATTTTAAATGACAGTACTGAGAATGTGCATTGTGGAAATTGTTTAAGAATAATGCAAACAGACAGGGGAGGACATTGCGATACAAAGAGCCGTTTCAAAGAAACGGTATGAACAGCACGCCTCATGCGACACCCCTTTTCATCTCTCTCCACTGGCTACCAGTTGAAGCCAGTATCCGATTCAAGTCACTGATGTTTACCTACAGGACTATCACTGGATCTGCACCGACTATCACTGGATTCGCACCCTCCTACACTCCTACACCCCATGAAGAACCCTGCATTCAGTGAACCATCGGAGTCTTGTATTGCCTTCGCATAAGGGCATTAAATCGATTTCCCATTCATTGTCCTTCACAACTCCTTCCTGATGGAACATTCTTCCTAACGCGGTCCGTTCAACCACATCTCTCACAACCTTCAAAAAACTACTTAAAACACATCTCTTCTGTGAATACTTGACAGGCAAATGAAAGAGAAAAAAGGGGTACACTAACCCTCTCTCTTCTCTCAACAGGTAGTGGTCTGGCTTTTGTTGAAACTAGTAACTTTGTATTAGCACTTAATGTACTATTGCTCTTTTATGACTTATCGCTCATTGCGCGAACACACGTCGTGATTTTTTTTATTTTTATTTTTTATTGAAGAAAGTATCAAAACAGACAATAGAAATACAGTACATTTCTACTGGGAGGTACACTCAGTATTATAGGTATTATAGGTATACAGTATTTAATACTTTAAAGAGTGTGCTTGCAGAATTTTAATAGCTTTTTGTTTCTTCGAGGGCAACATTGTCTCAATGTAAAGCTTCACTTCATTTTCAAATGCAACAAAACACAGCTTTTTCCCTGAAAATTTGCATTTATGAATGTGGAATTTAGCCATTAAAATAAAAATAATAAAATAAGTGCGGGGTTGTTTATCTTTTGAGTTTACAATACCTAGTAGAACAATTTTCCACAGTAATGTAAAATTTTCCTCAACATTTCCAACAATGAAACAAAGTACATTTTGCCCAAAAAAAGATACATAAGGGCAGTGCCAAAATAAATGAACAGCTGTTTCTGACTTCTTTTTGGAAAAACTACAACTTAACACACGTCGTGATGGAGAAGGTAAGTTGGAAGAAAGCTCGTCTAACATTTTAGGCTAGAACATGCAATATATAGCCCATCGTATACACACTGATGCAGTCAAAACATTATCTGAAAACTAATGTTAATGGAAATGTTAAAGGATATAGGAAGGAATGAAGATGTATTTCTTCATTTTATCTAAAATTATTTACTTTATTAATAGTTACATTAATAACGCTACATGTAATTTGTGCTGGTTAATTATGAACAGTTATGCAATTGGGGAGGGGGCGGGGCTCCATTAGGGCTCCTCCCCTAACCGCATATGATCTCACCCCAAAGTTTTTGATCAAACTTGCGTGTGTGTTACAACTCACTGCAATACTGATCAAATATCACACAGCAGTTCAATTGAAAACATTCAAATGCATTGATGATATTATTGCAGGGTTCACAACTAAACAGACCTGAGACCTGTGCAGAAACGGGCTCTGCCAACTCCTCACATGTCTCAAAAAGTTTCTTATAGCCTCCAGCTGGGTGTTCCAGACTGAAATGGAAAACAGATGTCAAAATCTGTGTTTAATAGGCTGGGCTGCATTAAAATGACATCAACAAGTGGTCGGGCATTTTGAAGAAGCATTCTGGTAAGTCTGAAAAACTCTGAATAATAGGCTTAAGCATAACCTTAACAGAATTGGAAACATAGACAAAACCGATAACTAGATTGTTTGTAGAAAGTTCAACATTTGTGACTATTTACAACGACTGCTAACTATACAAAGGACCTAAAAATAAATTGCCTTGAAATGTTCCATTACTCACCGGCTCGCCATTCGGACTGCGTGTAGGAAATGAGTGAAAGAAAGTGTCTGCGTATCAACCACTATGGTTATGTTCTCAGGCAGAGCCACAGAATCCCAGCACTCCTCCTCAAACCAATCAGAATACTCTGGAACAAAACCCCCTTTGTGTCCACATTGAGAACATTTCCACAAATGTTTACTTTTCCGAGTCTCTAATAACCAAAAGGAGTACATACATGAACTAGAAAACACTGTTATTACTATTTATAATATCAAAACAAAAGAAGACAGAAGCCATGGTCTTTAACCCAACAATACCCAGCGTGAAAAGGCATTTCATTAATCACGTTTTCTTTGTTTGTCTCTGGATGACAGATTATTTGCATTCCAGGATCAGAGCCCCATATTATTCATAAATGGAGACTGACGTGATGCGAGTACTGATGAAGGTTCATTCTGCATTTTGCTTCTCAAATCAGACAAAATTAAAATAATGCTGTTGAAACATTTAGATATCTTTAACCATTTAAAGTGCATTTAAAAAAGTTGTTTTAAAAATGGTTTATTGCATAGAATAGAAACAGTACAAGTATCTGGGCTCAAACATTAAATTGATAAAACAAAGTAAAATGTGAATCACCTCGCTTTTAAGTATCAAACCATTTGATGGTTACAAATATAAACTTTTGAACTGTAAAGAGGCAGATGGCAAGATGATCACACCAGTCAAAGTAATGAATAGATTTAACTAACTAGAAAGAAAAGATATACAAAATGACATTATTTGGCATAAACAAGATGAAAAAACTGTGCAAATTAGCCAATACTGGCTTTGTAAACCGGAAACACCCCGTCACACAGAAAAGCGTTTTATTAACATTTCTTTATACTTCCAAGTATGAGTTAACATGTTTTGTGTACCTGAAGACACCCACACACACAAGGATGATGGCAAAACAAGAAAATAAAAATGAAACATACATAAAAAGACAAATTGTTTAAAAGATCTACCTTCATCTTGTTCAAAAGAAGCTCCATATTTAGAGCATATGAAAAGTATTTGCATAACATTTTGCCATGGGTCTTCTGAGTTTTGAATCCACGGTGACACTATGAGTGACAATTCCCAATAACTTACAAGTCAGACACCTTAAATAAATAACATTAAAACTGACGGACAACTATGATTAAACGTTAAACGTTACTCTGCAAAACCCACATAAGACTTCAACCGAGGTTACAGTTCAGATCAAACTGAAGTGATTTGAATTCAGTTTAAAAAAGAAATCCGAGCATCCCGCAACTCCAAAACAGTCTCCAAGATCTGAATATCACGAGCACTTTAAGAGGCGCTCAGTTTCGAATACTGAAGGTTTTGGGTTTTTTGATGCTTAATAGCATTGGGGGCTTTATCTTTGGCTTATCAGCAAACAGCTGAGCTTCACTCTCCGTTGTGGGAAAACGTCTTGAGTAGATGTCAGGATATTCCTTCTGAAACTAAGAGAACAAACAAAACGTCTGTTTGCTTTTCTGCAGTCACAAACTGAAACTTTCCACAAAAATGGTTTTAGTTTTTTCAACGATTCCAAAATTACCAAGTACCACAGTTTGCTACTGACGTTTGGATATGGAAATACAGCAAAAATATACTGACAGTATAGTTCACCCAAAAATATAAATCGTCATAATTTAATCACCCTCAAATTAAAACCTTTATATGATTCTTGTTTTTCTGTGAAACACAAAGGTAGATATATATATTGAGAAACGTGGTTTTGTGTCTATACAATAAAAGTCAATAGGGACCAATGTTGTTTGATTCCTATTGTTCTTCAAAATATCTTCTTTTGTGTCCTGCACAAGAAAGAGTCATATACAGGTTTTGAACGACATGAGGCTGAGAAAATTATTAAAACTTTTTTGGGGTGAATTATCCCTTTATCATCATGATATAGGACATTGAGGGTCCTGTAGCTTAAACAATGGAACCGGCAGCACCAAAATCACGGGTTAAATCCTCAAGAACAGGTCAAAAGTCACTTTTGAATAATGCATCCAACAAATGTAAAACTGTAAAAGAAAATATACCAGTTTTAGCTTCTTTTTCTTCTCCTTCACGGACATGTTCTTGTCTTTAATGAGACTCTCCAATAGGTCAGCTAAAGCTGCCTGAGACACTGAGAGTTTCTGCTCCTCAAACTCGTGAGTGCTGATCTGCCTGCAGAATGAGTACGTTGGCATGGCAACAGCAAAACCTGGGCATGTGGTCTGAGATCAGGAATGCATGCAAATCAATGTTAGGGGGATAAAGAAACAAATTATAACATGGAAGACCAACTTCTACAAACAAATAAACAGTCAGATAATTGGTGACAGTGGTGGGCCATGAGGACTCACCAGTGATTTCAGATAGCTGATGTGATCTTCCACAGCATTGCGTAGGTACAGGGGCACCTGCATGATATCCTGATGGTGATCCATGAGGAACGATAAAAGCCTCGTAGCCAAAAGCTCGTCAAGATCATCCACCTCCTCACAACTCAACACGCATCTCGAGAACGTCTGCACCAGCTGTACACACATACATGAGCATATTCCACATTACCTTGAGTATTAACAATATGAACTAGAACAGCATGGCAACAATTCAGAAAAATGAACACAGCAACATGTTCCATGGACAAGCTCAAAGTCTCTTCTTCATTATGAACATACTGCCGTTAAAGTTAAAGCACTAAAGCTGTAAAGTTAGTGGGGTTCTTTCTGACCAGAGTGCGGGTTCCAATGACGTCATGCAGTCGTGGCATGTCCACGTTCTGACTCATGCGCGAGATCATGCGCAGGAGTAGTTGCAGCTTCCGGCGACTGGCAGGTGGCAGGAGTAACGTACAGAGCTGAAGGGCCTCGACAGCCACGCGCTCCAGAGATGGTTGCAGCAGACCTGGAATGACGCGATGTGTCCGACACGTAAACCACAGACATCAAACAAAATACAAAAACAAACACACCAGATAATAAACTGAGGACTACAGCCTTAAAGGAACAGTTCATACCAAAGTAAAGTCTGTCATGTTTGTCCAAACTTGGATATGTCTCTAATGGCCTGAAAGGGATAATCACCCAAAAATGAAAATTCGGCCATCATGTATTCATTCTCATGTCATTTTAAAGCTGCAGAACACAAAATGAGATATTTTAAAGAACGTTGGTAACGAAACAACATTGGACCCCAGAGACGTCCATTGTATGGACACTAAAGCACCGAGACATTTCTCAAAGTATCTTCTTTTGTGTTACACAGAAGAAAAAGTCACTTACAGGTTTTGAATGACATAAGGGTGAATAAATGAACAAAATTTGTATTTTTGGGTGAAGTAGAAAAACAGGTTTGGTACAACCTACTGTGAGAAAATTACTTATTTTTTATTTTGGGCGAACTATTGCTTTAAATAAAATCAAACTAAACAGCACGTTTTCAGCATCTATGCAAGTAACTACTGAAAGTCTAGCAAAACTTTAAAGGCAACTACAAAGCAATGATTCTGAAACAAAACTACTATAAAGTGTATTTCTTTCATACATTACAAATGTATGTATTACTTGTTAATCAGAAAGAGCACCATAGAGAAAAGCCACCCAATAACGCACTAGGTATAAAGTGGGACCCTAATTCCTGATTCAGAAATGAGCTCGGTTGAGTTAAACCCAAAGTACAGCATAGCTTTCATTAGTATTAGGAATCACATTCAATGTTAGTTTGGCAGCCACGTCGTACACATGCTCAAGCACACAGAAACCACATCCTAAAGATTCTATATTTTTTACACACTCATGCTCTTACTTTGCTCAGGACTCAAGCGGCGTGCTAAAGGAACCAAATGACACGGAGCGTGTGCGGGTTTACTTAGGTCCAAAGAGCTCTGACAGCGTCTGCTAATGGTTGGACCTGTTCTAACATCCATGCAGCTTCCATGCAAACTCACAGGCCAACCGGGAGCTCTGAGGTCAATGCTAGAGGAACAGTCTGGTCTCATTGTAATTTCAGCCACAGGAGCGTGGATGCTTAAATGGCTAGCAGACATTTCTGTGTTTTCCTCTATGTCAAGCAAGTTACCGATGCTTCTGGGCCGGGCCCTGGCGAGTCTCTGGTTGGTTCGACGGAAGTCTGAAGGTGGTCGTAAGCTTGCACTGTTGCGGTTAGCATGTTGGAACTTTGGATCAGTGTCACCTCGACAAGAGCTTGCGGAAACTGCAGATCCATCATAATAAAATTGAGAATTTGTTTGGGGGATTGATTTATCACTGCCGGAAAAATGTAAACTTTCAGATGACCTGAGCAGTTTTCTTTTAGCAAAAGAATCCACAGAGTTATCTATAATTCCCTCCATAGAGCAACTTCTGGAACGCAGCCGGCCGACTGGAGCTTCTAGATAACTTTCTAGCCTGTCTCCGGCGCTGGCTCTTCTATCTCTAAATACGGGCTGCTGTGCTCTGTGTCTTTCAAATTGCCTCTCCGCTTTAGAACTGAAAACTTCCTTCATAGGGGATTCAACTTCATCGCAGACTTCCTTTCTTAATAAGCTCATCAGTAAACATTCAGTTGATTTGAACAGGTTGGCAGCGTTCAGATGAGGGGCTTTGGTTGGCTGCGGGCAGGTCAGTTCCTCCTGGTTTTTACGCTTCCAGCATTGAACTGTAGGAGCCTTGATGTAGCCACACATAACTAGCAAAGGACCAGACAACAGAACATGAACAACAAACAGGCAGGCAAGGACACTTAAGAACGAAGGAAGAAATTTAAAACAAAGCAGACAGGGTTAGTTTCAAACATTGTTTGACAACACAAAAGCAATGAAGTCAGTAAAAACTGTGTGACTCAACGTTTGTAATGTCAAAGTATTTAGACACACATCCCACCATTTTCATTCCTGAAACCAATGTTCAAAGAGAAAGTGCACCCAAAATGTTTAATTCTGTCATCATTTACGCAACTTTATTTTGTTCCAACAAAATGAATGAAGACAAGTAAATAATGAGAGAATTTACACATTCGGGACTTAAAATTACATTTGTGTTCATATTGAAAGAATGTTTATGTTAAACGCACAAAATGTAACCAAATGTTCAAGGCAGACATGTTTGTGGTTCTCATGAGACTGAAACAAATAACTGTCTTTAGCAGAGAAACAATAAAACTTCTGTCTTATACATACCCAGGATGTTGACAAACAGTTCATAATACCGAAAAGTAAGCAGGGGCTGAGAAAGACTGTAGAAATAGTCCGAGACTGTTTTAAACACATCCCGCTCAAAGCCCGGGTACGAGGGTTGGTTTGAGTCATACTTTGGCCCTTTGTTTAAAAAAAAGTGCAAAGCATTATTAAAAAAACATTTTCCAACCTATTTATTAATTTCATATTTTAAAATATATAAATGAAGCAAATCACAACAGAAGAAAACTGGAATTAAACGTGCTGCATAACTTACAGTTTGCAAGACATTTCATGGCAGACAAAACCCAGTGTGGCAAATCCTCTATGTAGGGGGAGACAAGAATTAGGATAAAAATGTGAAATTGGCCATCTTTGTTTTAGAATCCTTGAGATGAGACATATATTTGGCCAACCTGTCTTGTCCTCCAAGAAAACAACTCCGTGTTTATTCACTTTGGTCATATTATACACAATGAACGGAGGATTGACTTGGGCTGGATTCAAAACCTCTTCAAGACACCATGATCCCAACAGCTTCTGCAAACTGAGGTATCAAAAATGAACAGATACAAATTAATTCTACTGATAGCAAAAGTCGCTAAACTGCCTTTTTGTTACATGTTGTTTTACCCTCACAATTTAACCGGTTCATTACTCATATTATCTGGATCTGAAGTGCCAAAACGAAGAGCTCATAAAACATCAGTGATCAAAATAAGCAGTAAGTTTTCATTTTAGATATATCAATAAAAAATGCTGCTTCATGTTTTGGAAGTACCAAAACACCATTGTATTATCATACACTGTAATACAGTTCTGCCATAGTACTTTCTTTGTAAGGGACTTCAGGAACAGATCAGGATGTTATGATGGGGTAAAGCTGGGCAACTCTACGCATACAAACTATGCAAAAACAACAGATAGTGGGGAGGGAAACTTACTGTGTAAGTGTTACATTCTTCCAAATCACTTGAATGTCGTCCTCTGTGAGCTCCCTAGAGCACTCGGTCTCACTGGAGGCAGATTCCACAGGAGAGTCTTGTATTTCTGGATCCACATTTTCCTGTGTAAAATAACATGTTCACATTACCCATCTCAAACAACCCATTTCAACTTTAACATTAACAATCAGTGAACAGCAAAAAGTACCAAAATTTCTTTGTCAAACTTCTTTGAAGTTCTGAATTTAAAGAAACCCTCTCTGTCCATCACTGATATGCTCTTTTTCCTCTTAACAGGGGAGCATTTGGGAATAGGCTTCAGTGGAGATGTTGATGGAAATCTGAAAAAAAGATGACATATATTTATTCTCCTGAACTTTCAATGAATACATTTTAAACATTCCACAAACATCCACAGTGTAACACCTGTACAGGTGGCTGTTGTCCTCCAGATCTTCCATTCCCCATCGACCTTTCACATCCTCAATCACATGGTTCTTCAAGAACTTTTTCAGCAGCTGGACGGTCTGCTGTCTGGTGACCTCAGGTCCGAAATTGCTGTTGTTCTTCAGGAGCTCGTGTAGCCAGTCCACAGCTACTGACGCACTGAAGCAGTTCACGTAAACTCGGAAGTGCTGCCTGTGTTTCTTCAAGGGCATCCCTGCCCGGAACAACTTGGTCACTTCATTCCACTGCAAGACACACAAATAACGGCAGGTGAGGATTAGTGCATATTCTGAATAGAAAAAGATTTGCCTGTATAATTATTTTGAACTGTGTTATAAAAAAGACAGTTTGCAGAACAATAAGCTTTATTTCGAGACCACTTCACTTAAATGTAGACATATTAATGTAATTAATCCTGTAATATATTGTAATTTATATAAATATTCTCCTATTTATATATAATAAATAGGAGAGACTCACCAGTTTAGTGGCCCTGTATGGACCCGGGGTGACGATGTGAGAACTCATTGAAAGCTTCACGGGTGTATTCAACGACTATACGGCTGCTTTCATAATACATGCGCCAACATCCGAGGTTACTTTTGATCATTGAATGACATTCATAAGACCTTGAAATCAGTGCTAAATATAACAAAACGTAAATGGCTGAGCATTAGCTTGCTACTGGCTGTGTAAACACATTCGATCCACAGACCCGTTTGAAATTACGACGCGAAGCCTCGGAAGCGTGTGATTGGATCGTTTGTTTTGTCACATGATTTGATAACACAACAGCCGTTGGCTGCTCGTGGTGACAGATTGGGATGTCAAAATAACGGTCTGCGTGATGCTTTACTCTCTTTAGATTTTAATTAGGTTTATTTGATTTTATTATTTGATTTGACCTACTGTTATTTCTGTTTATTCCAAGTACCACTAGCTATATTTGTAATTTTAAAAAGACTTCAAGTCCCACACTGCACTACAAACACAAGATAAGAGTTTCATTTCCGCCTTTATTACCGAATCCGGGAAACAGTAAATTTACCGATTTTTTACTGTTCGGCAAATATTAAACGGTTTATCTGGTGGGTTATCGCATGTTTCCCCTTTCTTCTTATTGAAATGCATTAAACTTACACAAAGTAATGATAATACGATTGTAATTCATTGTTAGTTGAACACGAGTCGTTAGAAAGCGATGTGTTGCTAGCTAATTGCTGTCGTCAATGCTTCTTATCAGGCTTGGCTTGAGGATCTAACTGATTTTAATTAACGTTAGATAAGTAATGCAAAGTATAATTATGGTACATAACAAATTAGGAAATATTTTAACCAGACAAAACGACAGCTGAACAGTTGTTTGCTAACTAGCTAAATAGAATTGCGATGATTTATGTTATTTATGTGTAACTTGCCTTGTAATCATTAAAAATGGTTTGTGTAAATGCTATTATATGTGATATTTTGTTAAGATTTTTGGTCTTTAAAAAACAAGGTCGTAGTTTTTCTGGACAGTTGTTTAAGTCATCTTTTATCAAATAAAGATTATCAAGGTTTTTGAGTAACGATACCTACCTCCTGTGAACTACGTTGATTCTGTCTTATGATGTTATGTCACAAATCTATGTCTTTCCCTTTTAGCATCCAGTGCTGAAGACAGAGTCAGAAGACCATGATTGATATCAAAGCATGGGCGGAATATGTGGTGGAGTGGGCTGCCAAAGATCCATATGGCTTTCTGACCACGGTTATCCTTGCATTGACCCCTCTTTTTATCGCCAGTGCCCTGTTGTCCTGGAAACTAGCCAAGATGATAGAGGCCAAGGAACGTGAACAGAAGAAGAAACAGAAACGGCAAGAGAACATCGCAAAAGCCAAGAGAGCCAAGAAAGATTGAGCTGGAAACTGTGCAGTTTAGAGGAGTCAAATGAATAGTTCAATATCCAGACACATAGCTCCTGTATTAACTCTTGTAATCCAGGACATTTCATATTGGATCTGGAGCAAGGCTGGAGGTCTTTCTGAAGGGCTGTTTAATTTATCTCAATGGCTGGACTGCAGTACTTTTATAAAATATGATCCACGCAGTGAAAAACGCTTTGCATAACTTTCGCAGTACTCGGCATTCCATTTTTACAGTTTGTTTGCCGTTTCAATGGTAACTCTATAAAATACTTAAATTATCTTTTTAAATAATAAAAAAACGATGTGATTTTTGTCTCGATTGTCTAATGTCTGTGTCATTATTACAGTATTCTTAAAGCTTTTACCAAATAACAAGATTAATTGCAAGAAAAGCTGTAATGCTGTTGTATGCAAAACACTCTTTAATTTACGCTCTTCATAAATAAACTGCGAACTTGTACCACCTTTTTCAAACTGTCTCTATTATACAAATTATACAGAATGCTGAGGCAGACCAGCAAAAGCATATATTGATCCACTCCAATACTTTAGACAAAGTGGCAAGTGCATAAATATTGCACAACAAGAATTACAAAGTTCTGTGAAAGTCAACAGTTTGATTTATCCAGATTATAAATCGTCTTTACAGTAACTTCAAACTGTTATGTAATGTTACATAACTATTTAATTAACATACACAGTCGTTCTTAGTATCCTGCTCTGAATGAAACATGTAAAGGCTCATAGTCCTATTTTTTGGTTCCTGGAGATGCCCAGGACCCTGGCTGGAACGTGTTGGCAGTGCTTACAGGCTCCTCGCTGACTTCAGACTGTCCAAACAGTGTGGCAGAAGCATGACCTTTGATCTGAGCCTGAACAGGTCGAGCCACCAAACCTTCATGGAACTCTTTGGACTGCAGGGCCTTGTCCCTCTCCTCAACTTCTTCGGCTTTAATTTTGATGTTCTCCCTGTAGCGTTCATTCTTTAGCAACTCCTATAGACAGTAAAAGAAAAGTATGTTGACAATTTGCAATATGCTATAATGCATGCCTTATAACCATCACAGGTAGTCATTATTTTACCTACATAAAATATTTGTATAAAATGCTAACATTTCTGTTCTTGGCACTTATAATCTGAACGATATAATACCTCTATAGTAGGCGGGTGCTTCCGTCTGCCTCTGATCCAAGCTAAATAAAAAAATGATCATAGTAAATACATTTTGTTAAAACATCTATTGTTGGCATACGTCAAATGTAATGCAATTTCAACCCTGTCTAATACTGTAAAGCTATAAATTATACACTACAGTTACATTTAAAATATTGGGTGTTACATCATTATAAACTTAGTATACAATATTACATTATTTGTTTAGGTTTTTAATTGTTGTATTTATTACCATCCCATTCCGATGGAATGCTTCCCTCAGAGTACACAAATTCTGCTGGATTGGCAGCTTCCATCAGGCGTCTGGGCCGAGTGACCATTCCTGCGGAAGAAAAGAATGAGTTGAGGCTAATGAATTGTGTAGTGAAGTCATAATTTACAAGGCAGTGAATACTGAAAAGTATCCCTTAATATATAATGATAAACATAACACGGTTGGCCATTACTGGGTTTATAAACATGTAGGTTAATTTTCAAAGATACGCATGACAAACCTGTCCATGTCTTCTGCTCGGGTACGTTGTAGTATTTATTTCCTATATGATCCGTGCCGACGTGCTCTTTTACCACTCCAAATGTTCTTCGCCAGAGAGATGTAAAGCGGCTCATAACTTAAAGTTTAACGACAAATATCTGTCAAAATATACCGTTCGAGTTCACATACATAACACACACACATGGACTGTGCGTCTTATGCCTAATACTGTCATATGATTGGCTCCTGCGCTAGCTACTACCAATCAGACTTCACGTTGTAGGCACACTTAAATGCGTCAGAACATCATGGCCGCTTCCAACAACAAAGTGCACAACAGTTACATATTTACCCCCAAATATCTCAAATATTTAGTGTAAAATGCAGAATGATTTTATTTAGTTTAACAACGCTGTTTTGCAAGATTACTAATCAACACAAATCTTATGTTTTTTGCTTTAAAATTATTGCAAGCGATCGTAGTTATTATGTTTTGACACAGCCATAACAAAGAATACACACAGACAGATTATAAACGCGTAAAGCTTTTATGTGTCTACAACGATGCTGAGTTTTATTTATGCCAGGCAGTCGGGCCTTGACGACCCTGTTCGTCTGAGACGTGCAGAGTCCACAAGAAGGTAATGCCATTTAATACTAATATTAAACATATCTGTTTTCTATGGTACATTTTGTTGTTGTTGTTCGGTTCCATCACCAACATTTTACTGCAGTCAGGCCAGCCTCCACTTTGAAAATGACGGTCAAGCCAGCCCTCACGTTGTTTTATGTGCGCGCATATATGAGAGATTGCGGTAAGAGCACGGTAGGACAAATTTCAAAATAAAAGCAGTTTCGCACTCTATCACTTGACAGTGTCTTACAGGTTGCAAGTGATGTTGCTAGTGATGCTGTTGCACCGACCAATATTACATGTTAAAGGGTTGATATGCAGTTTTTATAATCTTCTGGGTGATTTCTAGTTCGTTGTTAAGGTATTTTGGTGATTACAAGGGTGTTGCTATGCAGTTTGTGTGGCGTTCTGGGTGGTTGCTAGGCCGTTCCTAAGGCATTCCGGTGGTTGGTATTGTTATTTTTTGTTATATATAGTGTTTTATCTTATGTTTTTTATTCTATTTATTTTATCCTTTATGTTCAGATAGGTGTTTAAAGAAAACTACCTGTTTTGTGAAAATGATTTCACTTCAGAATCATAGTATAATATCTCAGATTGTCCATCATGCAATATCAGGACATTCTGATGTGGATTTTTTAAATAAAAGCCCCCTGAATATCCTATATACACAGTTTTTTATATATGTTCAGATAGGTGTTTAGAGAAAACTACCTGTTTTGGGGAAATTATTTTATCTCAGAATCATAGTATAATATCTCAGATTGTCCATCATGCAATATCAGGACATTCTGATGTGGATTTTTTAAATAAAAGCCCCCTGAATATCCTATATACACAGTTTTTTATATATGTTCAGATAGGTGTTTAAAGAAAACTACCTGTTTTGGGAAAATGATTTCACTTCAGAATCATAGTATAATATCTCAGATTGTCCATCATGCAATATCAGGACATTCTGATGTGGATTTTTTAAATAAAAGCCCCCTGAATATCCTATATAGACAGTTTTTTCTATATGTTCAGATAGGTGTTTAGAGAAAACTACCTGTTTTGGGGAAATTATTTTATCTCAGAATCATAGTATAATATCTCAGATTGTCCATCATGCAATATCAGGACATTCTGATGTGGTGTTTTTAAATAAAAGTCCCCTGAATATCCTATTTAAACAGTTTTTTCTATATGTTCAGATAGGTGTTTAAAGAAAACTACCTGTTTTGGGGAAATGATTTTATCTCAGAATCATAGTATAATATCTCAGATTGTCCATCATGCAATATCAGGACATTCTGATGTGGAGTTTTTAAATAAAAGCCCCCTGAATATCCTATTTAAACAGTTTTTTCTATATGTTCAGATAGGTGTTTAAAGAAAACTACCTGTTTTGGGGAAATGATTTTATCTCAGAATCATAGTATAATATCTCAGATTGTCCATCATGCAATATCAGGACATTCTGATGTGGAGTTTTTAAATAAAAGCCCCCTGAATATCCTATATATACAGTTTTTTCTATATGTTCAGATAGGTGTTTAAAGAAAACTACCTGTTTTGGGGAAATGATTTCACTTCAGAATCATAGTATAATATCTCAGATTGTCCATCATGCAATATCAGGACATTCTGATGTGGAGTTTTTAAATAAAAGTCCCCTGAATATCCTATATACACAGTTTTTTCTATATGTTCAGATAGGTGTTTAAAGAAAACTACCTGTTTTGGGAAAATGATTTCACTTCAGAATCATAGTATAATATCTCAGATTGTCCATCATGCAATATCAGGACATTCTGATGTGGTGTTTTTAAATAAAAGTCCCCTGAATATCCTATTTAAACAGTTTTTTCTATATGTTCAGATAGGTGTTTAGAGAAAACTACCTGTTTTGGGGAAATTATTTTATCTCAGAATCATAGTATAATATCTCAGATTGTCCATCATGCAATATCAGGACATTCTGATGTGGAGTTTTTAAATAAAAGTCCCCTGAATATCCTATATACACAGTTTTTTCTATATGTTCAGATAGGTGTTTAGAGAAAACTACCTGTTTTGGGGAAATGATTTTATCTCAGAATCATAGTATAATATCTCAGATTGTCCATCATGCAATATCAGGACATTCTGATGTGGAGTTTTTAAATAAAAGTCCCCTGAATATCCTATATACACAGTTTTTTCTATATGTTCAGATAGGTGTTTAGAGAAAACTACCTGTTTTGGGGAAATGATTTTATCTCAGAATCATAGTATAATATCTCAGATTGTCCATCATGCAATATCAGGACATTCTGATGTGGAGTTTTTAAATAAAAGCCCCCTGAATATCCTATTTAAACAGTTTTTTCTATATGTTCAGATAGGTGTTTAAAGAAAACTACCTGTTTTGGGGAAATGATTTTATCTCAGAATCATAGTATAATATCTCAGATTGTCCATCATGCAATATCAGGACATTCTGATGTGGAGTTTTTAAATAAAAGCCCCCTGAATATCCTATATATACAGTTTTTTCTATATGTTCAGATAGGTGTTTAAAGAAAACTACCTGTTTTGGGGAAATGATTTCACTTCAGAATCATAGTATAATATCTCAGATTGTCCATCATGCAATATCAGGACATTCTGATGTGGAGTTTTTAAATAAAAGTCCCCTGAATATCCTATATACACAGTTTTTTCTATATGTTCAGATAGGTGTTTAAAGAAAACTACCTGTTTTGGGAAAATGATTTCACTTCAGAATCATAGTATAATATCTCAGATTGTCCATCATGCAATATCAGGACATTCTGATGTGGTGTTTTTAAATAAAAGTCCCCTGAATATCCTATTTAAACAGTTTTTTCTATATGTTCAGATAGGTGTTTAGAGAAAACTACCTGTTTTGGGGAAATTATTTTATCTCAGAATCATAGTATAATATCTCAGATTGTCCATCATGCAATATCAGGACATTCTGATGTGGAGTTTTTAAATAAAAGTCCCCTGAATATCCTATATACACAGTTTTTTCTATATGTTCAGATAGGTGTTTAGAGAAAACTACCTGTTTTGGGGAAATGATTTTATCTCAGAATCATAGTATAATATCTCAGATTGTCCATCATGCAATATCAGGACATTCTGATGTGGAGTTTTTAAATAAAAGTCCCCTGAATATCCTATATACACAGTTTTTTCTATATGTTCAGATAGGTGTTTAGAGAAAACTACCTGTTTTGGGGAAATGATTTTATCTCAGAATCATAGTATAATATCTCAGATTGTCCATCATGCAATATCAGGACATTCTGATGTGGATTTTTTAAATAAAAGTCCCCTGAATATCCTATATACACAGTTTTTTCTATATGTTCAGATAGGTGTTTAGAGAAAACTACCTGATTTGGGGAAATGATTTTATCTTAGAATCATAGTATAATATCTCAGATTGTCCATCATGCAATATCAGGACATTCTGATGTGGATTTTTTAAATAAAAGCCCCCTGAATATCCTATATAGACAGTTTTTTCTATATGTTCAGATAGGTGTTTAGAGAAAACTACCTGATTTGGGGAAATGATTTTATCTCAGAATCATAGTATAATATCTCAGATTGTCCATCATGCAATATCAGGACATTCTGATGTGGATTTTTTAAATAAAAGCCCCCTGAATATCCTATATACACAGTTTTTTCTATATGTTCAGATAGGTGTTTAGAGAAAACTACCTGTTTTGGGAAAATGATTTTATCTCAGAATCATAGTATAATATCTCAGATTGTCCATCATGCAATATCAGGACATTCTGATGTGGATTTTTTAAATAAAAGCCCCCTGAATATCCTATATACACAGTTTTTTCTATATGTTCAGATAGGTGTTTAGAGAAAACTACCTGTTTTGGGGAAATGATTTTATCTCAGAATCATAGTATAATATCTCAGATTGTCCATCATGCAATATCAGGACATTCTGATGTGGTGTTTTTAAATAAAAGCCCCCTGAATATCCTATATACACAGTTTTTTCTATATGTTCAGATAGGTGTTTAGAGAAAACTACCTGATTTGGGGAAATGATTTTATCTCAGAATCATAGTATAATATCTCAGATTGTCCATCATGCAATATCAGGACATTCTGATGTGGATTTTTTAAATAAAAGCCCCCTGAATATCCTATATAGACAGTTTTTTCTATATGTTCAGATAGGTGTTTAGAGAAAACTACCTGTTTTGGGGAAATGATTTTATCTCAGAATCATAGTATAATATCTCAGATTGTCCATCATGCAATATCAGGACATTCTGATGTGGTGTTTTTAAATAAAAGCCCCCTGAATATCCTATATATACAGTTTTTTCTATATGTTCAGATAGGTGTTTAGAGAAAACTACCTGATTTGGGGAAATGATTTTATCTCAGAATCATAGTATAATATCTCAGATTGTCCATCATGCAATATCAGGACATTCTGATGTGGATTTTTTAAATAAAAGCCCCCTGAATATCCTATATACACAGTTTTTTCTATATGTTCAGATAGGTGTTTAGAGAAAACTACCTGTTTTGGGGAAATGATTTTATCTCAGAATCATAGTATAATATCTCAGATTGTCCATCATGCAATATCAGGACATTCTGATGTGGAGTTTTTAAATAAAAGTCCCCTGAATATCCTATATACACAGTTTTTTCTATATGTTCAGATAGGTGTTTAGGGAAAACTACCTGTTTTGTGAAAATGATTTTATCTCAGAATCATAGTATAATATCTCAGATTGTCCATCATGCAATATCAGGACATTCTGATGTGGATTTTTTAAATAAAAGCCCCCTGAATATCCTATATACACAGTTTTTTCTATATGTTCAGATAGGTGTTTAAAGAAAACTACCTGTTTTGGGAAAATGATTTCACTTCAGAATCATAATACAATATCTCAGATTGTCCATCATGCAATATCAGGACATTCTGATGTGGAGTTTTTATATAAAAGTCCCCTGAATATCCTATTTGCAATGTTTTTTTCTATATGATTGTCACAGAGACATCCAGAGTTCTTCAAATAACACATGGAGGACGTAAAATGCCATATAAATATTTGTTCAAGTTCTCATAAGCCAGTAAAGTGCAAGGTGCTCACAGGTGCCAAAGCATCACAAAAATAAAAATGAAAGGAAACAAGTTCAATAAACAAACATCAATCAATCAATCAATCGATACTGGACACAACACATAAAAAGGTTGGGTCTTCCTCTCCGGAGGGGAGCGCCTGCAGGTTCACCACCTGGTCCCGGAAGGGAGTAGTGGGAAGCTTGGGCACGTCGTCGGGACAGGATCTCAGGGCCACGTGAGAATTACCGATCCCGAGTTCCAGGCACCTTTGGGACACAGAGAATGCCTGTAGGTCCCCCACCCTCTTGATGGAGGTGAGCGCCACCAAGAGTGCATCTTCCATAATCTGAGGAAGATTGGCAATTCTTAGTGGCTCACCAGGGCCGTACCAAGGCCCTGTAGTACCACATTTGGGTCCCAAGAGGGTACGGAGCCCGGCCAAGGTGGATACACCCTTCTCACGCTCCTGAGGAACCTGGTGACCAGGTTGTGCTGACAGAGATACTAACCTGCGGGTCAGCACTGATCCGATCAGGCAACTCCGCGGGTTCTCCTCCCGGGGAGAACACCAGGACAAATTGGCGCCACTATAAGCGTATAAGCGCGTAGAGGCGGGGCTCTAGCCTGTAAGACAGTCTCCCGGACCGCTAACGGGCAAGCCCTCGTCCCGTCCAGGGGCCAGGCATGGAGGTTCCAGAGGCCTGCGTTGGGGTGCCACAACGTGCCCTTCCCCTGCAACGGAAGGTCCTTCGTCAGGGGAATGGGCCAGGGGGGGCCGTCGTCAGATCTACCAGATCCGAGAGCCAGGTCTGGTTGGCCAGTATGGCGCCACTCACCAGAACCTGATGCCCCTTCCCTGACCTTGCACAGGACCTAGGGCATCCAGCTCCCCCGCTCGGAGAAAGGTCAAGTCTGACCAGGGTAAGAGAGTGCGAAGGCACTGAGGCGTTACCGTAATCCGCCTGGTGCCGGCGTGCCACGCCGTCCAGGGAACCTGACTCTGTAGCCAGTGCTGAAGCTGCCGCATGTGCATCAACCCGAGAGGGATTACCCCCGTCGAGGACGCCATGTGCCCCAGGAGCCTCTGAAAGTTCTTCAGCGGCGTCAAGGGATTCTGACTGATCAACCTCAGACAGCGCAGCACTGACTGTGGACGCTCGTTGGTGAGACGTGCTGACATACGGAGAGAGTCTAGTTCCATACCGAGGTAAGAGGTGCTCTGCGCGGGGGAGAGCTTGCTCTTCTCCTGGTTGACCCGGAGGCCTAGACGGTCTAGGTGCCGAGGCACAAGGTCCCTGTGCGTGCACAACACATCTCGCGAGTTTGCCAAGATAAGCCAGTCGTCGAGATGGTTTAGCACTCGCACGCCTTGCTCCCTGACAGGAGCTAAGGCAGCCTCCACTTGTTTGGAAAAAACACGTGGAGACAGGGCCAGACCGAATGGCAGGACCCTGTACTGATACGCCCTTCCCTCGAACGCGAACCGTAGGAACGGCCGGTGTCGGGGGAGAATAGAGACGTGAAAGTACGCGTCCTTCAAGTCGATTGCCACGAACCAATCCTGGTGACATACCGAGCCCAGAATGCGTCTCTGCGTCAGCATTTTGAACGGCAGCTTGTGCAGGTCCTTGTTCAGGCGATGCATATCCAAAATGGGCCGCAGCCCCCCGCCCTTTTTGGGCACGATGAAGTACGGGCTGTAAAACCTGGACGACCTCTCGGTTATAGGGACGGGTTCGACCGCACCCTTCGCCAGAAGGGCGGCGACCTCCTGCCGAAGTACGGAAGCATTCTCTCCTCGCACCGAGGTGTACAGAATGCCCCGAAACTTGGGGGGGCGCCTGGCGAATTGGATCGAGTAACCGAGACGGACTGTCCTCTCTATCCAGTGTGACGGGCTGGTGCGCTGCCAAGCGCCCAAGAACCGCGACAAGGGGACCAGAGGGACTATCTGCTTCACCGTGCCGGGGGAGGCTGGTTCGGTGGCTGACAGTACGGTCACCTCGCACAGGGGGGACCCACCGGGAGGTTGATGGCTCTGTATGTTTACCTGCTTCAGGCGGCCTGACGCAATGTCTGGGGGAGATTGCGGTCGGCGGCCCGATCCATCCAATACACCGTCTGGACGAGAGTGTTGTGGAGGAAAACCTAGGGGAGATTTGTCTCTTTGTGAGTATGTGGGCGCTGGACCCTGAAAAGGGCCCAGACTCGATGGAACGCGGCAGGCAGCGTCCTTTTCCGATCCGGCGTTGGAAAGGCCGGGAATCGGGCCCAGTAAAATCTCCCCCTGGTTCGTCCCGTCAGGGCCGCTTAAAGGACCTCTTGGCGGGCTGCTGACGGGGAATAGATGCCCTCTTCCGCGGGGGTCTACGTCACTGGTGGGTCGTCCTCTGGGAGGTTCCTGGAACCGGAGGGCCGCCGCGGGAGGGCAGGGCTGCTGGGAACCAGGCTGCGCCCGAGACCATGCCGACCTCGGCATGGGTTCGGCGTGGCAAGATCTGTTCGATCGCCTCAGTCTGCTTCCAGACCGCGGAGAACTGCCGTCCTCCACGGTATCACCAAGTAGCCCTGCTTGCGAGATGGGCGCCTCCAGAAGGCGGGCCTTCCGGGCGCCGCTCACCTGCGCAAGACTAAGCCACAGATGCCTCTCTTGGACCACCATTGTGGACATCGACCGACCCAGGGAACGTGCCGTGGCCTTCGTCGCTCGTAGCGCAAGGTCTGTGGCAGTACACAGCTCACTCAACGAGTTGGGTCGAACTTCCCGTCGTCCAAATCCTTCAGGACTTTCGCCTGAAAAACCTGGAGGACCGCCATGGCGTGGAGATCGGAGGCGGTTCGTCCAGCAGCACTGCAAGCCTTCGACACGAGTGTCGAAGAGAGCTTACATGCTCTGGACGGGAGTCTAGGTCGAGCCCCCCAGGTGGCAGCTGTCTGCGGGTACAAGTGGCCCGCGACTGCACGCTCCACCCGGGGGATGTCAACATAGCCTCTAGCGGCCCCACCAACCAGGGAAGTCACAGCCACCGAGCCCTCCGGCCTGAAACCCGCCGAAAGGGGCGCATTCCAGGACTTGGCGAGCTCGTCATGCATCTCCGGGAAGAATGGTAACGAAGCGGGCGTGGCTTCTGACCACGCCCCCGAAACCGCGCATCTAGCCGCGAGCGTTCCGGGGAGGGTGTTGTTACACCCTGCAACCCGTTGCACGCGGCTGCCCGGAAAAGCATGTCCGACATCTCAGCGTCAGTCTCCTCCTGAGCTCGACTGCCTGACGACAGGAGATCAGAGGAGTCTTCCGCATCCGATGCCAGCAGGCAGCTGTCTGACACAGCGACAGAGATAGCGTCATCATCCGTGTGCGAAGTCTTACCACTATGAGACGCTCGTAGGGGACGAACCAGGTGAGCGTGAAGGGGTATAGATGGTCCGCGAGCGTGAAGCTGACGGAGCAACATCTATCGAAGTCCCTAAATCACCCCCGCCGCTCGCCAAAGCGGTCAACCTCGCCGAAACGGCAGCTGAACACGCCTGGGAGACAGACGGGGTGGTGGCAGCGCTCGAAAGAACGTAGCCACCGTGACCGCAACACCCTGATTGCTATGTCCGCACACACGGGACATACCGCATCAGTGAAACCTGCCTCAGCATGGTTGCCAAGCAAGTGAGACAGGAATCATGGCCGTCAGACTCCGGGATGAGTCTGTCGCACCCAAGGATACAGCTACGAGACATGCTCCTAGCCGTAGGGACTTACCTCTTAAGGTCTGTAGCCTTCTGCCGAAACGCCCAGGGGAAGTCCACCGAAAGGAGAAGTCCGCTGCTCCGCTTCATAAATCCAGCAGGTTAAAGTTTCCTCGAAGTCGAGTATCGCGTGTAGCATCAGCAAACACACAGGTTCCGAAGAACAAAGGATGAGTGAATCACCGCCGCCATCTTCCAGAGGCGCATCCTGGGCTCGGTACTTCACCAGGATTGGTTCGTGGCGATCGACCTGAAGGACGGGTACTTTCACGTCTCTATTCTCCCCCGACACCGGCCGTTCCTAGGGTTCGCGTTCGAGGGAAGGGCGTATCAGTACAGGGTCCTGCCATTCGGTCTGGCCCTGTCTCCACGTGTTTTTTCCAAACAAGCGGAGGCTGCCTTAGCTCATGTCAGGGAGAAAGGCGTGCGAGTGCTAAACTATCTCGACGACTGGCTTATCTTGGCACACTCGCGAGATGTGTTGTGCACGCACAGGGACCTTGTGCTTCGGCACCTAGACCGTCTAGGCCTCCGGGTCAACCAGGAGAAGAGCAAGCTCTCCCCCGCGCAGAGCACCTCTTACCTCGGTATGGAACTAGACTCTGTCCGTATGTCAGCACGTCTCACCAACAAGCGTGCACAGTCAGTGCTGCGCTGTCTGAGGTTGATCAGTCAGAATCCCTCGACGCCGCTGAAGAATTTTCAGAGGCTCCTGGGGCACATGCCGTCCTCGACGGGGGTAATCCCTCTCGGGTTGATGCACATGCGGCCGCTTCAGCACTGGCTACAGAGTCGGGTTCCCTGGACGGCGTGGCACGCCGGCACCAGGCGGATTACGGTAACGCCTCAGTGCCTTCGCACTCTCTTACCCTGGTCAGACTTGACCTTTTCTCCGAGCGGGGGTTCCGCTCGGACAGGTTTTGAGGCGTGTCGTGGTAACGACACATGCCTCCCTGCAAGGGTGGGGTGCGGTGTGCAAGTGGGCACGCAGTATCGGGTCGGTGGACAGGTCCCCGACTGCGTTGGAATATCAACTGCCTAGAGTTGTTGGCAGTCCTTCTGGCACTGACGAGGCTCCAGCCCCTCGTGCAGGACAAACACGTGCTAGTCCGGTTGGACAGCACGACTGCCGTGGCGTACATCAATCGCAAGGCGGCATACGCTCACCGCAGTTATCACAACTCGTCCGACGCCTCCTCCTTTGGAGTCAGCAGGTGAAATCCCTGCGGCCCAGGTTTCTCCCGGGCAACCTGAACCAGACAGCCGATGCGCTCTCTCGACAGTGTACTCCCCACGGAGAGTGGCGACTCCATCCCCGTGCAGCCCGGCTCATGTGGGAAGCGGTTCGGAAGGCACAGGTGGACCTGTTGCCTCCCCGGACTCCACCCATTACCCACTATGGTATTCCCAGACAGAGGGTCCCCTCGGCACGGATGCCCTAGCACACAGCTGGCCGCGGGACAAGCGGAAGTATGCCTTCCCCCCAGTGAGTCTCCTTGCATAGGTCCGGTGCAAGTTCAGGGAAAAGGGGCATCAGGTTCTGGTGAGTGGCGCCATACTGGCCCAACCAGACCTGGCTCTCGGATCTGGTAGATCTGACGACGGCCCCCCCTGGCCCATTCCCCTGACGAAGGACCTTCCGTTGCAGGGGAAGGGCACGTTGTGGCACCCCAACGCAGGTCTCTGGAACCTCCATGCCTTGCCCCTGGACGGGACGAGGGCTTGCCCGTTAGCGGTCCGGGAGACTGTCTTACAGGCTAGAGCCCCGCCTCTACGCGCTTATACTCTTATAGTGGCGCCAATTTGTCCTGGTGTTCTCCCCGGGAGGAGAACCCGCGGAGTTGCCTGATCGGATCAGTGCTGACCCGCAGGTTAGTATCTCTGTCAGCACAACCTGGTCACCAGGTTCCTCAGGAGCGTGAGAAGGGTGTATCCCCCTTGGCCGCGCTCCGTACCCTCTTGGGACCCTAATGTGGTCCTACAGGGCCTTGGTACGGCCCTGGTGAGCCACTAAGAATTGCCAATCTTCCTCAGTTGATGAAAGATGCACTCTTGGTGGCGCTCACCTCCATCAAGAGGGTGGGGGACCTACAGGCATTCTCTGTGTCCCAAAGGTGCCTGGAACTCGGGATCGGTAATTCTCACGTGGCCCTGAGATCCTGTCCCGACGACGTGCCCAAGCTTCCCACTACTCCCTTCCGGGACCAGGTGGTGAACCTGCAGGCGCTCCCCTCCGGAGAGGAAGACCCAACCTTTTTATGTGTTGTGTCCAGTATCGATTGATTGATTGATGTTTGTTTATTGAACTTGTTTCCTTTCATTTTTATTTTTGTGATGCTTTGGCACCTGTGAGCACCTTGCACTTTACTGGCTAATGAGAACTTGAACAAATATTTATATGGCATTTTACGTCCTCCATGTGTTATTTGAAGAACTCTGGATGTCTCTGTGACAATCATATAGAAAAAAACATTGCAAATAGGATATTCAGGGGACTTTTATATAAAAACTCCACATCAGAATGTCCTGATATTGCATGATGGACAATCTGAGATATTGTACTATGATTCTGAAGTGAAATCATTTTCCCAAAACAGGTAGTTTTCTTTAAACACCTATCTGAACATATAGAAAAAACTGTATATATAGGATATTCAGGGGACTTTTATATAAAAACTCCACATCAGAATGTCCTGATATTGCATGATGGACAATCTGAGATATTGTACTATGATTCTGAAGTGAAATCATTTTCCCAAAACAGGTAGTTTTCTTTAAACACCTATCTGAACATATAGAAAAAACTGTATATATAGGATATTCAGGGGACTTTTATATAAAAACTCCACATCAGAATGTCCTGATATTGCATGATGGACAATCTGAGATATTGTACTATGATTCTGAAGTGAAATCATTTTCCCAAAACAGGTAGTTTTCTTTAAACACCTATCTGAACATATAGAAAAAACTGTGTATATAGAATATTCAGGGGGCTTTTATTTAAAAACTCCACATCAGAATGTCCTGATATTCCATGATGGACAATCTGAGATATTGTACTATGATTCTGAAGTGAAATCATTTCCCCAAAACAGGTAGTTTTCTCTAAACACCTATCTGAACATGTAGAAAAAACTGTCTATATAGGATATTCAGGGGGCTTTTATTTAAAAACTCCACATCAGAATGTCCTGATATTGCATGATGGACAATCTGAGATATTATACTATGATTCTGAAGTGAAATCATTTTCCCAAAACAGGTAGTTTTCTTTAAACACCTATCTGAACATATAGAAAAAACTGTATATATAGGATATTCAGGGGACTTTTATTTAAAAACTCCACATCAGAATGTCCTGATATTGCATGATGGACAATCTGAGATATTATACTATGATTCTGAGATAAAATAATTTCCCCAAAACAGGTAGTTTTCTCTAAACACCTATCTGAACATATAGAAAAAACTGTTTAAATAGGATATTCAGGGGACTTTTATTTAAAAACACCACATCAGAATGTCCTGATATTGCATGATGGACAATCTGAGATATTATACTATGATTCTGAGATAAAATCATTTCCCCAAAACAGGTAGTTTTCTCTAAACACCTATCTGAACATATAGAAAAAACTGTGTATATAGGATATTCAGGGGACTTTTATTTAAAAACTCCACATCAGAATGTCCTGATATTGCATGATGGACAATCTGAGATATTATACTATGATTCTGAGATAAAATCATTTCCCCAAAACAGGTAGTTTTCTCTAAACACCTATCTGAACATATAGAAAAAACTGTGTATATAGGATATTCAGGGGACTTTTATTTAAAAACTCCACATCAGAATGTCCTGATATTGCATGATGGACAATCTGAGATATTATACTATGATTCTGAGATAAAATCATTTCCCCAAAACAGGTAGTTTTCTCTAAACACCTATCTGAACATATAGAAAAAACTGTTTAAATAGGATATTCAGGGGACTTTTATTTAAAAACACCACATCAGAATGTCCTGATATTGCATGATGGACAATCTGAGATATTATACTATGATTCTGAAGTGAAATCATTTTCCCAAAACAGGTAGTTTTCTTTAAACACCTATCTGAACATATAGAAAAAACTGTGTATATAGGATATTCAGGGGACTTTTATTTAAAAACTCCACATCAGAATGTCCTGATATTGCATGATGGACAATCTGAGATATTATACTATGATTCTGAGATAAAATAATTTCCCCAAAACATGTAGTTTTCTCTAAACACCTATCTGAACATATAGAAAAAACTGTATATATAGGATATTCAGGGGGCTTTTATTTAAAAACTCCACATCAGAATATCCTGATATTGCATGATGGACAATCTGAGATATTATACTATGATTCTGAGATAAAATCATTTCCCCAAAACAGGTAGTTTTCTCTAAACACCTATCTGAACATATAGAAAAAACTGTTTAAATAGGATATTCAGGGGGCTTTTATTTAAAAACTCCACATCAGAATGTCCTGATATTGCATGATGGACAATCTGAGATATTATACTATGATTCTGAGACAAAATCATTTCCCCAAAACAGGTAGTTTTCTTTAAACACCTATCTGAACATATAGAAAAAACTGTTTAAATAGGATATTCAGGGGGCTTTTATTTAAAAACTCCACATCAGAATGTCCTGATATTGCATGATGGACAATCTGAGATATTATACTATGATTCTGAGACAAAATCATTTCCCCAAAACAGGTAGTTTTCTTTAAACACCTATCTGAACATATAGAAAAAACTGTTTAAATAGGATATTCAGGGGGCTTTTATTTAAAAACTCCACATCAGAATGTCCTGATATTGCATGATGGACAATCTGAGATATTATACTATGATTCTGAGATAAAATCATTTCCCCAAAACATGTAGTTTTCTCTAAACACCTATCTGAACATATAGAAAAAACTGTATATATAGGATATTCAGGGGGCTTTTATTTAAAAACTCCACATCAGAATATCCTGATATTGCATGATGGACAATCTGAGATATTATACTATGATTCTGAGATAAAATCATTTCCCCAAAACAGGTAGTTTTCTCTAAACACCTATCTGAACATATAGAAAAAACTGTTTAAATAGGATATTCAGGGGGCTTTTATTTAAAAACTCCACATCAGAATGTCCTGATATTGCATGATGGACAATCTGAGATATTATACTATGATTCTGAGACAAAATCATTTCCCCAAAACAGGTAGTTTTCTTTAAACACCTATCTGAACATATAGAAAAAACTGTTTAAATAGGATATTCAGGGGGCTTTTATTTAAAAACTCCACATCAGAATGTCCTGATATTGCATGATGGACAATCTGAGATATTATACTATGATTCTGAGACAAAATCATTTCCCCAAAACAGGTAGTTTTCTTTAAACACCTATCTGAACATATAGAAAAAACTGTTTAAATAGGATATTCAGGGGGCTTTTATTTAAAAACTCCACATCAGAATGTCCTGATATTGCATGATGGACAATCTGAGATATTATACTATGATTCTGAGATAAAATCATTTCCCCAAAACAGGTAGTTTTCTCTAAACACCTATCTGAACATATAGAAAAAACTGTTTAAATAGGATATTCAGGGGGCTTTTATTTAAAAACTCCACATCAGAATGTCCTGATATTGCATGATGGACAATCTGAGATATTATACTATGATTCTGAGACAAAATCATTTCCCCAAAACAGGTAGTTTTCTTTAAACACCTATCTGAACATATAGAAAAAACTGTTTAAATAGGATATTCAGGGGGCTTTTATTTAAAAACTCCACATCAGAATGTCCTGATATTGCATGATGGACAATCTGAGATATTGTACTATGATTCTGAAGTGAAATCATTTTCCCAAAACAGGTAGTTTTCTTTAAACAGCTATCTGAACATACAGATAAAACAGTATATATAACAAAAAATAACAATACCAACCACCGGAATGCCTTATGAACGGCCTAGCAACCACCCAGAACGCCACACAAACTGCATAGCAACACTCTTGTAACCACCAAAATACCTTAACAGCGGCCTAGAAATCACCCACAACAATATTGAAACCTCATGTCAACCCTTTAACATTTAACATTGCTCGTTGCCCTAGCAACACTATCAAATTATAGAGTGCAAAACAGCGTTTATTTTGAAATTTGTCCTACCGCGCGCTTACCGTAATGTCTTATGTATGCGCTCACAAAAACCACCGTGAGGGCTGGCTTGACCGTCATTATCAAAGTGGAGGCTGGCCTGACTGCAGTAACATTTTTGTTATCCATGTAATAAATTCTTGTAAAATGGCTTGCATGTTGTAAGTGCCATCAATTATGCGTGCTGTACGTTTAGGGTCCTAAGTCTGGAGTTGAACCACGACAGGGATGTTGATCGTATCCATGGCAACGGTATTAACACCCTTGACATTGAGGTTGTTGAAGGAAGATAGTAAGTTCTACTCCCGAAGCACCATGCGATATTATTTATAGCAAACGCAGATCAGATATGCATACAAGATATACAAGTCAAGTAAAGCTGTGAGCTCTTTTGCATTTTAGTATGTTGTCAGGTGGATCTGATGGAGTGATTGTGGTCTATGACCTGGAAAACAGCAGCAGGAATGCTCATTACACTTGCAAAGCAGTCTGCACTGTAGGCAGGTCAGTGTGGTACTTTCATCATTCACAGTAGTCACAATAGTTACAGTGACCAGCAGGTGTCAGCATTTTATATTCTGAGTTCAATGTCAAAGTGCTTTATTAATGCATCTGAAGTATTCTGATGTGTGTTTACTATGTGTGACTTACAGCTCTGTTTTTTATGTATTTATGTAAAGGTCCAGTCGGTACGTGCACAAATTCAGTGTAGAAACAGTGCAGTGGTACCCACATGACACTGGAATGTTCACATCCAGCTCATTTGACAAAACCATGAAAGTCTGGGATACAGAAACTCTAAAGGTACATCATCCAACACCAAATACCAAACAACTGACTGCATTTTTAACTACTTAATCATAATCTATCAAATATGTTCTCAGATGTTTTGAAATGGTATTGTAGAACCACATAGCTCTTCTGTGGTCTCTCATATCCCTTATCTGTTGAGTTAAGTTATTTGCATCGTAACTGACATACATGGGGTGGTTAAACACAATGTAACAGCCCCTTTAAGCTCGGTTATACGTGCCATGGGTTTATGTTTATGTCTTTTTTGTAAACCTCGGGTGTAGCAATGTGTTTTTGAAGTGTCATTATAATGGGGTTACGTGTACCGTATATGTTTTTTAGCCAGCTGAGGAGTTCCAGTTTGATGGCAATGTCTACTGCCATCACATGTCTACCATAGCCAGGAAGCACAGTCTTGTGGCAGGTGTGGTGTCTTCTTTTTTTTAAGGCTAAACACAATATTGTGAAACATTATTCTTTAACACTTGTGATCATTAATTTCACTTTGATGTCATGATAAAATCTAATTTAAACACAGAAATAAACTGGAAAGATGAGGCTTTAATCAAACATACTTTATGCTTTTAGAACATTAAGAACAGCACAAATATTTTTTGTCGCTGCCTTCGATGTTAGAAGTGAGGAATCCAGTAAGGACAGGTTATAAACACCTTTACGTCCATGTTATATTATCTCTGTGTTTTACACTTTTCTTCTTTGATTTTCAATAACTGGTGTGTTTCGTGAGTTTTGCCCTTAACAATGTTTTTGTAGGAGCCCAGTGTATTTGTGCTGTTGTCTTATTGTTCTCATTCAGTTCTGTTGTGCTCTGTGTTGGCAGTTGGTACTAAAGACCCTAAAGTGCAGCTTTGTGATCTGAAGTCTGGGTCTCGCATCCACATTCTGCAGGGTGAGTAATGCCTGTTTTGTGTGAATGGAGACAGCCCTGGTTGAGGGATATTGTACTCTTTTTAAAAGCCAAAGAACTCTAATGTGATAAACAAAGAGAGACTGTTGACTCTTAAAGTAATACTTCATCTCAAATTTAATATTCTAACATAATGTTGTTTGAATTTCTTTGGAACACAAAAGAAGATATTTTGAGAAATGTTTCTGTGGTTTTGTGTCCATACAATGGAATGGAAGTCAGTCATTCTTCAAAATATGATGGTTATGCTAATATAATGAGGGCTGGTTAAAATGTCAGTTATAGTAAAGTGTGTTTTCTCTGGCAGGTCACAGGGGTGAGATCCTCTCAGTAAGATGGTCTCCACGATACGAGCACATCCTAGCCACTGCCAGGTAAGCGCCACAACACCTGCGCAAATGTAACTACACCTGTCTTTACCCCATTGACTAATATCTTCCTGTGTTATCTGATGCCATTTGTTTATCCATTGAGGTTTCACTGGCTTTAATTCCCCTGTTTCATTCATGCTTTTTTATTATTCAACTTGTTTTGAGTGGCAGTGCACAGTAGAACGTAGATATACATGAGACATTTTGCTCTGAAGCCTTTATGTAGAGTTTATTCTAAAGTCTACATTAAGTATTTTGCATATTTGTCCTCAGTCTTCTCAATAGATTCAGAACTCACCTGTGCTCTAATGGGAGAGAATGAGAGTGATAATTAACCACAGGGGATTTTAAAAACGGTCCTGGAAAACAATCAAGAAAAGCATTAGACCTGTATTTCTGCAAGATGTTTTGTTATTTACTTATTTGTGAAACTGCAAAAACAAAAGACTTGTCTTTTTTTTTTTAAACAAAAGTACAATTTTACCTTTTTGGGGGGTGAACTGTGGCATTCGTTACGCATTTGTTATGTTTGCCTAAAGAAGGAGGCATGATAACACACGCACATATGCTTCACATTAGCATGATCAGAATGTAAGGATCTAATTGGTTGAACGACCTGACAATATGTACCTATTAGAAGAGGGATTCTTGCCATGCATTTAGTTTTTTTTCAAGTTTGATTGTGAATATCGGTGGCTTGAGATGACAGCAACTCTTGTCTATTGGATTTCCCGGTCAGCACTGACAGCAGGGTTCTTGTCTGGGATGTGAGAAGGGCTTCGGGGAGTCTTTTCACTTTGGACCAACACAATGGAGACAAATCCAAAGCCTCATCCGAAGCAGGTGAATTGTGATCGTTTTGAACTGAGAAACACATCATAAATAGATTTAAAGAAGTTTGTTGTTTAAGCAAGAGCAATGTATAAAATGCATTACTGAGTATTGCTAGTACACGCCGATTTTGAGAGAGCATGAGAAGTTGTATGAAGCGAGGGGAACAAAATGAGGACAATAACCTCAGTGCATGAAAACTGCTGACAGCTGATATTACAGTTTAGACAAACACTGTTAACAGTATAAACAGATACTGATCCGCACTTTCATCATTACCTGAGCTCTTCATCTGAATGCCATTCTTATCTCACATAAATCAATGTCACAAAACTAAATTGGAATAAATGGATTGAATTGAACATTAAATAATGAAGTATACAATCTTTCTAGATTCATTTCCTTCATAGTGGGGTTAAAGAACACGGTCCATTGGACATACTGTTTTATATAGTATTTTTGTTTATTTTTCAGTGAACACAGCCCATAACGGGCGTGCGAATGGATTGTGCTTTACAGACGATGGACTGTATCTCCTCACAACGGGGACGGATGATCGTATGCGTCTCTGGAATAGTGCAACGGGACAGAACACGCTAGTAAGCAGCAGGCTTTTAAGTTATTCCTGAACTATTCCTTGAATTGTAAGGGCGGGCATCATTTACGTTTCTTTCCTCGCATGTCGAATCCAATGTAGTAATTTTTCAAAGTGGAATACAAAAGACATGGTTTATGTTGTTGTTGAGTAAGACTCTTATGTAAATGTCTTATAAAAAATGTCTTGTAAAAAATGTGTTGTTTGACCTAAAGCTCAAAAAGCAAAAGGAATTTGTCTACTCCTGTGAATGGTTTGGTTTTCTACAAGTCAGAAGGTATTTAACTAGCAGCCGAGATAAAATGCTGCCAGACTTGTTTGTTATCATGGTAACAAGTAACAAGATAATATATTTTATAGTAATTTGAAGCTTTTGGCTAATAGTTTATTTCGTCTTGTCCAGGTTTTTTACTACTTATGACACAAATCCTAATCGCGATTATTTCGGCAAATATTGAGATCCCGATTATTTAACACGATTACTCATTAACCTTTCAAACAACATAGAAAATAAAAAAAACTTTGCTCTGAAACTCTGAATTTAGCTGAAGAATAATTGTAAAGAAATAGCACTGCTGAACCACTGTAAAGAAAAGGTGTGCGCTGTGGATTTATACTACAAGAAAAAAAGAGGATACTTGCAAAATGCAATGCGGCACAATTATCGTTTGCATCGATAAATTGCTAAAAGGCTAAAATAAAAAGGATAAAGTTGTTCATTTCACAAAGAGCTTTAGATCTTTATCTTTTGAACAATAGAATGGATTCTTTCATCCCACAGGTGAACTATGGGAAGGTTGTAAACGAGAGCCGAAAAGGCCTCAAATTTGCCGTATCGAGGGGCTGCAGTCCGGAGTTTGTTTTTGTGCCATGCGGGAGCTCAGTGGCAGTGTACGGGCTTCACTCAGGAGAGCAGATCACTGTGCTGAGAGGACATTATAATAATGTAGACTGCTGTGAGTTTCACCCAGATTACCAGGTAATATTCAAACACACATTTAGTTATCAAAGCCGGTACCATTGTTTGGCCATTGAAACCAGTTTACTAGTTGACATTAAGTAAAAAAAAATATCTGTAGGAGCTGTACAGTGGAGGTAAAGACTGTAACATCCTGGCCTGGGTACCGGTGCTAAGACAGCCTGACATTGAGGATGAAGGAACCAAATCTGCAAAGGTAGGAGCAACTGGCATGCCACTGGTAACACAAATGTCATGTTTTCGATTTGAAATATAGATGGGACAGAAAGCGAATTTTATTTGTGCACACATAAACACTTCAAGGCCCTCATCTGCGTCGCCCAATAGATAAGAAAATATCAGTTACTTTGACAAACACTATGCCCATTATGTCATGTATTCATTCAAACATGTTGTACGTGTGTTATGTGCACATGAGCTCAAGTTCATTCATTCATAGTTTATCTGAATTCATTTTGTAAGTCTGATATCCGGATTTACCAGTTTTTCTACCCAAGTTTAAACAATCTCAAGACTGATAGAAGTTAAGTAATATTTGTTTTTTTAGCATAGCATCATTGAAGCACGTGTTTAACGTTTCCATATTCCGGATGTGTATTTTCACAGGGTGGAACACAAACTGCTGTTAATCCTGCTTTTGAAGATGCCTGGAGCAGCGATGAAGACTAAAAGTCCCACGTTTGGTTATTGAAGGAGACCCACATAAACCACTGTATACATTCCTTCAGTGCCTTTACTACAGTTACATATTGAATCAATAAATGAATTTGTTTACATTTATTCACGTAGAGACATGGGCAGAAATACCAAACATACACTGGTCCTCGTATTTAAATATGAATGTTTTCAATACTTTGTGCATCTCTGCACCTTTCAGCGGTCTGCTTGTTTGGTGCGCACCAGGGTTCGGGTGGCAGAGTTCACACTTACACAAATAAACTGCACTCACAAAGCAATCGCACCAGAGATTGCTTTAATCGAACCAAATACGCATCAAATAATGCCAGTCTGAACTACATTTCTTTTTTGGTCCGGACCTAAATAACTAACAGAACCGAACTACAAATATGAACGCACTCTTAGTTAGACATGTGAGGTGTTATATTTGACATAACAGGTCTTGAGGTTTGACTACAGGATTTGCATTTCGCCTTGAGGTAGACTGCAAGTCAACCAAAGATCATTTGTGTCATGTTTATATTTAGTACAAATATGTCCGTGTTTATACTGAGTGGAAATGTATGTTTGTATGCGTGTACATGGTGCCAAGAATTCTGAATGGACATATTTTATTGAATTAAAGTGTACGCTGACGTGTACGAATAAGGAAAAATACATTTTCAGTGAATAAAACACGTTTTAAAATGAATGTGATCTTTAACGCGTCTTTCCGAAAACGTAGTGTCATGTCATTCCCGAATGGTCTGCGTGAAGCCAAGAGTATAGATACCAAGAGGCAAAACTGGAGCTTTAAGGAAACAGCGCAGGCCGCCATTTTGGGGTGAAAATGCTGGATGACTGACGTGGTTTCTAGCGAGCTTAGAGCCGATAGCCATCGGATCGAGTCGCTTTCACCCCAAAATGGCGGAAGCTCGGGGCGCTGGTGTCGCAATTCCCCGTTCTATTGCGTTTCGCCTCTTGGTATGAATACTTTCAGTGAAGTACGACACCACTTTTATGAATTGCTTTATTTGATGCGATCCACGTCACCAATAAAGTACAGGTATTCCAAGTCCCGAGCCGTCGTTTGACCAATCAGAGCCTCTAGTGTCACTATCAGGTGTGAGACTCCGCCCACCGGCAATGGGGACTGAGAAGACGGAACTCTCACTGCTGCTGAAACGTGATTGATGGAGCTCTTGCGGACACACCCTTGGCTTTCAGTTTTTAAATGACTTTTTAAGTTTTGAACAGACAGAGGTAGAGGTGGACAACGAGCGTGTCGGTGATCGTGGGAGGATCTAAAGGGGTAAGTGGACATACAGATCAGAATTTTCGTCTGTTTCTCGGTGGGACAGGTGCTAACGCACCTGGATGTGAGATCTTGTGTCGTTGCGGGTCGGGCTTTAAAAGAAAGAATTCTGTTTCTCCTGTTAAACACTGTGATCGAATCAAAGATCGTAGTCTGTATGCCACCCTGCTTAAAAACTATAGAAATCATAACAGGAATTCCTATGGTTGTTATGGGAATTAACGATCTATGTGGGTCTATACTGGTAATGTGTTATGGATCTCTTTTTGGTGGGATGTTACCTGCCAGATGGAAACCAGTAGAACCCTCTGGAATAAGGCTCGAAACATTACTTTAACTATAGTTTAACTGATATTTGTTATGGAAACCATTAGAATAAGCATTTCTTTTTCACCAGGGGAGTACGTTTGACTTTCCAAGTGTTTACATTGTTAACCAATATGAAAACCATCTGATGTCATTTATCTTGGTCACAGTTGAATAGTTTTAAGAAGTGCAAGAAGCACTTGTTGCTAACTGCGGAATCGGTCATGGTTTTGGGTTTAAAAAACTAGGCACATCCCACAATCAACCACGTCAAAATATGTTGCGGGGGTCAGTTTTGATATTATTGAGGTTTCTGGAGCCCCAGAGTTGAATGCACCTGTGTGTGGGAAGTAGGTTTCCTCCCTGTCTCATGGCAACAGGCGTGTCGAGGCTTGTGGTGAAGATTACAGTATCCACGCAGACAAGTGCAAGATAATTAGACTGGTACACCCTGAAACACATGTTGGATTAGTTTCTTTTCAAAACTTTTCTCACTCCTCTCTTGTTTCAAAACTGAAGTACACATTGTATGTACAGTGTATTGTGAGTTTATACTGTCCCTTATTCACTTCACAATTTTGCGATGTTTATATATGTGATGTATATACGTACAGTACTGAATCTAAAGTAAGTCGGATGCCTTATGAAAATGAATATGATTAAAATTCTATTCATTCACTTTATTATGCGGGCGTCTAATGTGGGTGTGACTTTTAATAGTGTATTATACGAATGTTCAGTCATTTCATTTCAACAAAATGTAAGCCTCCCCGTCCCTGTTTTTTTGTATCGTGTCAAGAACCTGTTAGTTTCTTCCTTTTTTAGGTGTTAAATTGAACTGTTGTATTTGCATTCTGTATGCTACTGTACTTTGTTCTCTGCCTTTGGCATCCTTTGGTTGTCCACCCCCATTATTGTAAAGGCTGAATTCTGTGTCCCTAACATGCACTGACTGCTGTCCATTGTGTCCAACACTTGCCCTCTTGTTCAGCTCGGAGGTTGCTGGAGAGGATGGAGGACGATTCAATTTTTTACTTCTCATGTTTTCGCACAATAAAACCTTTCATGGTTGCTCCACGAAAGAGTCCTTCTTGCATCTGCACTTAGGTTCCACATCACGCCATGCTATTTGATAAGGAGAACGTAAATATAAGTGACTGTATTTACAGTGTCATTACACATAAAATATGCAGCCATAACACTGCATATTTACCATAATAATAATAATTCATACTGATAAGTTAAGTTTCTAAATTGATCAAAGTTGTATTAAAATATTGTGCTTGTGAGACAGTGTGAAATATATATTTGTAGTGTATCGGTTTTGTGTTTCTTAGAATGTTAAGCTCAGTATTGATCACATTTATTTGTATAACGCTTTTCGAAAATCTCCTTTAAAGAAAATGTGAATTTCAACATCACAAAACCAGAATAGTCTTTTATCAGAGTTTTTTTAGGAATGTACAGTTCTAAGATTATTCAGTTGGCTAATATCATGTTTACTTTTAAGCAGAAATAGTGTTCATGTTATAGCAATGATAACAATGTAATCTAGATTTGACATCTCAGAGTTTCGGAACCAATTGTTCTACTTCCTTTAGTAGACTTAGTTGTCCTAGCTACTACCAAAAGTCCAGAGTTGTGTGATCTTAAACACTGGTTTGAATTGTTGTTTAAGAAGATAGGTTAAATACAGAGGAGCTAAACCATTTAGGGTCTTGTAAGTAGCAATACTTTGTAAATGCAGAACTTAAAGGTCCAGTGTGGAGGATCTATTGACAGAAATGCAATATAATATACATAAATAACTATAAAGTCTATAAAGACCTTACATAATGAAGCGTTATGTTTTTGTTACCTTACAATGAGCTATTTCTATACACTGCGGGTACCCTTACATGGAATTCGCCATGTTGTTTCTATAGTAGCCCTAAACAGACAAACTGCTCTACAGAAAACTACAATTTCGAAGATACGTTATCTCCTTCGGCCAAAAAGCGAAAACACAATGATATCTTAGTCCTGTGTGAGCCACCGTAGTGCCTCGAAGGGGAGGAGGGGTTATATGAGCCATTGGTTGCAATTCGTAATCTCTTCATACATTAGACCTTTAAATTTGTTTTATTTGGGATGAGTTTGTCCTGAATGGACACAATAATTTCATCGCAATTGTTCTGTTTTCACTGAGTGGGTCTTGATATTAAAAACAAATGCTATTTTGCATTTACATTTTGCCATTTGTAATTTTGTTGGTCTTAAACTTCTTTAGGATTGGATTATTGGCAGTGATGGCGATCCATGATTTTACAACCACAGCTGCACAACTGTATGACAACTGGATCAAAGATGCAGGTAAGAATAAACAGTTTTTTTAAGGGTTTAATTTCTAACATCTTGAAATGTGAAGTAATAGAAAGTAGGATAGATTATTATTTATTTGTTAACATCAGAAGATCATGCATGCATGCATTCATTGAATCCTAATAGTTTTTCACACATCAGTGTTTCATGTCAATATCTTGGAACAATGATGTAAACAACAACAAAACAAACATATTCACACATCTGCTCTAAATAAATATAATGCAGTTACTGTTGATGTCACAGTGTCATTCTTGCAATGCGATGTGATTTTAGACCCCAGGACAGAAGACTGGCTGCTCATGTCGTCTCCACTGCCACAAACCATCATTATTGCTTTGTACATCTACTTTGTGATGTCACTGGGGCCCAGATTAATGGAGAACAGGAAGCCGTTTGAACTGAAGCAGGTCCTCGTCGTCTACAATTTTAGCGTCGTGGCTTATTCTCTTTACATGTGTTACGAGGTAAATGTTATTTTCTTTGCTCGCAAGCAGACGTGCATGTTCCCAGTTTAGAAGGTCACGAAAGTTTACGAAGGCACTTGGGTTGTGTCTTTTGTGATTTTTGTATTGATGAACGTGTTTGGCTGGATTCCTCTCCTCTAAGAGCGGCTGTCTTTTCAGTCACACATGAAGGTGTTAAAGGGTGGAATGAGTAGGCTTGGAGTAAACTAGGTCTTTAAAGAGGGAAGCTAGCCAAATAACTGCACAATGTGATGTGTTTAAATACCACTCTTTTAAAATTTGAAACATAAGTATGTATGCTTGAAATAAATCTTTTGAATGTATATTTAGATCAACTAGGGCAATACATAGCTAATGTTCCTATAAATTTCCTCTTTCTGTCTTTCTTCAGTTTGTCATGTCAGGTTGGGGAACAGGGTATTCATTCCATTGCGATCTGGTAGACTACTCGCAGTCACCACAAGCCATGAGGGTGAGCATTGGAGAAATGCTGCTTTACCTGCTGTGTAAAGCGCTAGCTGCACCCCTACACCTGTTGTTTTATTGTGTAATGTGGCATGTTTAGGTATTTGGCTTGTTAGTCAAGTTTGCTTCCCTGCAGCTAAAAGTCAAATTTGTTAATGGCCGCACAATTATAGACCTCTTCTGTACACACCTGATGCGAAAGAATACATTGAATTTGTTGTACGCATTGAACATTTTTTTGTATAAATAATGGTTTGAATGTAAAAGCAGCGTTCATGTTTGTCTCTTTGACTCCAGATGGCATGGACTTGCTGGCTCTATTACTTCTCCAAGTTCGTTGAGATGTTAGACACTGTAAGTAACTCTTTTTCTGTTCATTATATTTTTTTGTAATCTCTCATCGTTATCTGTTTGTACAATTTGGTGAAGACTGAACGGGAAAATTGGGCTGTTAATATGGTTGCCAATACCCTAGAAACACAGAATAAAGTGGATTTATAAAATGGATTAGGAAAAGCAAGATGGCAGACAGTATTTTGTTTTGCTTCTCAATCCTTATTACTAGTGGGTCGAGGGCGGAGATAAAAAATGGAATTCTTGGTTGTAGGGAGGCACCTTTTTGCCTGTTGTGCTTGTTTGTCTTGTAGAGCAGCAATAAAAAATGAGCTCTATTTTCAGCATCAGTGGAATGCAAATGAACATCATTTAGATTCATTCCTCGGTTTGTAAAAAACAACTACAGTGATGGATTTTAGTGGATAAATAAGGTTATTGTTAGGGCTGTTCACTTCCAGAAAAAAAGTTTGATTACATAATATATGTCTGTGTACTTTGCACATTATTTTTGTATTTATAACCACATACATGTATATATTTAAGAAAATATAATAATGAATAATTGTTTGTAAATAATTTTAATTATATATACATATATATATATATATATATTAAGGAAATATTTGCATGCATCTATTTATAAGTATATTTGTATAAATAGTTTTTTTTTTATATATATAATATATATATATATATATTTTATATATATATTATATATATATATATATATATATATATATATATAATATAGTTATTATAAAACTAGCTATGGTACGGCATAGCGAAAATGTTTCGATTTGAAAAAAAATAATTGCGGGTTACTTCATGCGCATTTTTTTTTTATGTTGTCAACTAACATTTCTGAACGTGAATAATTAGCATTTATTTAAATATACGTTAACTGAGGAACAACACGGCTTTCTTTAGTGACTTGCTCAATAACATATTTTATTTTTATAAAAAACGTTACAGATTGGATTGAAGAAATGTACAATAATAACGCTGTTTTGGGATTTTGGGCATCATAACAATTAAATATGAAAGCTGTCATTTCATCTCTACATCAACACGTTGCTGGTCCCAATTTGCACTATTAGTTGAGCTGTTGTTACTTCATAGGGCAATTTGATGTTTCATTGATGTGTTATTCATTGATGTGTTAAGCGACTTTGAGTACTTGAAAAGCGCTATATAAATTCAATTTATTATTATTATTATTTTGAGATGTAATATTTAACATTTTGAGAGCCAATATTTTAATAACACTTTTCTTGGCCTTATTTACAAATTAAAACATCCGTAAAATAAAGTGTTTTACCAATTTAATATTTAACCGTTAACTTTATATGCCTCTTATGGACAGATTTTCTTTGTGCTGAGGAAAAAACACAATCAGGTCACCTTCTTGCACGTCTACCATCATTCCATCATGCCTTTCACCTGGTGGTTTGGGGTCCGGTTCGCTGCAGGTGCGTCTTCGGAGACTCTGTAAATACACCTAAAAAGATGCTGTTTTAATATCAGGCATGTTTGTTTTGCAGGTGGCTTGGGGACATTTCACGGCCTTCTAAACTGCATCGTTCATGTCATCATGTACACATATTATGGACTGTCAGCCCTGGGCCCTGCCTACCAGAAGTATTTATGGTGGAAAAAGCATTTGACTTCAATGCAGCTAGTATGTGTTACAAAATATTTTATTTCCATTTCCCCTAAATAATTTTGAACATCGCTGTATTCGGACTGGTCATTTAGAAGTCCGTTTTCATGATTATATTCTCTTTCCTCAGATCCAGTTTATCATTGTAACCAGTCATATTTGCCAGTACTTCTTCATGAAAGACTGCCCTTACCAGTACCCCATATTCATCTACATCATCGCTCTCTATGGTATCGTCTTCCTCCTCCTCTTTCTCAACTTCTGGTATCACGCCTACACGAAAGGCAAGAGGCTTCCCAAAGTCTTGCAAAGTTCAACCCTGTCGCAGAACAACAATGGCATTTACCGCAAGAAGGAATAACCGGTGAGACCTGATCAACGAATCAGCAGTGACAATATACCTATGACAGACGTGTGGCTGCATTTTTATATGAGGAATATTTATACGTACGTCATAAAGGTTTTTCTCAACGTTCTGGGCAACTGACGACAGTTCTTCCTTTTTTTATCGTCTACGGGGCATCTGAGTTGAAGTGGTTCTTGCCCTAAGGGCTGTTTGCATTGCCACTCCTTTCTCTCACTTGTTTTCTGCATACTGATGTGTTTCTAGTTCCTCTTTAATGAGATGTGAATGAGACACAAGCCTTCCGGCTTCACCTTGTTTTATTGACGTTTTAGCTATGATGTATGTATATTTAGCTCTTTACGTCTCTATTTTTGCCCACGTCAGCTAATAACCTGGAGATTTTAGGTCCCACAACTCAAATCTCTTCTTTCCCTATTAAGAATGCTCTGCCATGTACAGTAGGTGCTATTGTCTGTAATATATTGTGGGTTTCACCTTCTACATGTGACATTTGAGTTCAGAGTGAATGATAGCATAAACTGTCCTTGAAGGAACCCATGCATGGAAACTGCACTTGTGGTGAAACAGGACAGGAATTGTGAAGCTCTGTGTTACTATGTCTTTAATATGGTTAGTTTTCATAAGCGTTTGTCATGAATGTTTCAGGCTGTTTGGCCTGGACAGGAGCCCATGCTATTTTTGTATAAGGAATTGTTAATTGATAGTTTTTAATATTTATGTAAAAAATAAATGAGGCATTCACTTCTGGTATTTTGGGTTTTTAATGGACTGACTGCATCATCTGTGTGTGTTTAAATTTGTCCCTGAAAATATTTATCTTTGGTGATATTTGGGTTTTCTTGTACAGAAAAGAAAACTTAAAGGGATTGTTCATCCAAAAATGAAAAATCTGTCATCATCTACTCACCCTCAGGTTGTTTCAAACCTTCATACATTTCTTTGTTCCAGTGAACGCAGAGAAAGATATTTGGAAGAATGTTAGAAATGAATCCACTATCATAGTCTGTTGAACACATAATGATATATTTTGAAGAATTTAGGAACAAAGAGTTCTCAGGCACCTTGACTACCATTTAATTCTTCCTACTTTGGTAGTCAATGATGTCACAGAACTGAAAATGACTAAAATTCTAACAAATGTCTACCTTTAATACATACACGTATGACATTACATTTGCGCCAGTAAATGAGGACAGGATTTTCATTTTTGGATTAAGGCAATTTTAAGACAATGCAATTTATTTTTGGTGAAGGAATCCATATTAGATGTGTGTGCCATGATTGGGGGTGTGATGTAACTGATTGTTAAACAAACTAATTGATGCTTATTTGAAAATAAAATGTATTTATGTGTATGGGTTAAGTTGAGGAGTAGTCTTGGTTGGCGGGTAGAACATACAGTTTGTACAGTATTAAAGTCATTATGTCTAGTCTAAAGAAAATCCCCACATTGTCTAAAAATGATGATATGTGAAAAACACCCAGAGTCGTGCTTTTCAATGGGGGCATTTTTATAATTAATAAAAAAATTCTTAACGTGTGATGCTCAAAAATATTTTATTGGGTAGAAACTTTAAGTTGGTGTGAGCTTTTAAATATTGTTAAAAACAGTGGGGGGCCTTGGAGTCGAAAAGGTTGAGAACCCCTTAACAATAGTATCACATCTCCCCCATGTGGTGTGAACAGTTGTGGCAACAATTAACATACGCCACGGAAAGTAATATTGTTGCTGAAAAGTAATGTTAATGTCAAAGCCATAAAATAATTTGCCTGAATTTTGCTGTGCAATTTCATCAGTTTTCCTGTAGCTTACTTTGTTGGCCATTGTGAGAACAGCAAGATCATGGGTTTGATTCCCAGGGAACACATACTGATGAAATGTATACCTTGAATGCCTTTACATCACTTTGTATAAAAATGCGTAAATGGTAGGAAAATTGTAACTGAGGTTACTTAATGCTTGAAGTTACATGAATAGGAAGATTTGCAACTTGCAATCTTTGGAAGTGTGTTAAAATATTAATGGATATGCTTTCATGTTCTAAAATATCAAACAATCTGTATTTACCATGCAAGTGGAAAGAACATCATAATCCATCCCAGTCTCTTTTGAGCTGTTGGAATGTCAAAAATACTATATTTTACCCAGTTTTGCTTTGACCCTCAAACCAAAATTTTGGATGGTTTTAGTAGAACAAACACATTTGAGCGATCACCTCCTGCTCACGAGCAAACAACAACAGAATTCCCCTCAAAGCATTTTACACTGGTGCTTCATGGGTAATTTCGGTCCAGCAGATTAGAAGTAGGTCACAGTTCCCCAGAATGTGTGAACCAGCAGGTCAGAATAAATCTATAACAACACTCACAGTTGTCTATAGTTTTTCCCTGCAAACCTTCTACTCTGTCATTTCAAGGTAGACTTTACTAATTCGATAAATTTGCACTCTTTGTAAACCTTATACTTTGTCATGCAATATTGAAATACAAAATAGCTCTCAAACGCTTGAGGAGAAATTCAATGCACGAATGAACACATGAAATGCCAAGCACCCCTGTAGTCGAATAATGTTAAGAAAACAAAGCCGATCTCCTGATTATAATGTTATTGTTATAGCCAGCAATTATGTTTTTGTATGTCTGAATATCATCATATAGACTAAATAATATAGATATGCATTTAGTAAGACAAACAAAATACCTTTTGAGTGCAAGGAACGTTATTGATCGAGGGGTTACATCAAACAAATGTGCTTGGTGGTGGTTCAACAGATACAAATATTCAGATTCAACATATGCACATATTTTGTTTTATGTGTACAAAGGAGTACTTTGTAAATAATAATTATTGTATAATTAAATATCCTATCCTGTTTTTAATCCGAATAGACTATTAAAAAAAGTGTGTATCTAAAATGCATCTATAGCAATGCATGTTTTAACTGAGAATCATTCACTTCTGAAACAAAGAAGGTACGTGATGATTTTATTGATCTTGACAAATTTGAATCTGCGCATGCATGTATGTGGAAACAGATGGGAACTTGTGACATCGCATGACATGGCTTGGTGCTATGGACGAAGCGAGCCAGATCACAATATTTATAAACAGCCCTGGCGTTTACTGTGTGCCTAAACCTGATACCCACATAACTCAATTTCCCATTAAATATCACATAAACAAAAACAAACGTATTGAGAGAAACTCTAGACATATACACACAAATGTTCAACAGTGATGCATTACAAAACATGAAATGTTTGCTTTCCTTGTTCCAATGAACGACACAGACCCTGAGAACCTAATTGACTTTATAACGAACATTCTGCATGTGTGCGTGATTTTTTGTTAGTTTGTGATGTTTGCCTGTTTATGAGAAATGCCCCCAAAGCAATTTGGTACTTAAAAGGACAGTCCCCCCAAAAATGAAAATTCTGTCATCATTTACTCATCCTCACGTCATTACAAACCTGTATGACTTTCTTTCTTTTGCAAAACACAAAAGAAAATATTTTGAAGAGTCCTGGTAACTGCACAACATTGGACAGCTTTGATTACTATTGTATGGACACATTTCTCTAAATGCATTCTTCGTCTGTTTCATTTTGATTGACATGTGGGTGAAAGATGATAACAAGATTTTTCATTTTTAGGTGGACTATAAGTTCATACATATGTTCAAAAATCTCTGCTCAAGATAAAATATCAAACAAAGTGATTTACTTTTAAACAACGCTATAGCACACAAGCACACTTTCCGGCAAAATATATTGTGGATGAATAAATGATAAAGTATTAAATATAATGTTAAAATATATATATAATTATATGATCTTCACTTGGTGTTCCAGTGGAACCTTTCTATAATTCTATAAATCTCCTCTCACTTTGATGAACAACATTTACACATTTGAATGTATGAATGTAAATGTTGCCAATGTAATGAAATGCATACAGTTTCAAGTGTCCAAAAACTTCCTGAAGCCACTATAGTTTTAAAAAGCAACTCTTAAAAAGTGTTCAAAAGGTTAACATGTGAAATGAGGGCATGTCATTTAAAATGTCAAATGAGCAAAGCATTCTCCTTAGGCACCACAGAGGAGCAACACAACTGTAGTCACAGGTCCAATTTGAATGATTCATTGAAAAAGCTGTTTGAGCACAAGGCAGCGTTTTTCCCCACAGCGCACGTAACGGCCTCAAATCCGAGAGAATTTAAGACGTTCAGCCTGTATAAGCATCCCGCTGTGATGCTGCAGTGGCCCCTGTTTTTTTAAACATCTCTCTAGTCTGTGCCGGCGGAGCTTTGGGGAGGGGTGGAGGACAGGAGCAGAGATCTGTGATTGGCTGAGAGGCTGGGAACTCTGATATTCTTCCATCCTTAAACCAAAGAGCATCACGGTACAAGACACAGTGTCACAGGAAGCAAAGGCAACTCAGACATTCCATTCTGATTTTGCTGGACTGTGTCAGCGTTGCCCGGTCCCTGGAGGATTGCATCTGTGCATTGCGTGTTCTCTTACTCCAAGGAGAAGAGTAAGTTTCCTTTTACAGTTTTTCTTCTTTATACCTTTGTAGTTTAAGTACACAGTAGGTGAGAAGGGGGCACGTATCTATTAGGGGTCTGTATCTATTAACCAGTCTGTTGATGTCTGTGCGTGTCTTGGGTTTAAATATGTGTGCCAACGGAGAGATCAGTGCAATGTGACAATTGGGCACCTGACCTCTTCAGAAAACTCTTTCTTGTGTCGCATGCAACACTTTATAACAGAGACACTTGGTGGCATTTGCATCCTTAATCTATAAATAGATCAATCAAGTACTGGCTGCACTCGGGGTGAACCGGAAAGTCTTCATAATCTTACTTAAGAATGAAGCGTTATGGTCCACATGGTCTTGTTTATTTTGACTCTTATCCAACAGATAGTGCGGTTTTGTAGAAAGATGTTTGTGGAATATACTTAAAGTATTGTGTTTTCCTTTCAGATGTCAATGTTTTCTTTTAAACTCATGTGTTTGACTCAGTCGTGTAGGACTGAATCTGAGTCTGTTAAGGGTATGATGTGACATATATACTGGTTTTGGTACACAGACATTGAATAAAAAATGTAATATGATTTTTTAATGGTTTTGAATGGTTTAACAAATAAATGTTTCCACCAGTTTACTTTCATCTCGAACAAGATTTCCCAAACGTTCTCAAATGTCATTTTTCTATACAGCGTGTACTTTTGCGATCTGAATAAATGTTGAATCCGGCACCAGAAATGCTTCAAAAGGGTGTGTGGTGATATGTTTATGATGTCAGGAAGGCCAGCTGATGATCTCATAGATGACACCACCCCCCAAAACATCTGTGTCACTAATCAGTTCCTCGTGACAGCTTCATTTCAAACCACAATATCGCTGCTGGTGTGCAACATTTACAGCCGTCCTGAGGAATTAAAAGACTTCAATCCACACAGGGCACAAACCCCCGCTGTTCTCTATCACTAACATCTCCCACGCACTGAACAAAAGCATCATCAAAGATTAGCAGCAGAACACGACTGTGCAGAAGTAACTGAAAAATTGTAACAACTTCTTACATTTAAACAAATCTTTGTTGTTGGCTCACGGTGGGTATAGAGAAAGGAAAAAGAGTTGCCTTTAGTAACAGATATTTTTCCAGCAACGCCTGCCACGGTGCCTGTGTCCGTCTGGTTCCAGTGTTTGCCATGTGAGCCAATACACAATTAAGTAATATATTGAATTATTTCGAGCATGTTAAATGGTGTATGGTAGGAAAGTGTGCAGGCATGTCTGGGGATAGACCAGCGAATACAAACATGCACGTGTTTGTGTAACTTTTATGTAAAAAATTAAACATAAAAACTTTTACATTTACATTTAGCAGACGGTTTGATCCAAAGCGACAAAGAATCAATGGAGCAATAAGCGATATTTCAAGTGCAATAGTACGATAGGTGCTAATACAAAAGCTACTAGTTTAAAAGAAAGCTAGAGATAGGGTTAGTGTACTTTTTTTCATTTGTCTGTCAAGTATTCACAGAAGTGATGTGTTTTAAGTAGTCTTTTGAAGGTTGTATACGGTTTATAAGTATGGAAAAAACAGTTGGTGTGTCGTCGGAGACGCATTTATTTATACGGAAATACACAAATGATCAAAATGAGACATTAAAGTGTCCTCAGAGGACATATTGTGTAAATAAGCGAGGGTGTAGTGTTCTTATGGCGAGTATGGGCTCGGTGAGGAAGAGGATAAGTTTGATTCAGGTAAGGGGCGGAGTCACAGTTGCTAAACCCCTTCTGGGGGCGGAGCCTTTCTTAAATTACTCAGCATCACCTAAACTCCTGTCAGGCCACGATATTATTATAAACTTTAGTAAAATAGCACATAAAAAATATACACCTAGAATGCATTGCAGTCCTTGTTCAGAAACAATTTTACGAAGGTACATGTAAAGGTGTATGAAGAGAAAACCTGCGTTTCTAGACCTAGATTACCTCCTACACACACTATTCCAGGCAAACAATGAATGAAGTTGTAAATCCTGCTTGAGAACTATGAAAGGTTATTTCTTTTTCTCATTTATAGTCCAAGAGGATTAACATCCAATATAGTCAAATTGCTTGATTGATTAAAGAGCATCAGTTTTGCACACGCTTAAGCCGTCGGTTTGTTTCATTAGTTTTGACTCTTAATCTACAAATTCTATAAAAGGCAGGAAAGGACGTGGAAAACACATCTGCCTAAGCTCACCTTGTTCTGTGAGAGGGCCTTAACATGACAGAATCTCGATTTGAGGTCTAAAAATAAGTCTCTCCTGCTCTGAATCTCCAAGCGACACATATAAGGAAAGAGAAGAGTTTATTTTCCGCTTTAAGATTGTGTTTTAAGGTAATTTAACATTTCATACGCAGAGACTGGGGAGTCATTCCTGGAGCAGCATCAAAAGGAAATAGTGCACAATTTTCCAAACTCTCTCATGACATATAAAGAGTTTATTAACCCTGACAGAAATACGGAATCATGGAAAAACATGACCTTAAAGACGTACTAATGGTGACACTGATATATATGTACGTTATTATAAATGACCATAATGTGGGTTCAATGTGAATCAATGATATTAAGTGCCATAGGTTTCCTGTTGCTCTGTTTTCCGCACCCAATAATGTTTTAAGTATTGTAAAAAACTAAAGACTATTTTCATAATCATGAAAAATTACCAAAAATAACTGTGGGTTGTAAGTGCTGATAACAAACTTCAGGGGCTGTTGCATTTCTAGTCTAGAAAATAATGTGGTTTGAATTTACAAAGGTTATATTGCCTTTCCCATGGAAAATATTCTATAAACAATAACTGATATATGCCAAGTATAGCCTGTGACACTCCAAACATTTGCCTGAGGGAAATAAGGATCTGGGAAAGAGTTTATATTTTCAGCTGTAATTGAGACATGTGGCCAGCTTCGAAAAACACAGCCCTTTTAGTTTAAATAGTACTGTAAAGAGAACAGTGGTTTTACGCAAGTTCATAATGTCTAGAAAATAAAAACAACCATTTTTCACACGGTAATTTCAATTAATCTAACAGCGTGAGCAGGGCCGGCCCAAGCCTTAACGGGGCCCTAAACTGAATTCTATTTCGGGGTCCCCCTGTGCCCCCAATACAATCCATTATTGTCTTTTGTTTATTTGTAGCACACTTTAAGTCTAACAAACCCAATTGTATTAGTTGTAGTTGCATTTGGGATGCATGAATGTCATATAAACGAAAACACATAAACCTTGCATAAGTGTATTGTGATTGTCAAAACATTTGATCATTTCATTACTTCCAATTTTAGGTGAACTGACCCTTTAAATTTTGAGAACAGACCATACAAAGATTGTGGAATTTATTGTTCAATGCATTTAATTTGCAAAGATTTTATTTCTAAAATCATTTTTATTTTAACCACAACCTATAGACGCATCCCCGATATTTTTTTTATTTAGTGTATTTAATTGATAACCGTTAAATTAATTTACAATATGCACACAAATATTATTGATCTTATCCCAAATAAAACGCTGGATAATTGAAGGATAATTTTAAATGACATCAATCACATAAATACATACATACTTTTCATTTAAATCAGCATTTTGTCGTTTGCATCATTGAATACCATCAGATGGTCAACATTTCTATCATGAAACACTGAACAGTTTTTTGAGACACTTACAGTATTTCGTGTGTTGCACAGCAATCTTTCAGCTTTATAATTGAGGCGGTCTGCGGTCCTCCTTTCATTTGATTGGTCACCTCACTTATTTTGATATTGCAATATTGCGATTAGTCTTTAATTTAAAATTGTTGACACACACTACAGAAACAAAATAACGTGTACGGCCCTACGTGAAAAAATGTGATGAAGATGTGTGCCGTGAATATATCACAAAAAAGCTGTGATAGCATGTGCTCTTGGAGGTCCCCTAGTGATTGCGCGTGAGAAAATAAAAAGGCCACAATATAGCCACAAGGTGACGATAGAGGCTTGTTTGATATTGTTTGTTATAAGGCTGAACGGCTTGGAAAACGCACATGCAAAATGTGTTTTTTTAATTCATTATTGTTGTTAAATGTATGTTCTTATATTCTCTAAAACTTCAGCAACAATCACAAATGGCTAAACAGGCCACTTTATAATGCACACTTTTCTTAGATAAATAACTCCTCTGTGCAAACTGTGTTTTTTATTCCCATTCTGTTCTAAATGTTTTATTTCAGACAAATCTCAAATTTAGATCACGTTTGGGCATCAGAAATGAACCCCATGCTAACACCTAAATACAACTATAACTCCTGCAGACAAACTTTGTTTCTCACATACAGCATAATGACTTTTAGGCCTACTACTAAATATACAAGTGGAAGATAATACCTTGTTGTTTAGATTAGCTGGAGCATTGCATTCAAAGTGCAAAGGTTTCAATTCCCCCCAAACACACATTTACATGATAAATAAATGTAACTTAAATGCAACGTAAGCCACTTTGGATATAAACATCTGTAAAGTGTCATTAAAAGCATCTGATATTTGCCAAGTTTTTTCCAGTTTAAGAATTTAATCAAAGATCATTCTTACAGCCTTGAATGTGACTTTGCAAAACTCAGCAACTTCAAATAGGACATAGATTGTTCTACCTCATGTATAATTTATTAGTGTCATTTAACAAGTCTGCACAATTTCAAGGTCAAACTAAATTCTTACAATGATTATTTAATGAATGATATATGAGATTATCGAAATGAGATATGTAACACTGCTTAATGTGTGTGTTGGCACTTGAACTGTTAGTTCCAAGTTTATCAGCTTGGGACAACAAACTGACTAGTGGAAAGAATAGCACATTTATTCAAATGCAATCTGTGTTGCCAGCACCACACAAGATGCGCGCTGGTACTTGATCTTCTCTTTCATCACGAGATTAAATGCCTTAACTGGGGTTTACTAGAATTTCATAATATTTCCTTCTTCTCGTTAATTCCAGGACTTTAATCCGGGAACAAACAATGCAAGAGAATTCCTTCGGTGGAGAAAGTCAATCGGACAATGTAAGTGCACTGACACAATGGCAGGCAAATGTGTACCATTAATTTAGCAACAATTGCGCTATTTATTTTACAAGCATTAATTAAGCATGTGTCAAATAATTCACTGAATGATTGATTTGATATTGAAGGCAGTTAAGGCGATTGTTAGTCATGACTTATACATTTATAAACACATTTTAAAAGGCTGTATATAAACGTCTAAAAACAGAGATACTGAACCAGACAGAGCAGCTTTGACTGTTTGAAACTCGGAACAGATGGCACAGGTTGAAAAAGGATGATCTTTCACGACAGCGCATGTTGTTTCGTTTTGTAAATGAGGCAAACACCGGCAGAGGGAGGGTTTGATGCTGTCACCCGCTATCAAGCGCCCAAAGCATCATTTCAAACATTTCCCACAGAAGAAAGAGGGCATGCTGACTTAAAACGCAGTACCCCAGACATCACTCACAGCCGGTGGGATGCGGTGTGGGTTGTTTACAAAAACTTACCACAGGTTGGTGGTAGTAGTTAATGATCAGAGCTGTGAACCAGAGGTCATCCAAGGTTCAAACCTCAAGCGTCGCGAACTGGAGTGTTGTAAAGTTTCTCTTCCTTCCTTTCTGTGGCTTCCTTTATTATTCTGAAAGCCACCTAAACTTAACTTAAACTCAGCTGTCTCAAAGGGGTTACTCTTTATAGAAGTGTACTTGAATGTGTTTTGGATTAGAATAATGATCGTGATGAAGAATAACTGTAATATTTATAATATAAGTGATTTCTATTTCATTTTCTTTTTTGCATATAGGAGCGAACCTGTTGTCATTGTGATGTTAATAGTATATTTAAATAATTTAGGAAAGTAATACTTTCTTCGTGGGTTTGCTTCATGCTGTCTCTTTCATAGGTAAACGTTGTTCAATAAATGTGCACAGAATTCTGTGGTATAAAAAAAATGTATACTTTGAGACACATGTTGACTAAAGCAATGCATCCTTGACTGATCTTGATTTCCAAGAAAATTCTGAATTCAAAAAAATCTGTGATCAAAGCAAAAGAAGAAAGAAAATTCTGCTTTTGAAGCCTGCTTGTTGAATATCATCCAATCATTCTTGATAAAGTACCCTGTCTGGGTGCTGGTATGAACCCACGTGACACTGTAATTATTCCCTTCAAAAAATCACATTTACCAATCTTTCAGATGCAGTGGAGCATTACAGAGACATCAGTAATGATAATTAAAATGTTTATATATTCAACGACTCTGTGAAAACACTGATAATTGGATCAAGGCCTTTCTTATTTACTCACATATTTCGCACGAGTCGGCTGACGGCTTGCATTTTCCATTTGGACAATAAGAGTGTTATCCTGAATGGGAGAGAGTCTTTTGCTCTGTTGCTCTCAGCCATGGCTCTTTGACATTATCCTGTAGAATATAATGTTTTTATTCAGTTGGCATAGATGAATAATGTTTTAAAATAATAACAATTATTATTTTTATTATTTAATGAAATTGTTACAGTGTACACATAATAATCCTGACCACGTACAGTAAAGCTATCATTAACAATCATTGAATAGGACTGTGTAGTATAGACATGGAGAAATAAATGAACTGAACCCGTACAATTACAAGAAAGCGGGCACGTGACCGCAGGTGACGTAAACTTGAACGTCTCGCGACAACATTTAAAATGTCAGAGCGACTTCAGGTGTGAAATAAATTAAAGTAGTTATCGTGTAATATTTGGCCTAACACTCACTTGGCATTTTAATTCAAAATTCGAGGATACGTAGGCTACGTCGAGTATCTCACGGTTTGTCAACTCATCCCGTATAAGCGCGCGTGTATGTCAGGTAACGTACGCCCAAGTACGCAGGTAAACTCACGCATGCGCAAATACAAGCAAAACGTACGTCCACAAAACAACACAACTATTAGCACGTAAGTACGTGTGGTTGTTTGTTTGTTTGTTTTGCACACGTGTAGGTTTGTATCCTAGATTGTAATTGTAGGCTATTTGTGACTTAAATCCCAATAATAGCAAGTTCAACGCCTGTTTCACAAAGTTTCTTGTTTGTTTCGTGCGTGCGTGTGAACGAAGCACCTGTGCAAATACATGATAATCTCGTTTTCCGGCAGTTCTGCCAGTCCGGGAGCCGAGGATATGACGCATTTGTATACGCAAAATCCGGAAGTGAGTTAGCATTTTAGGACTTCCGGTTGCATCGCTCCAAAGTCTATGCTAGAAATGCAGAGGATTTGATCCCAGGGGATTGCACATATTCAGAAACAAAATGTATAATACAACGCAATGTAATTCGCTTTGGATAACAGCGTCTGCCAATGCATAAGTGTAAATTAAGTGCTTTTTACTTCTGCCAATTGCATTTTGGCTTCAAAAGTAACAAATGTTGTGTTACTTGTAAAGATGATCTGAATAGACAAAATGTGTAAACATCAAAAACTTCAGCCTTTTTATCTTCCAAAAGTCTATGGGAAAAATGCATAGGCTTTCGGTCAAGGGCAACCAGCGCGACGCTTAGTTCCCGGTCAAGCTGTCGTCACACTTGACTTTTCCCTCCATTGACTTCCATTCATACGAATGCGACAGACCTGAAACGCAAGCCAAATTTTGCTGTGTAGCAAAATTCAAGTTTGGTGAACTCTGGCCTGCGAATTCACACACTGCGTGATCTCTCGGTACAAAAATATGGAGGAATCGCACCCGCCCATTTTCGTACCACCGTCCGCACGATCTTCGCATGGTCAAAGTCATGTCTGACCACGGGTTTAATCCACCGTCACACTTGACTTTTCCCTCCAATGACTTCCATTCATACGCATGCGAATGCGACAGACCGGAAACCCAAGCCCGTCCAAAGATATTTCGTATTTGGTTGCGTAGCAAAGTTCAAGTTTGGTGGACTCTGATCTGCGAATTTGCATCACGTGAGTGCGTGAGACCAATAGAAGATCAAAACGTCACAGTGTAAACCTCTTGGCACAGAAATGTAGCAAATGGATATCATATTGTTACTTTCAAAGATTTCTTTGAATAAAATAAAAATGTAGCAAATGGAGGAATCTTTCTCGCCCTTTTTTGATACCAACGTCCGAACGAATTCCGCATGCTCAAAGTCAAGTCTGACAGCCTACAGAAGTATGTCATATCTGAGGTGCTGGATTGTTCTCAGTATTTTAAGCATGAAACCTATTTACCCATTTAAGAAATGTCATGTCATTCAAAATGGGAATAAATTGATTGCTTCTAAAGGCCATGAGGCGATTAAAAAACTGTTTGAGAGTCATGTTCACATGGGACCTAATGTTTGGCTGGCTGCATTGTCTTAATAAATACAATTCAGTAATTAATATGTATGAGATGTTAAGTTTAGCTGTGAATGGCAATCGCTGGAGACTTGTTTCTATAGTACAGGAAATTTAAAAAAGAAACTGAAAAAGAGAAAACACCCTGTAGACTTGTCTTTGAACACAGTGGTTACCGGTTATTTCAAGTGGAGACCTGTTTTTGATCAAAATCATTATGGAATCATTCATAACTTTCGGATAGTTGAGGTGTTTTTCATAAACTGTGTTTTAACAAGCAGCAAAGTCAGTGTCTAAAGGAGCATGAAGGGTGGAGCTTCTATGTGTAAATCAATGGGGATTTGAGTTTCTTGTGTTCAGGCTGTTTGGGGAAAGCTGGTCTCTCTGTTTTAGATCGATATCTATGAGGGTGCTTTCATGTGTCTTCACAGCATCTTGTCAATATATATATATATATATATATATATATATATATATATATATATATATGCGTGCGTGCGTGCGTGTGTGTGTGTGTGGTTGTGTGTATACTATATACACATTCATACACACACATATACATACATACACATATATAATCATACACACACACATATATATATATATATATATATACTGTAGAGAGAGAGAATCACACAGTGTGACACAGATATCAATTTAATGTTGTATAGCCATGCCATGTCTTTGAAATAAATTCCTAGTTCATAGGATAGACATTGCCTTTTTCTGAAACTGAGCTGCGCATTATTCAGTATATCCAGTACTACAAGACTAACAGGTTTTAAGACGTCAGTCATCCTCATTCAGCTGAATAAAGTGTTTGTTTTTGCTGCGGACTTGAAACATAAATGCTTCATTTTATTTAAAGGTGGAACTATTGTCTGAAAAAAGTGACAAAGAAAACAAGAAAAGCCCATTACTTTTTTTCAAGGGATTCTATTGTGCAATGCTGTAGGCCGACGTCGGAAATTGCAATGTCTAAAAGTATATTTGTTCAACAGATATAAATTAATTTAATACAAACCCTTAATCAGTTAATCGTGTAGCCCTCCACGGGTTAATGGAACACGGATGACTCATTCATTATGAGCTCATTATAAAAAGTATCAAATGATCCATTTAAAATTCACTTTAAATTGATCAGTTAAGCTTTGTGCGTGTAAATGTTGCTTTTTTTCTGTTGAGTAATTATTTAGCAAATCAACAATCACAGTCTAAAGCCGTACAGGAAAATAGAGCAAGAACTGCACTTTTGAATCGATTCTTATTTTTGGTAAAATTGAGTTTAGTTGTGTTGCTTAGATGTGAGCTTGATGCCCTCACGTATGATTTCATTCACGGATTCGTCGCCACTCAATTTAATGTAAATATGACTCACGATCCACTTCAGCTTGGGCCTTTTTGGTATTTCATAAAAGCCTCATACATAATGAATTCACAAAAAAATGCAATACATTTCTGGAAATGTCTTATTGCAACTTTCTTACTCTCGCAGGTCTCAGATTGTTCCCTGGAGTCTCCAGACTCATGTCCAGTGACCTGCATGGAACCCTTCATGATCCGCAGGCATTCCTGCCGGACGATCCAGCTGCCTCCTTTGGCATTCAGGCAGGCGGAGCAGTACTACTGTGAGAGAAAACCGGAGACTGAGACGTCCCAGCCGCGACCCACCAGCCTCCCTCTTAGAGCTCCCCCTCTTATTGCCATCACCTCTGCAGACACAAGCAGGTACTGAAATCGACCAGATCTCCCCCCCATGACGTGGGTTCACAGCAACAGCTTCCAAATGGAAACACCACACATAGAATGAACTCCAGACCTTTAGCATGCTTCATTTATGAAGACAATTTTTAAGGAAAAGCCCCTTTTTTTGGAACACAAAAGAAGATATTTTAAGAAATGTCTTTGTGATTATGTTGACACAGTTTAAGTCAATGGTGTCCAGTGTTGTTGAGTTCTTTAAAATATCTTTTGTCTTCTTTTGACAAAAGAAGGTCATACAGGTTTGGTATGACACGAGCGTAAATGATGCAAGAATTCCTTTTAACCATCCCTTTAAGAGTATGTCGTTTTTTTGCGAAGACATATTATGTACATTTTAGAATACACAAACTCACTTTAAAAAGTAACATAAAAGGTTAGAAAAACTTTATCGAAGTTTGACGCAATATAGTGGACCAGTTCAGTGGTCCAAAGACTGAATACAATCCAAGCGGAGCACCTAATAAAGATGTCTCAATCATAGCCAGTGACTCACGATCATCTTCAAAATATAACAATGATTGACAGTCTTGCCACCTAGAGACTGAGAGCGTGTCAATCAAGTGTTCAGTGACACGCAACATCAGCTCCCATCAATGGTACATCAAGCCCAAGAGACTTGTTTCCCATCTGTCGGTGGTGAAACTCTTTCAATATCCTAAGAGGCTTGTCTTCTAGGCCGATATTTTAAATATTTGTGTACATATTTTCCTTTATCATTTGGTAGAACGTGAGGCTAGCAGCAACAAGTCATGGGTTGAATCCACATTCAGAAGTTGGTGCAAGTAAGCTGTCTGTCGAATCACAAACGTATGAACGTAAACTTTAGTATGTCTAGCTCTAATAATCTGTTTTGCTATACAGCTTTGGTTTGTTGTTCTTATTGTGTTATATCACAAATCATTTCTGACTGATCACTTTTGGTATGGAGGTTTTCTTTGTTTTTTAGCAATTATCTGCTTTGCATTGCTTAAACATTATAGTACTAAAATGATTATATCATACTGCCCGCTGTTAAATTGCATCTGTTCTGGATATACCGGCAACCTTATTGTGCATGTGCATCATATTCTTGCTTTATTCTAGCTGAGAGGGTGTAATTCACGACTCTAGGTCACGTATCCCTCTTTGCAATTCAGTAAATATTCTAATAGGCTGACTTCAGTGGTTAAATTGCCTCGATTCTTCTTCCCCCTGCATTGCCTTTAATGGACCGAGCGCATTTATTTTGACACCTCTCGATTACACACACTTGTCTTTAAACTGCCTTCCTGTCATCCCTGTGTCAGAGACAGGACAGTCATTTCAACAATGCCTTGTTTTCAGTGCCTGCACTAAGTGTTGACTCGCATCCTATTTGATTGAAAATCGAAAAAGAGACAAGGACCAAAGAACAGATTTGCTGTCAAAAGTAATTTCATGCTTATAACTTCAGAATTCTGTGTGGTTGTTTAGTCATTATCATTCGCTCAAGTCAAACCGACACCTAAAGGATGCTGTCAGGACTACTCAGCTCTTGAGAGGAAACCTGAGACAGTGAATGTCGATCTGGCCGGATGTTCAAAGAGGTCAACCTCATCATATTAAAAACATATAATAGACTACTTCAGCCTGAAATGGGCGTAAAAGCAAGCAGTAAAGGTTTTCATAAATGTTCCTGATCTCATAATTTGGTACAATAATAATAACAGTCTAAATATATAAACACAAACAAAAAATAAGCAAATACAAAGTAAATTAGATTATTGATAGTATTAAGAAATAAATTATGTTCTTCAAAGTTACCTCTGGCACAGCGAAAAGCTCTTAGGCTCCTCCCCCCGGGCTGTCAATCAAACCGAACCAAATTAATATTGATCTCCTCCTCTCCCGGCATCACTTCTGTGAAGTGAAAGTGAGAGTACAAAGGTACGTTCGCCTTCTGGACGAATTGTTCGCTGCTTGAACGGACCGGACAGAATAAGTATATGATTGAAGACAGAAATTAGCAGAAAACGCATTTATATTCGCGAGGTTCACGTTGTTATGGAAATTACGAATGAAGCGCGCGGAAGCAGTTATGCATGCGCACCATGAAGTACAGGACAGAATGGAGCGACCCGGTACACCGATCAAAACTAGTCTTCTCAAGCTATATCTAAAGGATAGTGACTTTTCTGCAATTAGACACTTGGTGTATTTGTATATTTTATGTAGAATATTATAGTTTTCGTGAAAAATAGCAATAAGGCGCGGTGCCTCGTGAATGTTATCCAAGTTTCGGACAAATCAAATCACGCGTTGCAATAACAATAATCTCACACAAGGATAGTTGTGATATTTTTCTACCTTTCGTTAACATCGAAGGCAAGTATGGATGCTGGCAGCGAGGTTTCCACTATTGTTTCTCCTGGTGCCGATGTTAATGCCCCAAAACATCTTTGGAGACAACAGAGCCCGGTTCCTCTTCAGCTCCAGCACGCGCGCAAAAACCACCGGGTGAGACAGAGGGGCTTTTCAGACACCGAGAAGTACCTGAAACCCAGGACCATGGACCGGACTTATGCCGTTGACACCGGTGACCGTCCCGGTTTAAAAAAATCCAGAATGTCATGGCCATCATCCTTTCAGGGTCTTAAACGGTAAGAATAAGGTTTTTGTAGTTTCCCATAGTAAACAGTGCTGTTGATGGTTGTTTGGGTAAAATTGTAAAGGTGAATACGTTATAAAGTTTAACGAGAGAATGATCGTACATGTGAACCAAGGAGTGCGTAAAAGTGGAGCATTTGCATCGTATGCCACGTCCATCAAATAGATCACACGACATCGTAGAATTAGTCTCAAAAACAGCCCAATTTTACACAAGATGCTTAGTTTGTAGCCTTTACATGTTTTGCATTTCTGGTTTATGATATAGAGATATTTATAAAACTTTATGAAAGGCGTGCAATTGAATTTGGTGTTGGCATATTTCTATTGAAACAGGAAGCTCAGATGAGACATGTGAAAGGACTTGCACAATATGTTTGCTATTGGTAGTTGGTGGCAGGTTGTATAAGTAGAAAACATTGTATTGGACAAAAAATGTATACGCCCCTGCATACAATGGAAAATGTAAAAATAAGGAATCAATATTTTAGTTTTTTTCTGACAAAGAAAGACATTCATACAGTATAATATGAGATGTCTGATAAAACTGTAGGAATGTTTTAAAATTCAGGACAGATGTCCTCAATGCTAGCAGACTAAAAACAATCAAAATGGTTTTAAAATGTACATACATTTAAAAGATTAATGTGTCTGTTGAATATAATGTGACGCTTATTGGAACAGGAGGTGTATTGAGGTTCTTATAGATTTTTCTGTAATGGAAGAAACAGGATGATGTGCACTTACAGATGGATTGCAGAAGTAGGCAGTCAGATCCAGATCAGGGTCAGATAAATAAATAAGCAAATGGCCAAGCAAAAAGCTAAATGTGTTAGGTTATTCAATCCATATTTCTAATTAACCCAGAGCTTAAGGCGATGCTTCTCCTGATGAGTTCGTGCGTAAGAACATCTCACGTCTATTACGCTCTGGAGGACCCTGTGGAGGACTGTGTCCTTCACGGCTCTCCCTAGTTTTTGTGCATGAGAAATAAGATTGTTTACACCCATCACGGTCCAAATTCATTACTAGCTGAACACTAGACATTCACATTGAGTTCCCTGTTGGTCTGATACTTGGCAAGAAGAGACCTACCGTTCGAATCGTTCCCAGAAGGAAAGCAGGTGTTTATCAAAGTCTAAGTTAGGGCAGCGCCATGCAGATACACTTTAATTTGCTGGTAAAGGACTTAGTCAGATCTTATAACTTTCAGTCACGTTATGCAGTTAAATGTGTTTTGTTGATTTTTTATTTTAGTGATGTAATCGCACGACGTTGCATAGCCGTAAATGGAAATCTGTCACCTTGACAGCCATTGTAGTGCTCATTGTCTTTCCCTTTTTTTTGTCCTTTATTTAATTTCATTGATTTTATGTCAGCCCCTTCCTTCAGAAAGATCTCTCTGGGTGCCTCCTAATCAGCTCACTAGTTCAGTTGTCAGGGCACAAGATTCAGACATTTTTAATGCACATTGGCTGCTTACCATATTCACTTACTGTAAATGTCATGCTGTGTTCTTAAGTCTCTCAAGTCGCCAGAGGAAGAGCGTACACTGTAATCTGTACTTTAAAAAATACTTTTCCAAAATTTCCTCCACCCATGTGCATGTCAGGGAAAAAAATCATGCAAGCTTTTAAATTTGAAGGTCTGTTCACACCAAGCAGATTCCACACCGCATTTCTAATAAAAAGAATACAGATGAACAATATAATTGTGATGTGAACACTTTGTGATTTTTTTAAAACTGATGAATGAAATAACATTGAAAGCAAATCAAAATCCATTATAGTTTAAAGGGCTATGAAATGTTATCTTTCTGGTGTGCATGGGCCTTTTGAGTTATTTGAAGAGCTTTTTTATGTTCTTTTACTTTATTTTCTACAATGTTGTTTATAATAACCAGCTGAACTTTAATGCTCAAAATCCTAAATATTTAGAAAGTAAATGAGTCAATGGTGACTCAATGTTAAGTAAAACATTTTTTGTATAATAAATAAGTGTCTTTGATTTATGACATAAGTGTTCAGTGTAAACAAGAATGATGGGAAAACAATTGATGTAAATCTATTTTCTATCATTTTGGCAATAATTGCTTCATAAGTCCATTAAAACAAATTTTCTCATTAGTGGAGAGATGAATTTCCTATGAGACTCCTGGAGACAATGAAATTCAAGCCTCCCATTTAGACGCATTAAAACCGCGACCAGACTGCATGACTCATTTTGGAGCATTATCACAATTTTATTTTACTTTTTACCTTAGGTTTTCTGGCGTGACCAAATCAATGTTTTTGAGGATCCAGTCAATAATATCTAGGTTGCAAATCGCAACCAACCGCTCACTTCACCCCTCTCTTTCGAAACACTACGACATCTGACAGAACATGGTGAATTACATGCAAGGGGACCCGTGGTGTATGTAGATATAGCTCATTCTAAGGTAATAAAAACATAATGCTTTGTTGTGTGAAATCTTTATACACATTTTAAGACATAGCTATGTATATTAAATTGCATTTCTATCAATACATCATCCCAAAAATTACATACTGGACCTTTAATATAAGCGACTCAAGTGGCCATAACTCGGACAGTTATGAGTCCCTACGGAATAGTATTATACCCTTCAAATATCCATAAAGTCTTTAGTTTGATCACATTTGTAAAAGACAGATACGGCTTTATGGTCATTTCTGAAAACATACACAGCACGTGGGGGATATGGGGGGTTTGGAACTAAAGCATGTGCGCACCCATTTCTAACAAAACACAGACATATGACTCAGTTTCCACCATCCATGACCGCGCCATCCATCAGTTTCAAACTCTCCAATCTCCAAATCCAGCGTTATGTCCACCGTTTATAGAACATCCAACACTAAAATGCCGTGACCAAACAAACACACACCTTTCACTATCGCAATGGTAAGCGAGTCTTGCTCATCGGTTGACGTGTGGGTGGGCTATTTCTTTCACCATGGCGAGAATTGCCCAACAAGGACTAAGATAAGTTGTTAATACGAAACGGTTATGTTTTCATGTTCAACGTTCCGAAACCTATACGAACGCTGGGGGAGTGTATCGAGCACAGAAATACTACGTCCAACTCTTTTTGAGTTGACCATGTCAAGCAAGAGAAGACAGCGCATTTAACATTGTAAACAAGTCAGAATGCATGAAACACTGTTGCGTGCCCCCTGTAAGCAAATATGTTATCTCCACTCTCCTAAAAAGCACAGGTTAAATGACAAAGTTTGGCTGCATTGACAAAAGCTATAAGCCAATGGAAAGTAAAATCCTTTTATAAAGTGAGCTCTACTGTGTTGACCTAGAATATTTTCTCTATTAAAGAGAGAGTTTACCCACAAACAAAAATACGGTTAACATTAACTCGTCATTTCAGTGTTTCTTCTCTGCGAACACAAAAAGGCTTCTAGTTTTTCAATACAATTAAAATGAATGTTGGTCAAGAATCAGATTCAGTCTTTGACATTGACCTGACTTTTATGCTCATCTTTTAGTATTCGAAGAACTGAAATATAACATTGGTGGTGTGCTATTGCTTAGCCGTGTGTGAAGAACTGTGTGACAAGGGCCCCAGTGTAAATTATGACTGAACCTTCCTGCTGATAACCTTCTCTGTGCATTGTGCCAAGGAACTAGGGCAGGCTTGAAAGCATCCAATCTATGGTGGCCGATCCCAGGCATCGTATGCACTGGTCGATGAAACATACCCGTGATGTGAGCATGTGTGTATCCAGAAATGTTTATGCTTCAGTGATATGTTTTTGTGCACACTCTGACTTTGTCTGTCAGGAAGCATGTGTTTGGTTTCCAAAGCAGTCTCAGTTTCTTCACCGCTTCGTACACAGACACTCGGACAGCCAAATCCCTCAGAGACCTGATATGAATCATGGCACAGAACTGCCTGTGTTCGCAGACAAAGGTTTTTCGTTTTCCCGACACATGAACGCTTTAAATTCAGATCATTCCAGGTGCACATGGAGAGCTCACCATTAAAATAAAAAAAGTCCAGGAAGCTGGACGATACATAACATATTCTAAAATGACTAAAAGTGGCAATTGTTGTTCGGTTAAAATTATGTTTCCTTTTACGTTTTTCGGAGCCAACACATAACATTTCCAAAGGCTTAAAATATGCAACATTTAACGTAAAGCAGATTTAATATAATTGTCATGTCTCATGTAAGCTCCCATCAATAATGATCAATATGGTTCCATTTGTATGCTCTGAAAGGTTCATTTATACAGTCCACATTTGACGGCAGAGATTACTGATAATGTCTAGAGGCTTTTACCCATGATGAAGACTGCTGTCTCTCAGGAGCGCTTGATTGATGTGCAACAACTCCATGTTAATCAGTGATCAGAATGGATACAGATAAGCTCCTAGCTATGGTGTGGCTTAACATTAGTAAGTACATTGCAAAAAAGAAAAACGTATCTGAGAATTATAAAAGGCTGGAAACCCCTTTCTTTGGATAACTGGAAACATCACCTCACAGGGCTCCAGACCAACTTTTTGTACTAGGAGCACTGTAGCCCCTGACTGAAATTTTTAGGAGCGCAAGAAGAAATAATATATTGATAATAAAAAGACTCACAGAATTGACAATGTGCAGTTTATTTTCATCTCAGAGGGATATGACATTACCAGGGTCATACGGAATCTGCAGACGTTTTTATTTAATCCTGTGCTAAAACTTTGGAAAAATGATCTGTGTTCTCACTGAATTCTGTGGTGCAGTGTTAAATACGTTTACATTTGTACAGAAGTAAGTGTAAGTGTGTCAGAGTTCTAGACTCATTTTTCCCTTTCTCATTCGACCTTTTATAATGATCTCGGTTGATGAATCATTCAATTAATTTGTCGCTCTGTCTTTTAAAATAGTCGGCTGTAGACACTTATAAATCCAAAATAAATGCAAAGAACGTTTGGATTTGTTATTTTTTACAGTTGTTATTTAGTTTTATATATTGACTATGAAATGATCTGACAGAAATATAACATGTCACACTCTTCACAATCCTCCTTTATTGCCCTCTTTGCAAATGCTGTTATTTTGCCAATTTAAAAAAAATTAAATTAGCTAGCTCAAAACTCAAAATTGACTCCGAACTAAATTATTATATATGTAAATTACTACACATTGTCATAAATACATTGTTTAAATACGTAATCTTACTAACCATTCTTGTTAAATGGTCTAAGCACGCTTGTGTTCTGAGGTGTTTTGAGTGACTGATTTGATGGGTATTTCATGGGTTTACGAGTTCTTTCAACAAAATGAATCGGTTCAAATGAGTCATTACGTCACGTATCAGACATTAGCGGATGTTGACGCGCTGTTTATTTTTCACAGTTGTTAATACATCGCAAAAGATTTAAAAAGTTAACACAGAAAACTCTTCACTGGATGGGATTTCCCTTTATGTCAGCTGCATGTGGGAACACTTGTCAGGGAAGAAAGGGCAACATGTTTTTGAGAAAATGTTATTTATTTGTTTACAATTTTAGGTTTGATTATTAAATTGATCATTTGATTCTTCATTTTATTACTAATCGTCACTCCCGGTCCTCCATACACAAGCCCTCTGCTCGCTCTTTCCTGCACTTATTACGAGCACATCGTTCACCACTCATAAATTATGGAAGGTAAAAAAATCCATCAGAGCAAACAGCGAATCAAAGTAATGCGCTCACATTGTGTCTGTAAACTTGTCAATGATGAGCTGAGCTGTGACCGACGCTACGACAGCGAGAGACATCAGTCACCCAGCAGCGCACGGGTACAGCTCCGGACTCTCTTTCTAACACACACATAGGCCTATACTGGTGGGCTTGTCATCTGCTCATCTTTTCATGGGAAAAGGCATTTTGCACATGCGCATCAGTCTAGAGCCCTGCCTGAAAAGGTGTCTTCCAGTCTCGCTTGGCTCTGATTTGAATGTGTGGCCTATTATTTGTTTCAATATAGGGTTGCCATCTGGTACGCATAAAAAGTGTGGTGGACATATTGTGCCATTTCCTTCTTAGGCAGATGTGTTGTGTTCATAGAAGACGTAAATTAGACAGGTAGCTGACTCCTGAAGCATGGTTCAAATCACGGCTAACCAGTGGATTATATTAGGGGAGATACCCTCTGTAAAAGTAATTTCACCTGTCCCTATTGATAAATCAAATATTCCCATAATATTCATGACGGTTTTGCTAAGAATCGTCGTATAATATGTGAAATTCACAAATATTCAGAATAGTGTGATGACCGAAATGCGTGTACTTATTATGTTTCATAAAAGTTATGTTATCGAATTAGTTTCACAATTTTATGTGTGTGAGATAATAGCAAAGACTGATAAAATTGTGTTTCTCTTTTAGATGTATTGTTCACCCATAAAGAAAAATTCTGTCAACATTTATTTACCAAACCTGTATGTCCCTTTAAGCCAGTACAGTGCTAATTCACAAACATTCGAATCAATAGTATTTCTGTAGTGCTTTTTACTATTTAAGTTGCGAAGCTACTTTGCAGAAAATTCATTTTAGAACAAAAACTGAAAGTTATAAACAAACTACAGTTAGTTCAGAATGCAGCTGCCAGAGTTCTAACCAGGTCCAGAAAATACGATCACATAACCACAATTTTATCCACCCCATCACTGGCTACCCATTAAGTATCGTATTGACTTTAAAGTTCTTTTAATCACTTATAAAGCCTTAAAGGGTTTAGCCCCTACCTACCTAACAGAGCTTCTATCACACTACAACCCATCACGCTCTCTAAGATCTCAAAACGCACGGCTTTTGATAATACCTTGAATAACTAAATCCACCAAAGGGGGTCGAGCTTTCTCATACGTAGCACCTACACTCTGGAATAGCCTTCCTGATATTATTCGAGAGTCAGACACACTCGCCCAATTTAAATCTAGATTAAAAACACATCTTTTCAGCCAAGCATTCACTTAATGCAAAATATGCTAAATAAACCACCAGGAGATGCTGACATTAGATATTATTTACTAGAATAATTGGATTTATTATATAAAACACCATGTAGCGCGTTTTACCCTTTCTTGGGTTTTTCGTTTTTCCCCTGAAAAGCTGCTTTGGAACAATGCAAATTGTGAAAAGCGCTATATAAACAAAATTGAATTGAATTGAATTGAATTTGTTAAAAATTGGAAAATATATGTAAAATTTGCAATGATACCATGATTATGATTTAGATTTCACATTACAACCTGTAAAAAAGACTGTATGACTGTGCAGTCAATGACTGTTTTCATGGTGTTGTTAAGAAAGTTTGTCTTAATATACATCCACAGGCACCCAGTGAGCAAGCCAAAGACAATCGAGATAAATATAGAATGTCATAAAAAAATTGTTTTAGATATATCACCCGGTCCTACCTGTCACCTACAGTGGCGGCCACAATTATTGGCACCCTTGGTAAATATGAGCAAAGAAGGCTATAAAAATAAATCTGCATTGTTTCACGTTTTTATCTTTTATTTAGAAAATCTACAAAATTCCAACATTGCATTGAAGGAAAGCTATTTGAAGTAGGGGAAAATCTTTCTTCCATACATGTTGGCCACAGTTATGGCACCCTGGTATTTAATACACTCCGCAGCCTCAATTAAGAAAACAGTTCTGACTATTTTCTTTTCAGATCCTTCAAATCCTTCTTCAGTTCATCCCACTAAGTTTCTATAGGGTTCAGGTCAGGGAACTGGGATGGCCATGGCAGGATCTGGATTTTTGTGTTCAGTGACCCATTTTTGTTGATTTGGATGTTCGTTATGAATGTGCTGATGGACGATCTAACCACGACCCATTATATTATTTCTATAAGAGCAAGTCAGGTTTTGATTTTTACTGTTGGTATTTGATATAGTACAGGATGTCCAGAACCTCTGGTATAATAGTATGTTCACATCAATGAAGATCTGGTGGTATATTTAACTGTGGGCATGGGGGACTTTTTTATCCCTTTGTGCACCACACCTATCTTGTGTTATTGCTGCCAAAAAAAGCTCTTTCACATTTCATATGGCCAGTCCTGGTTGAAGTTCCAATATTGGAGGTTAATATGGTGGAGTATATTTTTGCATGAGAGCACAAGATTTGTTTCCTGAACAGTGTCCCAAACAACTTTATTGTTATGGATTATTGCCCTGATTTTGAAATGGGATTTTTTATTGTTTCAACTATTTCTTTTTAAAATCCATTTTGTGTAGCTCAACAATCTTTTGCTGCACATCAGAACTATATTCTTTGGTTTTATCCATTGTGATGAATGATTAAGGGGGTTTGGGCATTGTGTTACTTAATATTATTCTCCTGTAAAACAAGAAGTCATGAGTCATGTGTGTCAGAAAATGTAAATATGAATGGGAATATACTTTGGAGATATTTTACTCATAAGAATTTCTAGGGGTGCCAATAACTGTGGCCAGGGTGTATTAGATAAACAAAAAATTCACAATGTGATATTCCCCCCATTGAAATGTTGGAATTTTGTAGATATTTTTAAATATAAGATCAAAAGGAGAAACAATGAAGATTTAGCTCATATTTATCAAGGGTACCAATAATAGTGGAATGGACTTTACATCCTAACTGACTACCACCAAGAATCAGTTAAGTGTCCTATGAATCACCACTTGAAAAAGAATCTGACCCACTTCTCAGATAAAAAGAACTGAATACAGTCAAACATGATGTGATTAGTCACAGAAAAACAGGCACTTTAGGGGGTCTGTAGTCTTGAAAAGAAATTGATGTCAGACATGAAGAGGACTCAAGGGAACTAATGTCGCAGTCGTTTTTTGTTACCATTGTGGTCAATGATCACCGTACTAAATTTTCCTGGAAACTCCTTCGATTTTCTTTACCAATTATGTTTCTCTTGGGTGCAAGTGCACATAATGATTCTTCTGATTCTCTCAGGTATAAATGTTGTGTAACCGTGCCTCCGTACCACGCAGTCGTGTCTTTTTCTCTCGGAGGTTTTCAATCGGTGTTACACGACACCTTTGGAGGATTAGGTCTAGTCTCTTAAGCTCTGATCCCAGGGGTTGGTCTACCTGCAGCCTGTACCTCGCTCGGTTTACTGTGCTACTTTCCCTGGCAACAATAGAGAGCATACATCATAGCAGCTTAAGACTGGGTGGCGCAGTGAAATCCAATATATTTGAGATTTGATAGACGCTCGTTGTTTGCTTATGTTTGCTGAATGCGTTTACAAAAGAATAGAAAATAGCCTGGTTGAAGGATCTGAGAAACCTACCGACTTAATACAGGAGACTCACAGGTATAATTTAAAACGTAGCTGGGAAAATGAGTACACCGAATCTGAATCACTTTGCTGAATTCTAATGAAACTTGCTTTTCTCAAATTAATATTCATTCAACGACAAGGGAAAGAAAATAGCCCAGAGCCAGAGGTATAGGACAAAAGGATGTCAGAATAAAAGAGCATGATCTTTTTGACCTCACACACATGCACATTTAACATGGTTGAGTCTTTTTATTGCCTTGTTTAGTTTTTAAACTAATATTTTCTGTCCTATTGAACAATAACCCTCACGTAAGCTTTTTGCATTTTAATATTTATTTTAATTAAAACATAACATTTTTACTGTATACATGTTTTGGACCACTGACTGGCGCAGGTGAATTTTGATTTTATCACCCTGCGAGGGCATTTGATCCCAACCTTACGCACACATATTTACCTTCACAGCACAGTGATTTTTCTCTCGCACTGAGGTAATGTTGTGTGGGATTACAAGGGAACAGCTTGAGAGCGGTGGAGTGGATACTGGTTTGCGATTGGTCGCTCGGGTACACTCAGCATCAGTGTCTTGAGAGGTCACCCTGGCAAACAGCAGAATGGAAGGTTATGAAGAAGTGTGAGGTAGATATAGCCTTTTTTGTGGTTTGGCAAATAAGACGTCACATGCGTGTGGCACATTCACATATTTGTACGATAAGCTGAAATTGAATGTCATTCCTCTTGCACCCCCGTAGAAAAGAAAAATCAAAGTGAGGTCATTTTAATGTCTCATTTGTTTCTCCTGGACAGTATTATAGGAATACATTTTCGATTTTTAGAACTCGACCATTAAATGATCTGATCTACGTTGTACATGAATTTCCTAATTTTTATGAAATTTAAATAAATGTCATTAATTGGTTGACATCTTTAATGTCAACCAATTAAATGAAACATAACTGAGAAAACCCTTAAGTCTCGAAAGCTGTGAAAGAGCAACCTCTGTGCAATAAAATTTTACCTGACAATATTTCATCTGTAAATGTAGTTGTCATCGATTAAGGATACTTAAGAATAGATCGGCATCTCACGTTACCGCCATCCTTCCGTTAGGATGTAGGATATGTGTAATGTGGAAAACATTAGAACCTTATCCAGTGTCTCATGCAACTGCATTATGTAGAGGTCTTTTTCTACTTCATCTATGTGCAAATTGTATTTCAATGCTAGCAGCTTTTCCATGTGTTATATATGCACCTTAATGAAACATATTACAACAGCAAATGTGCTTGCCAGACCCTTTCCCACCTTAAAACAAGGTGACTTGGTTGAGATCTCCTGTTGAGAATTCACACAGAATTTATATATATATATAAATATATTGTCGGAGATCACTTTTGGCCATTACTGTATTTGTAGATAAGTGGCCCACATCAGTTTCCTGCCAGTGTGATCTTCTGTCAATATCATGGTATTGTAATATAATGATTTTTGTTGCAATCTTGTTTTTTCCTTCATCTTTATTGGGCTACATTACAAAGGCTCTAGACTTTAGATACAAAGTATATATGTGTTTCCCTCATTATGATGGTTCACTGTAGCCATCGTCAGATGCCAATTTGGTAGACATCACCCAACCCTATCAGCCGTAGTCAGTCAATAACATCTGACTGTTGACGTTTACGTAGAAAGTACACAGAGATACGCACACTGCCACCTTTTAATTCGTTCACTGTCATGTGAGAGAGGGGCTGTCAAGGTGCTGCACCCAACATTAAAGAGAAAGAGAGAGAGGCACTGAGCGCTCGCAATGCTACGGTGAATTAGGCTGTTTTAAATGGTAAAATATAAATGTAAATGGGAATCATGAAAAATCTATTCATGGTGGCCAGTGTTGATAGTGTGGCAGGCCGCAACGAATAAATCAATATGGGGAACAGACAACACAACAATATGTTTTTATGAGAAGTATGTTTTGTGTCGAAACTATGGCGGGTCAATTATGAATGGGAAACACTGTGTATATTATATTGCATTTCTATCAATAGATCCTCCAAATAATGACACGCATCACCTTTAAGTTTCACCAATGTACATCATGATGACCCTGCCTGTAAAAATCCAGTTTTCCACATAAAATCATCCCACATAATGTAAATTATATTAGGCTATAAGCCATGTCAAAGATTGAAATTATAACTGAAATCAAACTGATGCTGTTATCTCAGAATCAGATTACAAAACTTTAGCCTGGTTTGCACAGATTGGGTCGCAGCGCATATTGAGAAAATTGCAATAACCCTATGTTTTATTAGATCATGTATTTTGTGTCTTCATTTTTTATAATTATATCCTTTTACTACACTAATAACTGTCTAAAGAAATGTAAATGCTGCTTTGCAACATTGCATAATTATAAAAAGTGGTTTATAAATATGATTCAAATGAATTTAATTAAACACACCTTCCCCCATTCTGCAAGGTGACATTAGTTTGATGCACTGCGTGTACTGCATGCCCTTGCTACAGTACATACACAGTACATTCACACACAGCTTAGCTCCTAGTCAAAGTCATCCATACCTGTACGTACCCTTAAGGCTAGAAACAATAGCGCGGGTAATACCTTTTTGTTTTCCTCATTAGAAAAGGCCTGCTGGGTATATGGTCCCTCTGGATCAATAGCTCACAATAGCTTTCTCTGTTATGAGTGTGTTAAAGTAATTGGGGTAAGTGTAGATTAACGGTTAATGTCAATTCTCGAAGAGGCGTTTCTACATTTCTGAAACTGTCTGTCACTCACTGCTTTCTAAAAAATATCTTACTGCTGGTATGATGCTTTTTTATAGCTCATGGGACTTGAGGATGTTATCGGTTTCTTTTGACTGAAGTTTCAAAACAAATGTTTTTTCTTGAGAGAAATCAAAAGTAAGAAGCAAGTGGAGTGTAGAGCTTAAAATAATTGGAATTTCATATATATGTGAATATTTGGATATTTGACTTTTGGAGTTAAGGTCTTTAACTAAAACTAAAGATTACCAGGTGTTGGTTTTGGTCAAACAGCTGAGCAAAAATCTAAGTTTGCTCTTTATTTATTGTCCTTTTGCTTTCATTCGAAGATTTTCATTCCACTGGGTTAAGATTGTATAATACTACGCCAGTAGATATTTTTAAGCTGCCCCACAGGAGCACTTTTGCTGAATGTAGATTATGCAGATGAGATACACAGACCGTCTATATATCTCAATAGTTTCATTAGAAAGGCAATGAATATGTATGAGAAGCCAGCTCGATTGTTGACATCATTTCACGACTGCAACTTGTTTTTTTCTCATCCTTTGTCTGACCTATTCCACAATAATGTGAAAATGTAGCCTATCCCAGATTGGACAAAAACATATTTTTCTTTGTTTTACGGTGATCTGTGGGTATTAGGGGATATTAAAATGAGAACATGTTATGACTTACAATTCGAAGATTGGACATTTACATGTTTCGAGGAGGAAGAAACCTGAATTCAATGTACTTTTCCACGACCAATTTCCTTTTTCTGATTTGCAGTCTATTTGTCGTGTCTTCTTCTTTTTTCTCTCTGCCCTTTCTTGTAGAATTCCTTTCTCTCCTTCCCTGATGACCAATTACCTTGTCAAGGTAAAACCATCTGTGCTTTTTCAGATTGCTCCTTTATTTGGGAATGTGTGTTTGTCTTTCTTCTTTTTTACTTCTTGCCTGCAGATCTAAAACAATGTGCCCCGCTGGTAATTTATTGTACGTGTTGCATATTATTCTCTGGTAAATATGTCAAGCTTTGAAATCTGAAAGGAATTAAAGGTCTCTATTGTGCTATAAATGTTATTATGACAGTGATAATATGTACTGGATTCTTAACCCTAGTGAGAAAGCTCACATATTTCCTCTCAGTCCTTCATTTGGTTTCCTTCTGTGTTGAGATCCAGGTGTACACCAGGCGTTGGGGCTGAACACACAGCAAACATGCATTATTCATCGGGACTGACAATGCAATGAAATGTCTTTTAATTGAGTTTTGACTTGGCTATTAAAGCCACTAGCACAAATGTATTCATTATCAGCTTTGCTTGGCTGCATGAAAGGACGCTATTGGTCTTCTGGCAACTTGCACCCTGTCTCATCGAAACGTGGGCGAGATTAATTACTGGACATGAAGTTCAATATTTGCTTTGCCAGGGGAAAGGCAAAACAGACATGACTTAAAATCTGTTAAATATTTAGCTTTACATTGGGTCTGTGTATTGGTGTCGTAAATCAAGCGAGGTGAGTAATAGATTAACGTGTTGTTTAGAAGGAAATGAACCCATGGTGCTGCCTGAAGTGTTGAAGGTGTCCATAGTACTGTTATTGGCTTTGGCTGTTGTTTGTTTACGTGGAGGTGCCTAAGGGCTTTGAAGAAATGGTTTCCAGGGATGTGATAGGCCATCTTTGCTGCTAGACTACTTGGTTTTTCTCGTCTCCTTGAAGTGCCGGACCTCTGAAGGGGAAATATGTCAGTTCTATGGCTGTGTGCAGACAGATTGGCAAGGAAAAGATTAAATAAAATGCCCGTCAGGCAGATAGAATAATACTTGCATACTAACATGTGCAGTTTGGCTATGGGTTATATTTAGTGGTGCACGATTGTCGGCCATATCGTATCGACGGATAAATGGTCATTTTTAATGTCATCGGTATTGGCCAAACTTAGGCCGATATACTATTACGATTAATCATAATCATAAATACATAACTATGTCTTCAGAGGTGTTCAAAGATATACCTTATATTACCTTAGAATGAGCTATTTCTATCTACATACACCGTGGTTCCCCTTACATGGAATTCGCCATGTTGCCTTTAATCTTTAAAGACTAAATCAAAATAACATTTCAACCGTATTTTTACTGTGACATTAGTGTATGTGAGTAAAGAAAGAGAGTATGTGTATATGCTTGAAGTGTACTTTATTTTGGAAAGTTGGAGAAACACTGTCCTAAATGAACATCATGGTGTTGTTGGCTGCCTCTTTTCCTCTCCTTTTCACCTTCATCCAGAATTTGTTTGATATGTGTTATATCAAAAGACTGGGTTAGAGAGACCATCCCCTTACACAAGTTTTGTCCTCCAAATAGATTTGACATGTATTAGATTATATCTTGCTGAAATACCAGTCCTCCACCCACCGATCTGGATCCAGTAGGAATGTTGTGTGATCCTGATAGATTTTCAAGGACTCTCTGTCTTCACGGTTCTGTGAAATTGATCTAGATGTTTCCTCAATCCCCAAGACTCCAGCCACCAAAACAACCCGAGACAATCACAGTGGGGGTCCATGATTCAATGTTGTTATGACACAACTTTAGACACATTTCAAAGTACAACATCTCTACTAAAGCCTTCCGTTGACCATTCACTGTGATAGATCCTTGGATGAAGGGTTTCTGGTTATATAAATGTCAAGGGGAGTGTTCTGGATAGCTGTGTATTTTAGGAATTCTATTTTGGAACATCCGTAGTTGAAGGGGATAGTTCACCCCAAAAAGTCAATTCTGTCATCTTTTATTCCCCAAACCTGTATGACTTTCTTTCTTCTGCAAAACACAAAGGAAGATATTATGAAGAACGCTGTTGACCAATCAACACTGGCCTCTAGTGACTTTCATTGTATGGAATTAAAACCAAAATACATTTCTCAAAGTATCTTCTTTATGTTCCATAGAAGAAAGAGCCATACACAGGTTTTGAGCAACATGAGAGTGAATAAATTAAATTTTTGTGTGAACTATCCCTTTAAAACGAAATGTGAAGCTAGAGCCCAACACCTGTGAAATTGAAATCTAAGTCTTAGTTTTACAGTTTTTCACATGTTAAACAGCGAGTCAGTGTGACAGTTTGAAAGCCATTGCTGATGGTGTTCTGAATGATAACAGTGGAGGCTGTCAGTCTATTTCTGGAAGTTCTCACCCCATGGGTTGTACCCACCTCCCTCAGTGAAACATGACCTGGTTCTCTTTCCTGGTAAGAGCGCTGTCCTCGGCTCCCTCCTCATGACCACAACTGACCATGTACCAAACCTTGAGATTTCAAAACATCACTTCATGTTTAGCAGAACAAGCCAACAAGAAAAAAAATAGAAAATAAAGGTTAGAGATAAAGAAGAATGTGTGAAAAAGCCTGTTCATTTGTAGATTTTGATGTGGCTGATTCAGGGCACAGGGTCACAGTGAACCCTGCTGTCCATCTGTCCTGTGGTGTCAAGTTGTTTCTGTAGGGCGCCAGACTTTTGTTCCAGCTCGGCTGACATATCTGGGGCATTTCATCAAGGAGATTCTCAAGGAGAGTTCTGTGTTTGTAGTAAGAGAACTTTTCCACATAGTTTGCCAGCATTTAAAATGTGAAGATCACCCTTAGCCTTAGGGGCCTAAGGCGTGAACCTACCTTATATAGAGACGCAGGAAAATTAGGAGACCATACTGCAAAGAAAACAAGTTTCTTTTAAGCAATACAACAACAATATTTGTACATGTGTTTAAAAAAGTTTTTTTATGTGACAACCTTGTCACAGTTTACATGCGTGTCTTATCATGCTGTCAATCTCTCACATGTCTGACTTTGTCAGTCCTGAGGTTTGATTTTATTTGTTTTCCTCGGCTGTATGATAACCTAATTCGTTATTTCTAAATTATTCTGTAAATTGGTGTTTTGGGCTTTGTGTTGAGTGCACTAGTCAAATGTCAGTGACTATTCGAGTTTCACGACAGTGAAAGTGCCACAGTCTGAATGAACATAAACAACTCTTGCCTGTCTTGAATGCCATCTTAATTTGTCACTTTGATTGCATTAGGGCCCATATCTTGCTGTGAAAAACACACTTTCTCACTGTCATGAATATTTTGATAAGTCAGACCTAAGGTCTGTCATTTCACGACGCTCTGATTACAAATTCATTAATTCAAAAGCGTGATCATTTCAGTCCAGATGAGTCAAAGCCCAAGAAAATATGTCATGAATCATAAAACTATCAGATGGTGGAGATCTCATCTTCAATAGTCTTGTTTTATTCCCTGTATAAAAAATGCCACCGCAATCTGATACTCTACTTCAGTATTCACTTAGTAGATCAGACACGGCCTTAAGTGTCTTTCCATCACATTAGTGATTATATTTGATAGTAATTCTCTCAGAGCGCTGTTTAAAGGAACAGTTCACTAAGAAAAATCTCTCGCCATTTACTCACATTTAAGAGTTGTAAAGGGGAAGATTATCAAATAAAAAATTCACTTGGTTGCTTAAACAAAGCTATGTACACCTTTTTTAGACGGCCAAGATGGTTTTTTTTTGCAATTACAGCTGCGTCTCTCCTGGCAGGTGCGCTGTTTTGCATTTTTAATGTGCACACGCGAGAGCTGTCAGGGTCTTTGATTGTATAGTTCACATTTACCCTTTGGGACTGTCACGGAACGAGTCAGCATGAGGCAGGCTGGCCACTGCTAAGATCAAAAAGCAGAATAACAGAGACAGATCTGACACGCAGCCAAAATATTAGACGTGCCAAAGCTGCGAGATGCATCATTAAGGAGAGATATGGTCAGTCGAGGCCTGCAATAAAAAATAACCGGTTTAACCGAGACTTTAGAGCAGTGGTTCCCAACCTTTTTTGGGCCAGCGCCCCCCTTTCCATTATACAGGTCCCTTACTGGCCCCCACAAAAATAATGGGCTAAATGTCTCCATAATAATAATTATAATAAATTATTTGTCATAATATAATTGAAAACGCATGTCAAGCAGATATGACGATGATTAGATAAGTAGAGATTTAATATCCAACCCAAAGATAATTACAATATATTTGGCTGAGTTTATTAGTTAACAGATGCTAGTACAGATGTTACCCACAGCAAATGGAGCAAATTTGTAGATAGCCTATTTTTTTCACATTGTACACTCTCAATATTCAGTTAAATCTGTTCCTACAGTCAGGGGACGTTGAGGCAATATAAAAGACCGCCGATCCCGAATTTTAAAACATTGCTAGCAGCACATTTGTACGCCTCTGTAGCTTATACAGGACGAACTGCGTTCAGTTATAGAGAATGCCATTTTGTGTTCGTGCTCACAGTGATCACTGTTTGGATCTCATAATGTTTCAGAACGGCTAATAGTTGCCTTTATTGGTGTTCGACCAAAAAATAAATATTGCCCATTTAATTTCTTTGACACTCCATGGTCTTTTAGTGGACCATTTGAGGTGTTTTTGCACAGTTTGTGCCCTAGCTGTTCCTGATGCAGATCGTAATCTATTGCAGGTAAATGTTTAATCTTGATATTTGGAGTAAACTTACGAACAGCCACAAAGAACCCCTGAATGCCCCCCTTTCAAAAATCTTGCATACATTCTCTAAACGCCCACTGGGTGGCTGCTTTAGCGGTTTGATCCCAAAGGTTAGTCTCAAGTATGAGGGGAAAATCTGCCTGACTGTTAACACTCTTGAAGGTTATGCGTTTGCGAAGAGTAAAGCATTACATGATGAAACGGATTGTTTGTTTATAATGACCTACATTTGCTGACATTCTCATTTACGTTATATGCTTTAATCCTGTGCTTTCAAACTGTACATTTGAGCATATGTTCCTTTGCAAACAAACCCATGTCATTGCTAACAATATGCTCAATGAATTGAGATAAAGGATAGAGAGTTTTGGTCTACACTTGGGCAGTCTCAGGCCTCTGACAGAAAGCACACAGACATCCCAATTTCAAAGGCTGGTTAGAGCTAATTGGTGATAGTAAACATTTCTTAACAGATTACTAAGGCAAATTTTGAATCATCATTTTGAGGAATGAGAAATTGAGATATAGGTATGGGATGGATATCATTTTTTTACTGATACTACTATGCCCTCTAGTTGCCACAAACAGTATAACTGCAGGTTTTTATACTGACTAAAATTAGCAGAATTTGTGTCTTTGACTTTACCCCTTAACTAGTCTTGTATTTTTTTAACTATATGTATTTTTTGTATCTGATTTACCTTAAGGTGTTAAAGCAGGGGTCGGGTACCTTTTTTAACCAAAATGTTATTTTTCCAGTGTTGGTTCATTCATTTTTGCAAAAGAGCCATTGCAGAAACTACTATATATATGCATATATATATATATATATATATATATATATATATATATATATATATATATATATATATATATACACATGTATACATGTATATGTTATATATAAATAAATAACATCTTTCAATACTGCTTGTAATGTGTGTAATGACAATAAATTGAATCCAATCCAAAAAATACTTACAAAAAACTGCGTATGTGTTTGCAATAGTATGTTCGTGCCTTAGCTGTTTAGTTCAGTTCGTACGTGGTCGAGACACTTGCATACCGCCATTAAAACTACTGGACAGCTGTATGTATGGACTTAATATGCGAAAAAGATTGCTCACACGAATATGAGTTAAACACAGCACATCCATACTGATGTGTCACTGTTTGCTTCCATCTGCTCACCGGAAACTTTGCGGCAGGGTGTGTTGTAAAAACTTTTTGCATGTGATTACATAGGGAGGCAGCTAGTTCTGTATCACACGCCACAGTGAGTCGTAACTTTCAATAAAAGCATGGTGTTCACTCTTCTTAACTCTTCGAGCTCTGGGTAGCTTGAATCTGGGCTGCGGTAGTGAGAGGTTACCATGGAACATTGTTTGCTGTTGATAAGTGTCGTGACCACTGATCTGGTTGTGACGCTTGCCATTGCACTGCATGTGTGTATTAGCCAGGACAACCTGAAATATTTTATATATTATGATGTTTTTTAACGATGAAATGTTGGTAAAGGGTTACGACCCCTGGTGAGACACATGATTTTATAAAAGAGCCACCAAAGAAGTCACAGCTGCAAAATCAAAGTCCGAATGCAAAGCACATGTGATTTTGTGTATGAAATCACAGTTACAGTACAGATAAGTATATTTGTGGATTGTACACGTATGCATTAGGATGAGTGCATTTGTACATAGAGCGCACGTGGATCGCTGTGTATGTGTCGATCTCTTGCGTGCATTTGTGAATTACAGTGTATGAATGTGGATCTTTTACGTGCATTTGTGGGAGGTTTAGATACTGTTTTCACTCAATGGTTCAATGTTGTTTTATTACCAACATTCTTCAAAATATTTTCTTTTGTGTTCTGCTGAAGAAATTAAGCGATACAGTGTTAGTATTTTTGTGTGAACTATCCCTTTAAGAGTATGCTTGCTGTAAGCTACTTTCTAACAGTTCATGTTGTTCACCCAGTCATCCAATAGGGGGAGATATTTTACTTCATTTGATCAGTCTGCGTGTAAAACACTGACACAGTGTGGCTGTCAGGTTTAAATGTATAGTTCACAAACAGGGAAATTCTGTCTTAATTTACTCATGTCGATCAAGACCTATATGACTTTATTTATTTCATGAATATTCGTTTTTTATAAGTATCTTCTCACAGCATACCGTGATAGTGGATGGGAACTAAAGGCTTTCAAAGTTAATAAAGAACACAAACCACCAGAAGAGTTAACTCTGCACATATATACCTATTTTCTAGCGCTATACAGTACAAACGTCATAGTGGTTTGGATTTTAAATTGTAGTAAATTATGACAGAATCGTAAAGCTGTCACTTTAAGAGACACTAATGGTGTAATTCAGTGGTTTTTAGACTTTTTTTTATTCCAGTGTGCATCTTAAAACGACCCAATATGCTTAGAGGGAAATATGGGGGGTATATTTGTTTCACAACATTGAAGATGTCAAAACATTTGACTGTGATTTGTTATAGAATTTAGTAGTTTAGCTGTGATTCACTGCAAATGCCCTGGCATTAAATTCTCTCTTATCTGCCTTTAGGGGTTCAGTGTGAACGACCTGCTAAAACGACAGTGTAACCTCACCAGCTGTCCACACAGAGAGACAGGCATATTGGAAATATGGTTGTTCGATATATTCCTAAATGTCTTACACATACAGTAAATTTTACAAAAGCCTGTACAGGACACCAAAATAAAAAAAAGAGAAATTCACAAGCGTCTTATCACCTTCTGTCGGAAACATAACATCGCAGGTTGCTTTCTAGGCTATAGTCATCTTTACCTGGGACGGAGTCAAGTGACGTCAAACAGATATTTTGGATGAAACTCGTACCTGAATGCTCAATTTATAAATAAATGTTATAAGCTTGCCGTTGTGAGAAAAAGGGTGTTGTGAAAATGAAAATAATGTCACAATGTAAAATAAATCTCATATCATTTTTGATTTAATTTGATGTGTGTTATATTTAATTTAATTTGATGTTTGATATTTTGTATTTAATTTGATGTTTAATGTTGCATTATGAGCAGAACTGGTTTCGTGAGAATTCATCCAAATTGTTTGTATGGGTCGTTTTGTGTGAACATCACCAGCAGTGTTTCGAGCTGCATTCTGCAGATTAGTCTCCTTTCATTCCTCCGTTAAATCTCCAGCTCTGAGTCAATGCCCACCACACACACACTTGTCTCTTTCCATCCATGTTGCCAAGGGAAACAGCGGAGAAACACACTCAGACGTCATGCAGGAAGAAGTGGGGAGGGGAAGTCGAACACACAATGCAGTGTTCTAACACTCAGTGTGACACAACCAGGAGAGCATGCCTGTATTGTAGTGGCGTGATGCTGAATTTGCATACCGACAGTCAGAAATGAGTTTTTAGTCATTGCAACGAAGTCCCTTGGTTCACAGGGACATCTGAATTGTTCTCTCTGTGACTAAAGTTATGTCTGCATGGTCATATATTTGAGCCTTGTAAATGCCAGCGGCTCTGATAGAGGTGACAGATGTTACCAGGTGGGCTTTTTATTGATTTTTTGTATGCAGCATATTTTACACTGTTTTCTTTGGACTGTACAGTGTGCTAGATGGAAGACTGACACTCCAGAGTGTTGCTACGAATCAGTGTCCTTGTCCTTGAACTAATGAGCTGAAATGCAGAGAGAGAAAGGCCAGGGGCCAACATCAGCACATACGTAAACCCCCCCCATGCACACACTAATAACTTTGGTCACAGATGGTATTTCATGTTATCTAGAGGTTTAATTGGACTGCGATTAATATTGCAAAATCTACCGGTGTGAGGTACCATTAATAATTCTAAATGAATTCTAAAAGGTCACTTTAAATACTTACTACACCGCTGAAGATTTAGATTTTTGTGAGAAGGCTATGAAATTATCGATTATACCTTCACGGTGTGTTGAAGACCCCATGACATCGCATTTGGAGTCGTGTGGCTTTTAGTTAGATTTTAAGCTTTGACGTCATCCATGAACTAATCCCTTTCTTCCACAAAACTAGACAAGAAGTATTATTTGTTTTGTGCTGCATAGTCCAGTTTAGTTTTCTCTGGAAACAGAAAGTCCTTTGAGTTTCAAATCATGGTTCATGGTTGTGAATTAAATTAAAATCTATTGCCAAAGCCCTTCAGTATGTCCTGTCATGTGATGTAATTTGGTCTTTAAAGGGACAGTTCACCCTAAAAGGAAAATTCGGTCATCATTTACTCACCCTCAAGTTGTTCCAAACCTGTATACATGTCTTTGTTCTGATGAACACAAAGAAAGATATTTGGGAGAATGTTAGCAAGTGACAGTTTTGGGGCACCATACCATAGTAGGAATAAGTTTTTGGTAAACTATCCCTTTAATATTGTGAAATGTATTGGTCTGCCGTACCCAAAAGGATGTGCTTGATGACAAGACGTAAGTGTACCGCACAATATCCATGCTTGGCTTCCGTAAAATGATTCTGTTCACAGTGAACCGTGCACATTTCAATCAAATTGCAGGTATTCTGCCCAGTCACTGCTCTTCCTATCCATTCAGCTACTTTTGTCCGTCTCTTTGGCTTGCGAGATAATGCTTTCCGATCTTCAGAGCGAGCTGGTCTTTACGATAACGCTGTCTGTAGGTCAGATATGGTTAGTCACTCGGAGAAGTGAACCACTATTTCCAGCTCCGGAGGTGGGGGGGCAGTTTGAAACACTCACTAGGTCGTGATCGTGGAACATGGAGATGGATACTTGAAGGGTGTTCTTAAGTGCATACTTACAGTGCCCTTAAGTTTGCTGGAAATAGAAGCACTGTGAATGTTTGGTTTGATATGTGATTATCTTACTTGATGTAAAATAGTATTGATGTGTGTGTGATTTGTTTTATAATTAGACATTTAGCATGTAGGCTATAGTTTTTAATTTAATTTACGTAAGCGAAATGTAAATAATTGTTCATTAGAACTGTTCTGTTGGCAACCGACTTTAAAGGAACAGTTCACCCAGTCAAAGTAAAAAATGTACCCAACGACATTTGCTGGAAAATACCACCATTTGCATATATTTCAACATAGTCACAATTAGCGCTGTTGAGAGAGATTGGCGACAACAGAAGTTCAAAATTCCAGATTGTCACGTGATTCATGGAGCCTTCAGATAGTAACAGGAATTTGTTTATTAAGAATCTTAATTTCTTTATCAGGCTTATTTTATCTCAATCGGTTTGTTTTTGCTTTTGTTCCATGCGATTTTCCATGAGCTGCCATTGCTGTGAAAAAAAACTATTCCATTGAATTGAATGGAGTTGAAGCGACTCTCTCTCAATGGCTCTGGCTACATTCCGATTAGTCATGTGATGTGTGCGAACCAATGACATTTGAGGGAACATTTTAACTGTACATAACTTTGCGGTATTTGAAAATAACGATAAAAGTATAGTGTCTTCGGTGTGCATATTGTACACAGACAGATGAGAAACATGGATCTGAGTTACCATTGTAAAAATAGCTTTTTTCAAAATATTCCAGAAGGCTTTTTCAACTGTATCTCAATGTTTTACATTTAGTCATTTATCAGACGCTTTACAAATTACTTACACTTTGTCTACATTGGACGCGACCGGCGTGATGCTACATTAGACATTAGAAACGCATTAGAACCCATTATCATTTACAATTTTGTCCACACTGGATCCGGTGCGACGCAACAAACCCATTAAGAACACGCATGTTGTGATTTCGCAACACGCCTGTCGCGTCCGGTGTAGACACGGTGTTACAAATGAGGCATAGATGTTTTGTCTATTTTACATTCTATTGATGAATAGGGGAATTTCACAGGAACAAGGCGGCTGATTTGTATGAAATCATACGATCTTATTTCTACATTTTAGTATGATTTGCTTTCACGCCCACTTGGGGCGGGGTTAGGGGAGGGGCTTCAGCATTGCACTTTTATATAATCGTACGTTTTTGTATGATTTACATTGAATTAATTTATAGGAATAAGCCACCCCGTGGGCTTCGAGATCAGCTTTGAAAAACCCTAAGAAAACAATGACAGTCAGTTGGAGTCAGCAGGCAGTGGAGTGGTTATACAGTAAATCTGAGCAGGTAAATGAAAGGTTAGCAGTTAAGCAAAGCAAAAGTGATCTAAAGAGATGTTCAAAATTGACAATGTTATATTGAAGGTTTATTTTCTCACAGTAACACAACAACATGTGGTATAGAGACTGTTATTAATGACCATTGAAAGCTGCTTATAAGAGGCCAAAGGGGAACATTTGATTAAATTTCCTTAGCTTAGAGGTTATTCATTCATACAAGGGTTCTCAGTTATGTTTAACTCTAAACTTTATCTCAGATGGTCCTATTAAGATAGCCAGATCATTTGGTCCTTAAGGAATTTGATAAATGTCGAACATTCATAATTAAATCTTTGGCTTTTGGCTTTTTCTTCTGAAACTCTAGAGGCGACACATGATAATTTTGGAAAGAGAGATTAAGATTATTAAACAAAAGTAAAAGCTCCATTCGTTCTTCAATTAATCTCATAGAAATCTCGAAAAAACTATTGAGATGTAAAGAGATCTCATTTGGGATTTATCTTTGTTTTATAAAAAGAAGCATGCTGTAATGATCAATAGCTAAATTTATACCCCTTTCCATTGAGGATTTATTAATCTCATTGCCAATAAAAGAGAGCTGGTTATTGGTTTGGCATCACAAAGTCAAGATAATAAAATCATATTCAGAACAGCTGCTACATAATAAAAGGATAAGGTTTGCCATATACAAACACTTTTCTTTTTTTTACACACACACACACACATTGTCATCATAAATCAGGAAATGAGGAGACAAAAAGAGAAAAGTTGCTTGTTGGCAGCCGTGGTGTCAGACGCCACAAACTGCCTCTTACCACATACTGTTTCTCTCTCACAATCACGAATCCAATGGCTCTTTAGCGAAGTGGCGGCTTGCATTCAGCAGTTAGTGTGGAGCTGCGGATCGACAGCTCGCTCGCTCTCTCTCCTCCCACCCTCCCTCTCCGTCTCTCTTTCTCCCTCCTCTCTCACCAGCAAACCATCACAGCTCAGCAGTCGTCCTGACAGGAGCACGCACTCTTTCTCTCTTCTGCTCTTTTACTGTTGAGAGCGCTCACTCGTTTTTGCACCAAACAGCCTGCGTGGGGTCCGCAGCGACGAACCGGGTACATTCTCACACCTTTCCGCTCCCCGTCCCCGGGGAGTTTATCGCTGGATTAGTGGACGTTTTTTTAGCCCCTAGAGTAGGAGAAGGACAGGACGAGCGTGAGGATGGCCCAGCAAGCGGCCGTGGGCCACCAGGACACGCTAGCAGTGCCGCCCATGCCCAAGCATGTTGGGTTGAACGAGGACTTGGTGAAGATCCTGAGGGAGAACCTCCTGCAGCAGGAGCGACCCTGCGGGCACCGACGCTCGCCCTCATCCATCTCGCCCAGGCTGTCGCCGAGGAACTCCCCGCGCCTCCTCCGGCGGATGCTCCTCAACAATAATACTCACAAGCAGAGGCGCTTCACCGTGGCACACACCTGGTATGACCCTGTCTTATGTCAGTGGTGCTTTTTTTGGTTTTGTATGCGATTTTTAATGCGACTTGGTTTTGTTAACCTGTTTGACATTCTATGGGGATTCTGTCTTTATGGAAAAAGAAGCGGTTGTTTTGCTTGTTTTGTTTAGCCTGAGATGGTTGTGAGTGACGTTCGAGTTTTGTTCTATTATTTGTGTCTTTAAATTGTTTCCGCAAGCGCTGTACCCGCCACCCGCCAGTTTCTGCTTCATATTGAATGCCGGCAACGAAGCGAATGCTTTTTCAGCCTGCCAGCAGGTTTGCAAGCTTCTTTGCGTGTGCAGGTAAACAAATATTAATGTGCATCCTCCCCTTTGATATTTCCATTTTTTCCATAACACCTGGCAGATGCTCTCTCATCAATACTGAATAAATCATACTTGCATAAATGCTCTTTCAAGCGTTCCCCCTGAGGGCCAACCAACTCACTTCTGTTTACCTTTAAATCTCTTAATCTTCCACATTCTTGCCAGCAGAACCGATAGACATGTTTTTGTCAAATGTGTCAGATTATTGGGCTCTGGGGTAGTTTTCGCATTGCCCTCTACAATGTTTAATTCCTAATCTCACACTGCTTTTCTGCCGCCCTCTCACGATCTGGATTACCGTCACAAACCACATTTCAAACACACTTAACAGAATTGCAGTGGTTTTTCCTATTTCAGATTCCATCTCACGAGTGGTGTGCTATGTTGAGAAAAACCTCATTCTCATATGTCATGATGCAAATTAAATGACACGTTTATTCATTGGATGCAGTGCTTTTTGTCTCGTTTTGTTGTGTTGAACGCTTCTGTCAATATGATGTCTCTGCAGAGAAACGCTTTGACCGATCTTGAAAGGCTCAAAATTGATGCTCTCATCCTTGGACCGTCGGTTTGTTTGGATACGAGACTGCTTTTGGAGAATGTGGTTATTTAAACCGCAGGGGGTGTAATGATGGTGTCAGTCTGCACTCATTACAGCTTCTGTAAGTGTAGATGATTCTGCCCTACACATTTGCCCTCTGCCGTGATGGCAAGTATACATGATTCAAACGTGTCTACAGATGTAATGCGCGGGGATAAGGTGCGTGCCTAAAATTCTACATCAGAGGTGTGTGGTTGTGTTGTTTAGATAAGAAAAACCCCTTGTTATATGTATTTTTTATTTAAAGCCTATAATATAAAATAGATCTCACATTGCACTTTAGTTAAACAGCTGTTGGATCCGAATCCTTTTTTAACACCCTCTAGGCAGGAAATAGTGCCATCAATCATCTGAAATAGAGCCCTGGGTTTCAGCTGCCCTGGGAGATCTCAAGGATGCCCTCAGATCGAAATCTCTCATACAGTAGACGTGTCTTGTTTGTAACAGCAGATGGTCTGGGAAATTAAAAAAATGACTGCTTATTAGAAAACGCTGCTAATCCCGATGAACATATTTGTCTGTTAAGATTTCTTATGAATCATAGCTGAGATGGCAGTCTGTTTTAACACGATAGGTCACCCAAAGATGAAAATTCTCTCATCAATTACTCACTCTCTTGTCATTTCAAACCTGTATGACTTACTTTCTTCAGCAGAACACAAGAAGAAGAATGTTGTTATCCGGCATCCATTGACTTGCATTGGTTTTGTGTACATACAAGAAGAAGTGAATGGGTGCCGGCGCTGTTTGGTTACCAACCTCCTTCAAAATATGAAGAAAGAAAGTCGTACAGGTTGGAAATGACAAGAGGGTGAGTAAATGATGACAGAATTTCAATTATAATCCCTTTAAAGGAAAATCCTGTCATCATTTAGGCTACTCACCTTCGATCTGTATACATTTCTTTGTTCTAATGAACACAGAGAAAGATATTTGGAAGAATGTTTATAACCAGACAGTTTTGCCCCTCATTGACTACCAATTGGGTGAAGTATCGTTTTTTACAATGTTATTTCTTATATCATGTCTTTGCAGAGATCTTTTGTATAATGTTGGATTTTGTTGTAGATGTCAATTGTTTGTCGAAAGCTTTATGCAAATTCATCTCTCTTCACCCCTGATCACACAAGGCAGTAAGTTAAAATTGGCTTCAATATAAAATCTGGGATCTGAAGCGAAACCAGTCGAAAACCATTTGACGCAGCTCACAGTGTTTTTCAGATTGTTTACTCAAGAGTTATTTGGACAGGGCTGCATTACGTTGTATGAATCTGGACACCACTGTGTATCATGACCCACTTGGTGGTCATGATACGAGTTTGAAAAAATGGGAGGAACGCAACATTTACAGCAGTCCTCAAATCATTGTCCCTTTGTGACAAACGCAAGATATTTTACACAAATGTACGACACAGATCATCAGAACCTCTGCATGCACGCTGCGAACACATTTCCTCTCTCTCTCTCTCTCTCTCTCTCTCTCTCTCACGCTGAGGCACAGTCATACACACGCTCGTGCTGAAACACAAAAAAACAAACACTCAGAACTACACACAGTCACGATTCCATCACATCTCTTTCTCTCTCGCTCACCAGTGTCGTCAGTTACCTAAGTAATAAGTCAGGAAAAATGGTTTGTGAGATGTCCTGAGGCCTTGAACTGCAGAATGCGAGGGGTGATGTAAGAGAGGCACTGTAGGCTGTGCGGATGGGATGGGAAGAGAACGCACATCAGGCTCTGTGCTATCTTTCTGCACGCCCTGAGCAGGTTGAGGGGAGGCTGACCTTCTTTGTAACTTGTACCTTTTGCTGAAATGATCCACAAACAGCACACCAGCTCACCCAGTCGTTTCAGACGACACGCCCACAGACTGCCCACATCATGTTTTCTCAATGTCCTTTTCACATTGCAGACATAACTGGAAAGCATGTTCTTGATCTGGAAAGCTTAATTCAGATTTTAGGGTAGATTTTGTAAAATGTTCGTAGACTGGTGGGCAAAAGGGATGTCCAAGTTTAGAAAATTTACATTTTTGCACTTTTTTTTCTAATGTTTAACCAAAATGATTGTATGATTGTTGCATAGGTGTGAGGTTTTTTTCTATGCAGTTTTGTATATCATACCCATATGTGTAGGCCTATAATAAAAACCCATATTTTCTGAAATGCAACGTTTTGCTTTTTGGCATATAATTTTGTCCAATAAATAACCCAATTTTAGAGCTATACAGTACAAACCCATATTGACCCTGATGAACACAGAGAAAGATATTTGGAAGAATGCTTGTAACTAAACATTTCTTGGCCACCATTGACCCCAATAGTAGGAAAAATGACAATGGTGGTCAAAAGTGCCATAGAACATAGAAAAGTGCAATCTTTTTAAATATCTTCTTTTGTGTTCATCAGAACAAATAAATCTATACAGATTTGGAACAACTTGAGGGTGAGTAAATAAAAACTGAATTTTCATTTTTGGGTGAACTGCTCCTTTAAGATTACTCACCCATAACCCTCACTTCAAAACTCCCATACCAACACTGCACATTGATTTTATCTCCATCTTGAAATCCTCATTCTCGTTTTATCTAAAGGACTCTGAGGCTTTCTGAAATCACTGTTGGATTTCACAGCAGCATAGAAAGTTGGTTTTATACTGTATGGATGAGGGTGTGCATGTATGGAGCCGTGAAGAAAAAGTTAAAAAAAGTGCTGGAGAGGCAGGAAAGAGGGCGTGGGAGGGAAGAGGTGGACTTCAACCGAGGTGCTCGAGTCAAACAGGCAGCGAGCAGATAGCGGGCGTACATGCAATACTGATGTGTAAGAAAAACACGAGGTAAGCTCGCAACATCAATGCAGCTCTCTGTGCCAGGCGCCCTGCAGAACAGCGATGCGTAGGTGGCTTGAGCTGTATTCACAGAGGGCCTTAACTTGATCAAAGCAATTGTTTTCTATGGAGATACAATTGAGTGACTTTCAGTTAGAGGAAGTAGAAAAGTTAGAACAATAAGACTCAGATTTTGGTTTAGCAGAGAGACCGAAAAGTGATACAGTATTTTCTTCCTAAAACTATTTGGTCATTTCAAGCCATGTAGATGTTTGACAAACTTTCATTTTAATTTTTGCATGATGTCCAAGAGTGAACATAAAAGCATTTGAGAAATCTTTGTTTCCATTTTTGCAAAAAGTCACATATTTTGATAGTTAATATAATGTAGGCAGGCAAACAGTTCAATGGCACTTTTGACTACCATTGTTATCAATGGTGGCCTAGAACTGTTTGATGGATACAAGCATTCTTCCAAATATCGTTCTCTGTCTTCATCAGAACAAAGAAATGTACACAGATTTGCAACTCGACTGAGTTAATTATTTTCGACAGAATTTTGGGTGAACCTTTAAATGTTCCTTTTTTTAAAGTGTTATTTACCAAGCGTGTACAATTTTTATATGCTTCTTTTATTATGTATACATATTGAGTATGGATCATTTGTAGGTCCCTGTTTTTTGTCTGATAGTTGGAGTAGGATTGTTTTGAGCCAGAAAATATTTTCGATGGCCTATGTATTTCGATTTTTTTAAATGGATTTAGTCGTTGAATATCTGTGTTATCCAATTTGAGGGGCTGTATATTTTTGGAATTGGTCTGCAGCATTTTTTATTTTGAATGTGAGATTACATACAAATGTTGACGGATGACTTTGCCTGATTTGGCAGGTTTCATGCTGTTCATTCAGCATAGCTGTGAATACTGCATGCATTTTACATCACATGATACATTACATTAAATACATAATGTATCAGGTTAAAAATAGTTCAACTGTTTAAAAATATATATCTTGAGCATTCTGTTCTATTTCACTGCATACAGCTGTTTTTAAATGCATACCATATGCTGTACTGTGAACACCCCCTTCCCATGAAACACAGGCCCACATGGTTTAACATTTCCAATGCAGGTAGTTGACTAGTTCAGACATGCCCATATCATACCATCTCTAATGACACAGCGTGTTTAATAACAGTAATTATGCTAATTTTCCCAACCCCTCCACAAGTATAATTTTACCCGTAATGAACGGTGAGTAACGTCCGATTTGAGCAATGCAAACACAAAATTAATGACTAAATTATGAATCATTGATTAACTCAAAGACCAATAATTTATTCTTAAATTAAAAAGTAGAATTAAAGTCATTCTCGAACAAACAGATCCAGAAGCTCAGAGGGCAGGTCTGTTTCCATGGTCACACCGTGACACTGTACTCTGTCGATTTTGTAAGTCGCAATCCACCTCTTCATGCTTTAAAGATCCTTGTATTTCGATTTACTGGGTGGTTATTGCCAGCTAAAGGTCTCTCGGAAGAAGCGGCGAGGCCTCGTGCGTGAGTTTGAGCTTGGCACAAGATTGAGGTGCAAAGAGCCGCCTGAGAGGAGGAAATAATGAATGAATTTGGGCAGGAAAAGGAAGGGCTTTGGCAGCCCAGATGCTCCGCTGCGTTTTCAAAGCTTTTTAGAGAACTGATTTAGCCGCCATCTAATGAGCCGCAGTGTCCCTCCACGGTTTCACTTCTTTGTTCTTTTCATTTCATAAATGAAAAGCAAGGCTTTGATTTAAACCAACCTCGCCTTTGTTCCTCTAACTGCTAAAGGTTCTCCTTATTTATCCCTCTGCGCCAAACAGACCTGAACAGAGCTGCCGAAAAGGAAGGCTCATTTTTGTTTGGATTGAAAATCATGAATAATGATTCTGGGCTTTTCCGTTATCATTCCACAGTGGCATCCTGTGTGTGGGAGTAGTTTTGCAGCTTTTTGAGCAGATTTTTCTGTTCTGCAGTTTTTCAATGTGTCATTTTTCGGAGGATCTATTGATGGAAATCTTCATAGGTGTATAGAGACCTTACATAATAAAGCATTATGTTTTATGCGCGTCCCCTTACATGGAATTCGCCATGTTGTTTCTACAGTAGCCCTAAACGGACAAACAGCTCTACAGAGCACGTTTCGTTAATACGTTATCTCCTTCGGCAAAGAAGCGAAAACGTCACAACATCTTAAGCCCTGTGTCAGCCACCATAGTGCTTCCAAGGGAAGGGTGGAGTGAGACAATTGGCTGCAATTCGCAACCTCACCGCTTGATGTCGCTAAATTTCATACACTGGACCTTTAGACAATTCATGTACATTTCAGCAAATGTATTCAAGATGACAGTGATGGCTGTCCTTTTAATTCGCTTTCATTTTTTAGGTAGTTTATTGGCTGTTCCAAGCTGTCAGCTCCATGTGTGAAGGATATGCAATCTCAGAGAAATCTTTTGCCTGCGTTATTGATTAATATTCATCCCTCTCGATGCATCACTCCCATGAACATTAGATTGTGGTCTTTCCCTGCACCACATGAATATACATCTTTTCTCCGCTCACTGGTTACTTTCCCCTCGGTTAAAATGTAATACTGAGAAATACACCTGTTCAGCCTTTTTTTTAAGACGACTGGATCTTTTCTACGGTAGTTTTTCATCTCCTGACCTTTGAAAGCTGCCACCGTAGGACGTCTGCTGAATACAGATCACAATCTCCTTATTAATCTTAGCTGAACCGTAATAAATTTTCATTTTTTTGCAAAAGTGGATGCAACAAGTACGGCTTATGTAACAGGCTCCCCGCCACCCATCAGGAACCAAAAAAACATCAGTGGGGTCAGGTGTGCTCTCTGAAAGCCATGAAATTAACGGTGAGGTGCAATGAGGTATATTGCGTGGAGCACCAGGCAACAATTGGCAAAGAAAAATGATCAGGATGCTCAGCAGATGAGACCCGTGCTCGCCGTCTCAGTTCGTGCTGTGTCATATGTAATGCGCCACTCCCTCACTGTGTGGTGGATGACATTTTGAATGTAATATATCTTCTACTTCAGCCGTTCGATTTCCTCAGAAAACACTAAATGGCTCGTTCCTGGAAATGTTTGGACATGGATTTTTTTCTTTAGTTATTTTGAACCAAAGGCCATTTGCAAGATTTCAAATTATGTTTGTCTGTGTGCCGTGGCGTTCAAACGTGGAGGAGATATTGTAAAATATTGTAACTGGGTCTAGACAGATCATTTAGATAAAACGTTCTATCTGACAATATGATGTTTAAAAAATGTGACTAAACTTTTGATGAAAACACATTACATGTAGCTTGTAAACAAAGTTATTCATGATGCATGAATACAAGAGCATTTTCGAAATCTTAGATTATACATTTTAATCTTTTCAAAAATCTATGCAAGCAGAATTGTAATCATACAATATGAAATATATTTGTTGTTGCGTCATAAGGAATATCATATTTAGTTTTTTAATGGTTGTTCATTGTGTTTTTTAACAAAGTATTTAAACAAAAAATAGATGCTTAATTTTTTTGCGCTGTAAAGGCCAACAAATGACATAAAAGTATCTTCTGTTATATTTGGGTGTGTGGAATAACTTGACATTTGTGTTTTTTACGTTTATAATACATTAGCGCTATACCGTACAGGCTTCATAGAAAACCCAAATATGACCCAATTTGGATGTTTATCTTTCTGCATTTCATTTAGTTTTTCCTTATAACACAAATAGGGCAATCTTTCCTACCCCATATTTGTCTCGTGTTTTGATTCCACCTGAATCATGAATACTCATGGAATAAAGATCATGTTCTTTTTAGTGTCTGTAGTTGAGTGGTATTTCTGTCGGGTTTGTTCTCATTACCGCGCGTCTGCCGAGACAAATGTCATATTTAAGTAGAAAGACAAGTGGAAGCAGCAGAACGAGGAGGAGAAGGTGGAAATCGAGACGGGTTCACCTTTCTGAAGCTTCCTTCTCTGCTGAATCATGACCTCTGAAGTGAGAGGAGACAGCTTGACGGCAACCGTACTTTATGAAATGAGCTTTCCAATTAGGCGGGAAATCTCTGGCTCTGCAGAGGGCGATTATATCGACAGAGCTCTGTTCGATTTTCTCCGGTGTCCAGTGTGCAAGTATACGTGTATGTATTCGGATGTGTTTTTCCCTATACTGAGTTTGTCCATATGCAATTATTAAGATAAATAGCTGATCCTCAAAAACACTCAAGTTGTCACTCGTGTGTGTAGTGTTTTTCAGTTCAGTAAGCGCAGAAATGCATGAATCACTCACAGGGGAAGGAATTGATGTGTACCTTCTCATTCTGAGGGCTTGGAGGTGTTAAGCCCTCTGCCTAATTTGCCTGATTAAAATATATAGGCTGCATGATGCCCATGGAGCTGATAGACAGCTCTCCACTGATGGGGGATGTTCTCATCACGTTTGCACGATGTGCAGACATCTCTTCTAAAGCCCTCACTTCGTCACAATAGGTATTGTATAAGATTACTAGATCAGATTTTGATGCGCTGTGGGGAGACACATTTTGACAGTGAAATGCATACCCAATTGCACAGCAATGCATTGCAACACACATAGATTGATTAAGTGGCTATTTATTTCTAAACTAAACCAAAGGTGATAGATTATATGTTCTGTCAAGATTTCATTCAATGGCCGTTAATGTCAGATGCTGTAATACCCCCTCAGCACACATAAAAGTAGCCTCATGTATTAGATCTGCACATTATTTACTTTCTATGTCGCTAGACTGACGCTAATCTATGGAGAATAGAGACCGACAACATTATTGCCAACCTGCCTGTTTTAGGGGAGGGAATAGACAGAATAACATTTGGGCTGACAAATCGCAGCTACTTTATGACTGCTTCTCACCCTATGAGATGTAATTTGCCTTACTGTACATGTTGGACTGGTTGTCTAGTACATCAGTAATTAGTTGCAAGCAAATTAGGGAAATGGATGAGAATATCCTGGGATGTTCAGGATGCTGTTGATGCTGCACAGGGGACAACAAGAACATGACATTTCATGTGATATTAAATAAAAAAACTATTTAGCCGCGAAGTGAACTCGCTGCACAACTGAAAAACATACAAAGGAGATCAAATGAACAACACCGATATACATATTATACAAATTTCATTTGTGAAATGGTGCCATAGGCCCACGTTGGAAAACTGTCGGATTAGATTTTATGCTAATGATCCAAAATCCAGAACTTCCTCGAGTCGGTTATTTTGAACGGTTCGTATGAACCGCTTTATAAAGCGATTCAGCAGTTATTTCGCATCATCACGCAATTGCGTCAGGTTTACAACGGAAACGCTAAGTAAGTACGATATTTATTTATGAGACAAAATCTTCTCAATCAACACTTTTGTGGAATAAGTTTGAAATTGGATATTGCATGGTAAGAATAGAATAGATGCTTTATTGGATAAAGAAGGTATGTTCTGTTTGGATGTTGCCATTATGAAATGTATTTTAATGTCTCAATATTATAGTCACTGGCCGGTTTATATAACAGGATAAAAACATGAACTCCTAACGTTAGATATTTAATGATTCACAGTGGAAATCGAATACAATTGTAGCACTATTGTAAACAAAAATACAGTTGTAGTGTTAAGAGTATACTAGCATATATAAATGTGCAGCCATAGGACATTAATGTGGTGACTGGTGTGCTATATGATGAATGGGTATTACGCAACAAAAATACATCGCTTGCCGCCTCATTGATTTTCTTTTGTAAAGATTTTTAAACTTTTTGACGTATTTGTAGCCTAACAGTGAGAGGACTCGGGGAATCGAACCTGGGTCTCCCGGAGCGCAACAGCGCCATATGTAAGAGCACAAACCACAAGGCTATCGGCAGCCAAATCCTGTTAGCTGATTTGCGTTTCATTTCAGGCCTTGGACTTAGTGTTACGCAGTTAATAAATCGAAGTGTTGCTTTTGTTTGGTTGTTGAGCTGGTAGATCATGAATCTAGCAGACTATTTTAGCAGCATCAAAGTCAATGGCAACGCAGCTGGTGGTAAAAATAATGCACTAAGAGCGTTGGATATGTTGCATTTCTAAACTATGATGTCTCGGATATTATAAATACACCATTGCATAACTTTATACTATAACAAATCATTTGCCCTTTCTCAGCACCAGTGTATCAGTACAGAAGGCCAAAAAGACCCTTCTTTTCTCAGAAAGTCTATTTATAGAAATTCATTTAGATCTTGTGTGGAGTGGGGCTGCCTCTATAGAAGAGATATCACTTGGATGAGTTTTTCCCCTTCCCTCGCCATAGAATACTGGATGCAGATAACAGACCCGCATCACCCCCCCTCCCCATCAATCTGGATTTGCTATGTGCTTTGTAAAAGTGTTGCACTGACTTGAGCAACCATCACATATTGCATTAACTCGTTTCCATAGTGAGCAGCAACAGTGCTCATAATCCCAGAGTGCGTGATTTAATTGCAAATCGAATGAAAACAAACTAATGATGCACGGAAATAGGGGATGAAATGCGCCGTCTGGCTATTTTAAGCTATGATGAAATATCTTTCATGGTGCACAGAGAAGTAGTGAAATTTCATTTAAACGGGCTTGATTTGTGTTATCGTGTCCCGTGTGCACGCAGATTGATTTAGTGGCATTTGGTAGAATAATGTTTTAGAGGAAAATAAATGTCTCTCTGTAAAAGGGCGGGTTTGGTAATGTCTTTTTTTCTGGAGGAGATTGTTTGCATTGAGCTCAGTCTGAGCACAGGAAATAACAGAAGAAATGTAGACTCATATTAGAAGCGCTGCTTGAAAGACATTGGTTAATACAATATTGTGGCATAGAAAAGGTAGGCTATATTATTTTATACGTTCATATTAATACTTTGATACTGTTGTGCATACATTTCTAATTGCATCTCATAGATGAGATATTCTGTATATAGACTCAACCTCCTCCTGTAAAGAAAACACCAGCATACCGATTTTACTCTTTTATTGTATCTCGCTGTTGTAAATGTTTGTTTTGTTTGTTGTTTTGTGTTGGTGGTGGCAGATGTGGTTTGGGTTCCTGAGATTCTTAATTGGCTCTGTCAGGCTCTCAGAATGCATTGAGTTACTGTGTTCACCGTAACAGAGGAACAGACCACAGCCCCAAGAGGGCTGTTTGCTCTAACAGAATTTATCATTTGTAAGAATGTCTGTGCTGAGAGGGAGATGGTTATATAGAGGGAAATACAAAGGGAAATGTTCAATAATAGTTCAAAAGTCTACAGTTAATGTGCAGTAACATCAGTAACAGTATAGATTTTTTTCAGATTGTGCTAAAAAAAAATCAGTTAACCGTGTAAAAGATTTTCCCTGGCTGGCACCTTCACAGTTCAGTATCACGGCGATGTCTTCACAGCTGTTTCCCGAAAAAGTGACAAAACTACTGCGATAAAAGACGTTTACAGTGCAAAATGATTTCACCAGGAAACACTTGTGTGTGTGTGTGTGTGTGTGTGTGGAGGGGGTAGAATTTGTCCAACTAACAAAAAAGCCTTGCATTTCTTGATGCGTCCAGCATTTGTTTTCTCCTGGAAATGTCAGTCATTTCAATAGTTCCCCAGCAGTATTATCCTTCAAGCCGGGGGCTATCCCTGTCTCGAATGTTACGTTAAAGAGCCATCTGGTAAATGAAGGGTACAGAAATTACAATTAATTATTACCATCAAGAAAAAGCCTTATTTTTAGACCCAAGAATGGAGATGGTGAATTATGTATGACACTTCGGGCCTGCAAAGTTAGAATATGTACGACACCATGTGCCACCTCGGTTACGTATTACATGGATATCAAGCAAAACTCAATATACTGTATGTCGTATGCTTTTGTAAATGTGATTATGGATGACCAAGTGCTTTTAAAGAAAATGGAGACCAAAATAAAATGTTGCACATCACACTGAACCACGAATTTATATGTATTAAAGCAGCAGGTGCTCCAAACTAAATAGCCGAGGTTTGTTTAAAAATGTAAAGCTTTTACTGAATAAATAACGACTGTAATCATTTCAGAGTCCTTTAACATTTGTGATGCTGGCGCTTTCACAAGCACAACTTAAACATCATAAGAGCACATGACAAATGTTTCCACACAATGTGTTTTAGACTGCCGGTAGGTAGTTCTGTGCGGTTTTACTGTATGTTTACTGTTGGAAGATGTTATGCCTTAGTTAATCATGCTGTGATATAAATATCCTCACAATAGGCATGATTCAGAGTACATCTGCATGCGGAGAACTGAGGTGCATAGAAGACCAACAGATCGATAGTCAACAGGCGCTCAATGCTACCCTTTGACACCGCTGCCGTCTCTCATCTGCCTCTTCAGTATACGCTTTTGTGAGAAGAGTGCGGTTAAAACCAGCTGCATTATTTTATCGGAAGCGCACTGTTTGCATGCTGTCGTTAATGCACTCGCTGACCAATATATTCCGTCACAAAGTTGTGGATAGACTGTTTTAATGGCTTTCAGTTGGTTGTGCTCCGATTTTTCTTTATGCGCAAGCTCCAAGTCTTCTTCTTTATTTTTAGTGTACCTCTGCGGCAGAATTACAGTGCCACATACTGATTTTGAGTCGGTTTCAGTGTGTACGTACCACGCAGATATTTCTTGAGACGACGCCGTGAAAAGGAAAAAAAGACCGGATAGGGAAAGCTCTGGCTTCCTGTTGATGTGGCCTAAGTTCTCAAGATTCTTCCTCCACGTCTTATTTTCGGGTTAGCCATGAGGGGATCCTCCTCAAAAGTACATTAACTTATGAAGTCCTGCACCGAATTTCACCATCTCCTGCAGTAATGTCTCCATTGGCGGTAACATTTCTTAAATGTGCTTCTTAATTTAATTTATAACAGCCTTGCTTTTGCTGATGTGTCTTTGGGGATGGCAGCGTGAGAGGGCTGATGAGAGAATAAGCAGTCATCTACGAGGGAGGGATGTGATGAGTGCTCTGTGAAAGAGGAGATGATACTGTAGTAACTGAGTGAGAAAGAGAGACGGAAAGCCACTTATCACCTGTGTGGCCCATCAGCACTGTGCTTATTTTACGGGATGCACTGCAGAATTTCACAGTACACTTGGTAAAATCCCCTGACTGATGTTAGCTGGGATCATCTAAAGCAGAAATGGGCCGTGCACAACTCATTGGTTTAACAGCTGCGTTTGAGAGTTCGGGCATGTTGGATTGCGGGCTGCTGAGTCGCTGAGAGACTGTTGTTAGAATGAAATGCTTTATTATTTCTTACTGAACAGTGCACGAGGATCAACAGTAGCTGGGTTTTTGTTACATGCGCAGCATTTACTAAATTTTGAAAGAAATATTGCAAAATGACAGCATTTCCATTTAACAATGTATGTAATTTTATTAAAGAAATGTTATTTTGCAATGATGTTTGTCCAAAAACATTACCTACATGTGCAAACTGCTTGCTGTTTTTGTCTGCTTCATTGTTATAACATCATGACGTCATTGATATCATCTTAGAAATGTCATCAATTTTTGTGAAGTCACTTTTGGCAATACGTTTAAAAAGTTGTCTCGGTTAAAAAATGTGATATGTCACTTTGGAAACTAGGTTGATGCATTGTATACAGTGTAAGGCACGATTCACTTTCAGTGTCCAAAACCGCACGGAAAACGCAAATGACCCGCGGTGCGCACGTGGAGCTCCGAAAAATCGAAAAACTTTTTCCATCTCGATGCGGTTCCGACACACCTAGAAAAATGTGCACGCTGCACCACATGCCCCTATTTGTGCGCACCTGCATAAAAAATAACGAATATGCGCACGGACAATACGCAAGACAGGTCTCACGTGCATTAAAATGATTTTGGAGGATTCGTTTTTAAGGAAGAATGACTTATACACAGCTTTCAATTAAAGCCCCTTTTAGGATCAATAATAAATTAGAATCCTATTCACACCGGGTGCGAGGCCCTGCGTGATGCACTGAATATAAATTATTCAGCAGGCTCTTCCACTACCAGGGTCTTCATCATAACTACCGCTCCATCATGCGAGACTTTTTTTCTGCCCCTTGCTAATGGCCATTTTTACATTCATCACGACTAAATTCCTCTGCACATGTGCGTCTGGTGTCTTCTCAGTTAGCAGGCTTCATCTAACCGAACAGAGTGCAAGTGATTTTATGTCAGGACCCTGCTTAATGTAAAAAGAAACAAAAACGATTACATAGAAATCATTCAAATACAAATTCACAGTCGTGTGTAGAAATATCGGTGAGGTAACATATTCAGGGAGAGTCGCATCAACATGAATAATAATGAGCAGGTGGGTTTGACCCCTTGATTCGGTGGCTGCATGAGCAAACACCCCCACTGTGTGCCTCTCTTTTCTCATCTGTTACATAATACGACACTTTCTGCTATTTTTATCACTTAGGTTTTCGCTTTCGCAAGATACCCACATATTCACACTACTTTTCTCATCGTGGGTGGGCGCTTAAGCCGGGAAACTCTATAAAGGCCATTCGATGTGATTATAGCTAATGAATTGGAAGAGACGTAATTGATGGACTGAGGTGGGGTAAAGTAACCAACTGTTTAGAGGGTTATTGGTTGACTGTTTGTGTAGCACTAGAGGGCTTGTTTACAGAGTTTAGTGTCAAGCAGAGAACATGTTCATTTGGAGACGGTTTCACATTTTCCTCCAAGAATCAAGCATAGCTGATAGATGCAATAGAATCGTGAGCTGTTTTATTGCATGTCGGGACGCGTTGGAAAGCGCAAATGTTCGTTGCATGGCTGCATTTGCAGGAATGGGATCGGTTCTATTACGTCACTACAGAACACAAAAACAGTAAATCGCAATTGTGTTAAACAGGCTGTTAAACAATTATTTGCAAGTCATTGTATACAAAATTAAAGTTATTTTTACATAATAGGTTCTGTGTGTGTGTACATAATAATAATAATAATTGTGTATAAATAAATACACATACATCCATGTATATATTTAAGAAATATGTACATGTGTATATACACGTTGTGTGTGGGTAAACTTGTCAATGACAACCTGGATTGTGCGCATCTGTGGGAAACATTACTGACACGTGAGTGACCCACGCACTGGCGCACAGTTGACCATCACACACAGCCTTCCCGAGGACGAACGATTTGATGTACGAGACGTTTTAAACGAAACTAACCACGATGGAGTTCAAGAAACGTCATTTATATGTGGATTACTTGAGACAGCGCTGGATAATTTCAAATCTGTTCACAGCAAGAATAAACGACATGCGAATGCTTGACATTTTATTTACATGTGTTTTGAACACGAGGAAAAGTGTCCTTGATACACAATAAAATCATTGTTACAACATAACACGAGGCCTTTCATTTTGCTTTCACATGTAAACAATTAAATATATACTTTTTGACAAGCACAATTTGGTTAAATTCAGATTAGTCTGTATTTAGCACAAATCAATTACAAAGCTTCTCTGTGGAGTCTTTTAATGTAAGCAGAACCAAATCTCCTGTCATCAAATAACTGATGCTAATAGGAAAGTAATTAAATATACAGTAAGTTACTGGCAGCAACCTTTTACAGTGTACTACACACACATATATGTTATGCAAAGAATAACTTTTATTTTGCATATGATAAATCGCAAATGTTTGACAGACCTAAACACCACAATAAAACGAACGCCTTTCATTTTCTCCCAAATAAACTAGACACAAACAAGAAAGCCTCTTCAGTTTCCTTCGCTTGTTTTTTATTTCAGGCCACCAAGAGGATGTTTCATTTCTTTACCTGTGTAGTTTTATGACCCGTGACATTTAAAGGTCACGTGTGCTGTGCCAAATCTCCTCCCAGACTCTTTTTGCCTGTTATTGGAGGTGGCCGAACGGTCCCTTCCATTGTCAGATCTAATATGCTGCAAGCACCAATGAATCCATCAAAACAGGGGGATGTTAATTCCATTTTGACAATAATTATACAGTCCCGAGTACAGATGGCGGCGTTCACGTGACATTGACAGCTGCGGTGTCGTATCTTTTATCCTCACTGCAGATTTCCTGCCATTTCTTTCACCATCGCTTACTTTACACAATGGGGTTTTGTTTTCACAACAGTAATAGAATTCAGGATCTGGAGGAAGCCTGAATTATGCCTTTGGGTGTGAATTGGTATTATGTAAATTAGCCTCCGGGTGCGAGTAATTCATTAGCTCTTTGTCTCTTTCAGATGCATAAATTTGGTTATAACTTCTGGAGACAGTTCGTGTTTCAGAGGTTTACCGTGGAGCACATTTGTGTGTATTTCATTATAGCATGTAAATTGTTTTCTGTCAGTACTAATGTTTGCACCAGGTGTAATTACTAGCAGCATCAATGTAAGCTGTAAAAAAATTTTTTTGAAGTAGGTTATCCCGCCTCCAACTATTGCCGTTGGTTGAACCATAAGCTAACATGCTGAACATTTCTGGATAGGAGAATGTACAGTATTTCACAATTTACTTTTAGTTAAAGGGACAGTTCACCCAAATATAAAAAGTCTGTTATTTACTCAACCTTGAGTTGTTGTTTTAATTTCTTTGTTCAGAAGAACACAGAGAAAGATATTTGGACGAATGCTTGTAACCTTCATTGACTACCACAGAAGGAAAAATGGCAATGGTAGTCCAAGGTGACCCAGAACTGTTTGCTTTCCTTCATTCTTCAAAATATGTTTTTAATATTCAAATTTGATAGATAATTTTGAGAAAGCAATTTAATATGAATATGAAAAATTCTGTATTAAAAGTAGTTTATGTTTGCTATGATGTACAGTTCGCGTCTCGCACGTTTACAGATTTACCCTTGTGAAACATCACCCTGCAGCCGTAAAGCTTTTAAGAGCCTCTGTGGCACTCTGCTCGAGTTCATGAAATGCTTTTGTTTTAAGACCTCAGGTGCTGCCTCGCCTCTTTCTGTCCTGACGCTCAAAATTTATGAAAACAAAATGTGTGAAGCGTTTAGTGTTTGAAGAGCGAGACAGATTTCAACGTAGAGAGGTAACAAACATCAACCTCTGGTGCAATGCAGAAAGTCTATTTTGGGAATGCTTGGGGACTGTCATAGGGTGAGCTGCCCCTGTAGGACCTTCATTCAAGAGATAGGCAGTCAAAGCGTTGCTCTCTCTTAAGTGAATACACTCAGTCCAAATACCAGCATGCATTTCACTGTCTGGCATACTGTCAGTAAGTGCACTTAATTAATAAGTGGCAATGGTAGAGATTGATAATGGTCACAGATCCTATACTGTAAAAGGAAGGAAGGAATTGCATAATGCACTATAACCAAGTTGCAGTTCAGTGGTGCATTTATAAATTTATGCTCTGTGGGGTTTAGTGAAAGCTTTTATCCTGACGGATGTTATGCAATGAGGAATATACAATGTGTGACTCAGGGCATACCTACTGTAAATGTATTTCTAGGAAAGAAGAGTGAGAGGAATTTTAGCGAATAAAAAAAGGAATTAAAGGTATGTATCAGTTCAGTTTACAGATGTTTTGTTTACATTTAACAGTTTTGGAATTGTGCTGAATTACATCAAGTCTAGGAACTGAAGACCAAGTTGAGAACCACTATGTTAACAGATTCTTGATCATTTTGATGCCTGTTTCAATCATTTTATTGCAAGGAGTATGTAATGCAATAAAAACATGCTTTTGTATCTCATGGGATATTTTTTTACCACTGTGGTCTAGGGAAGCAGCGAGGTGAGGAGAGTCTAAATTGTGGAAAAAGTATACGATAAAAAAGACTTTGTCAACGGAGACCTCCATGTTTAGAGCTCTACGCTAGAACTCCAAGACCAACGTGTTTTCCTCCCACTGTGACGTTTAGAAAACAGGGTCTATATTGTTAAAATGATCCAGACGCTAGTAAATTTAACTCACCGGTTGTGGGGGAACTTTATTAGTAGCTGCAACATTATATTTAGCATTTCTTAAGCATTACAAGAGATCCAATACAAACTGTCTTTTCATGAACATCAAAGAAAGAATACAACATATTTCACATTAAGCTGCCAAAACAAGTACATGATGTTAAACCCAAATGCTTGGGTTGTATGTACACATAATATTCAAGAGATAATATAATAGAGAACACGTATTTGCATTATATTTGATTACAAATACAATAAACATAACCAGACAAAAATAAAATTGGACCTAGGGTAGATTGTGTTAAGTCAACTTCTGTGCCCTGCCCTCTATGATATGAGAGGAAATATATCACTGGCAACAGGAAAAAACAAAGGCTTAATATCGTCATGAGGATAGGAGGAATGTGGTCCTGCGTTTTCCAGATAAACACAACGAATGATGAGAGCAGATCAGCACATTTCATCAGAGCATATGAACTTCATCAGATGCTGTTGCATTCAGACTAAGGAACCCATTCTTCATTTTTATTTTTGGTGTCTCCTCAATGTTTTGTATTTTGACCTTTAGTCAAACTTGGTAAAAGTTTAAATGTTTTTTTTCAATCTGTTGTGTTTTACCCGAACGCCACATGGAAAAAGATTTGTTTTACAGTATGGACAGGACACAGGATAGTCGACGGCCACAACGGGGCCGGATTTTTTGTGAATGGTCTCAGTGTTTCTCTCAATGAGAAGGATTTGTGAAGAGCTTGTTGAGAAGCTCTCGAAAGTCTGTCATTCAATGAAGCTCGGTTACAATCACAGGGTTGGAGGGGAGAGAATGATGCACTTGAGTAGCCGTCCGATCAGAAGACACTCCTGGATATGGTGAGAGCGCGTTCCTTTGCATATATCTTCAAGTGTTTGTGAGAGTGATTTGGTCCGTATGAGTTCACAACACAAGTATGTTTTTTTTTACTGTACTGTTTTACAATTTTTATGTGTTTTATTTGCCCTATTTGTTATTTTTATAGGCCATAGTAGGCACCTTCCTATGTAAACAGCAAGTCAGCTCACTGGGTTTTAAAACAGAGATGACATATGCCACTATCCTTTCAGCTGGGAATAATGTTGTCAGGTTTAAATGTGCAAAGCAACGGTTATGCGGTAATTGTTTTGGTGTGAGAACGTGTCCGTGTGGGTGCTCGTGCCAACTGTCTGTCTGAGCGGATGCATCGTCGCAAGTCACTGGGCTCGCATCCGCCGGCATCCTTTCAGGGTAAATTTACTGTTTAATAGTGGACTAATTTCCTGCGGCCATATCGAGCATTAAACGTCTGAACAGGTTCACGGATGAGGACGTATATCAGAAGCAGATCAGCGAGTGGGGAGGTTATAATTTTATCAGAATGGTGCTTGTTTGTGAGCCTGTTTGAGCCTAACCACTGCAAGATTAACCAAAACAACTAAGTGATCTTTATAAAGATGCGATCCTTAACTTTTTGTGGTTAAAAACAAACAAATTAGGATTTGAGGAAGTACATAATAAATACAGAATCATCTCACCCTACCCCAATTTGCAAATTTTATAATAACGATTTGACTTTAGCCCACTCCTTACGAAAATTACCCATGGTTATAGAAGGTTTCATCGGAGGCACATGCCTGGCCCAAAGTTAACCTCTGGTCTGTGTTCGATTATCGGTTTGGCTAGTGGCTATATAACTATTTATAATGCATTTATATTCATATTGAATTTTATTGGATGTTACTTTTAATTTTAAAACAAATTGTTGAATGGGTTGTGTAACTTTGTTGCATTTAAATTTAGCCAAGTGCCAGTTTTTCTATTGGTAACCCAAAATATTACCGGCTAGACGTCATTTTAACTTGCTTGCTAGTGTACTTTACATGTTATTTGTTTTGCTTGTTTTTAGAAATAATCTACGGGGACTCTTTTCTTTGCGGATGTGTACCAGAAGTTATTTTTGGGCCACCAAAGCGCAATAAAGTTTGTTAATGTTGTTGCCACTAAAACAGTTTATAGTTAAACCATGGTCAATAGACCAACAAACATGGTTATTACACTTTACCACAAAATAAAACATGGTTAATTTTCGTAAGGGATGTTAAGAAAACAACTCTGTAACCTACAATTGTATCAAGCAAAGATGGTGATAAAGAGTCAAAAGTTACGGATTACGGCTTTAAAGGTGTCTGTTGTGTTTGTGTTGAATGACACAAAAAACAGCAATAATAATGAAGAGACAGCATGTAACATTTTTGTTCGTCAAGTCTATTTTGACAACATCCCTGTGATTTTTTAAATACATAGAGCGTCGTTTTGATTTACTGGAGGCCCTATCACGTAATCCCTGCTTGTAGACTTGCCAACGTGCTTGTTTTCCCTGGAAAAACTGGCGCTTGTGCAGCACTTCTCATCCCTTCAGGCTTGGCTGAAAGATGCCTTATTGAATCTGCCGCTGGGTTCCTTGACAACAGTGAAGAACGAGTGGGTCGCTATTAGCTCACAATAAGAACACAGTGTCAGCACAGTCAATGGGCGGCAATCAGCTCCGTCCATATTTCCGGCTCTGTTGATGCGGGAGGAATAACTCCAGAAGCGGTTAGCATCGTTAGCGGCCCACCAATGCTAACCCGATTCACACTGTATTATAAAACATCCCTCATGTTAGCGTGTGGGCTGATGCATTGAATACACATATGCTAGTTCGTTTGTGTGGCTAGCGATAATGTTTTACTTTAAGGTTGCGTTTTTTGGAAATGAAAATAGGGGACGTAGTTGCCGTCGACTAAGACACGCATTGTTATCTACACTTTCAACCGCACCTTTTCAGTGTTATTCAGTGGTTTCAGGAAATTTGTCTGCAATGACGACAATTGTCGTGCTGGAACATTCTGCATGTTTGGCGGCTGTCTCTGGGGCACATGAGGTCACTCACCTATAAAAAACAGCGGGTACATTTTAATAATGCTTCCAATTTGTTGGCTAGTGACACACTATGAGTTTCCAGCATGTTTAAGGTACTTCAGAGCTCCTTAAAGTATTGCTGAGGTAGAATGGTTTGCTCAGGAACAAAGACGCTATAACAAAATGAATGGCAAAAATGATGTAACAAGTGGGAAAGCATCCAAGTGGTCACTCAGGAGCCCCATGAGATTTATTGATCGCTTTCTTTGTGTATATGTTTGTGCATGCCTTGCTAAAGGTATAAAATTAAGGATATTCATCTATACAAACAGAAAATGTTCATTTATAAGCCATATAATTGACAATAATCAATTTTGCCATACAGAATTTCTCCGGTTCCCATTTAAAAATGTTAATACCATGTACCGTACATACAGTACATTTATCATTTTCTTATTTCTAAAGTCTCTACTGCTGTATTTTGCAATATGCAGGTCTCTTTTCTTAAAAGAATCACAAGGAAATATGATGTACAATCTTCATTCAGAAGAGGAAATAGCGATTTGACCTTGACTTGTTAAAAGTGCATTGTGTTCTGATTTCCCTTACTAACATCCCTAGTCATCCTCAGATCATTTAATGGGTGGGTAGAGAATAGTCATAAAACAGCGTTGCAATTTAAAATGCAAGTGCATATCAAAGCATGAAAAGAGCTCTCTCACAAGATCTCCCACTGATGTCTTTGTTTTAGACGTACATTCATTAAAATTCAAGTCAGGTTGTGTTTCTTATCTTCTCGTTCTTTGCTCTTTGATGCTGCAATTTAGCCTGCAGATACGTTTCATTAGAATCACACCTGTGTCATTAACAACACCTGAAACTGTTAAGAGAAAAGATTGTTCTTGATCATGTTCGTAATTCACCCACATCGATTCCCGCGCACAGAACTTAAAACCAGCTACAGGATTTCCATTGGAAAATTTGACAAATCATTTTGAGATAATTTGCTTCTACAATGAGCAGTACTTTTAATCTTGTCATTTTCACAAACAGCTCATTCTGGCATAATACTTTAAAAGGGGTCTATATGAATAGCTCAAATTGAAATGTTCATGATTGGGCTTCTACAAACACCACTACATTTTTCCTTCACACCTTGTGTTGCCAGACTTTATGTTACTCATCTCTCTGAGATTAAGATAGCATTGTTATTTGTACATACTTACAATCCAATATCCAATAAGCAGTCTTGAATTGGTCTTTTTATTGACCAAACAAGAAGTTTGGTCCTTATTTTTAGAAATTCTATCAACTGTAGATGCATTTTACCATTGTTAACTTTTCAATCAACTCGTTCTCGTGCGTCATTCTTGCATGAAAACAAAAAAGTGCTGGACTTATCACATTACGCCACGCTTTCCTGTTTTAAACACAAACTGCCCTGGCCAATAGTTTGAATTGCTGGCAAGATGACAAAAGATGATAAAAGATTATATCCGGCTTGTTTCATTTATACAATGATTGATAACAATGTCACAACAAGTGCTACATATTGAGGGGTTTATTATACCCAAAGCAAATAAAGCAGCTGTTTTAACGGTCTGGAGATTTCTGTATTCACTTACAGAATTTAAATCTTGATATAGTGCCAACCATTTTTGAGGTGAGATTATTTTCTCTATGATCTCTAAAATAACACTGTTATGTTATTTACTCCATTTGTTGTGGACCTTGATGCGAAACTGGGATTTAGTTTTATTTTGCGCTATTTACTGCCATGTTTGTTTTGTTTTAGTATGCAAGATGGATATACTGTAAGAGGATATAATATAGCAGCTGTTTGAGTCAGATCATCCGTTTTATGAAACGTGATGTATTGTGCTAAAATTGAAATACTTTCAACTTCACGTCACAAACGCTATGTGATGCTACAAGAAAGGGAAGTTGTCAGGTAAATCATGAAATATAGGCTGTTCTTGGCTGTGTTGTGTGAATATTTGGGTCTGTGTAAAACGTAAAGGGCTTTCTGTCACAAACATGTCCTCTGTGCTTTCTCTATGCACGTCTCTCTCTGTAATTGACTGGCTGTACGTCTTTGTTTCTCTCAGGGGAATAGCATTTGGTCTTATTCTTCAGATGAATTCATCTCCAGTAACCTTGGTAACGTTGCATAGTGTCGGACCATTTTGTCTCACAGATTCTCACAGTGTCTTTAAAAGATTATGAAATCAGCTTTGGTACAGATGTAATAACATTTGCCTCTCATTAGGAAATGTATTTCTTGATAAAAAATAGAGTTTACATAAACATTTACAGATACATTATATATAATATAATTGACATTTTACATATACCTTCAGGCATTAAGCACACACTTTAATCCAAAGTGATTTACAATAGTTTAATGAAAATATAAAATGGGAAATAAGACACATTTTACGCACAATCTCTGATATTCACCATTGGTAAATTTATATTATATTCTTATATTCCATTACATTTATAGTCTTGCTTAAAGAGCTCCCAAAGGGTTTATTTCAGAATCTTTTGACTCCACCCAATAAGATAATAAGCCTGAATCATTTTAATGTTTAAATGGATTGTTTGCACAAAAATGATTAGTTTCATCATTTATTCACCTTATTCATGTCATTTCAAACCTGTATAAATTTTTATTCATGGTATCCAAACAACATTGGACCCCACTGACTTCCATTGTATGGGCACTTAACGATCGAGCCATTTCTTAAAGGGGTGATATGACACTGCTTAAACAAATATTATCGTTTGTTTTAGATATAATGCAATGTGTGTACTTTATTCAAGGTAAAAAAACGCTGTAGTTAAAAATCTATATATAAAAACAGTTTTACCTTTTATATACAACGTAATAAAGATTTTCAGTTAGTGATCAACCAGTGTAACGCCACGTCTCGTCGCGACTCAACAAAGACAATAAACCCCATTATAAACACAACCTCTAGTTGGAACATAATTACTGATTTTCAGGACTTATGTTGTCATTTTTGCATTTGCAGATCACACAAAGAAACATGCGCTACAAACAAACACACGACAAACTCAACTCGCGTTAGACCGTAACAAAGTCTTTTACAATGAAAAGATACTTACAGGCTATGAATCTGAAGCGCCAGACTGTCCTTGCGAAGTTGAAATGGTGTTTTTACCAAAAGCTTTCATGCACAGCCTTCCATGATCTCTCCCAGGTACATTCGGATTGTACTGTTCTGGTACAGTATTGTAAATAAAATTTAACCATTGGTTTTTAGTTGTCCGACGATTGGAAGAGCAAACAAATAGGCTTACTTTTGACAATGAAACACACATTGTCTACACGACATGGCTGCAGAGGCGACGATACAATGAGATTTACATGTACGCCCACCAGCTTGCGTTTACATTTGGGCAGTCTTTTAGTCAAGTCATACCACAAAATGACGTACATTCGCGGGGGTGTGATTACACGAGGCGCTTCAGGCAGGTCTAGGTGAGCATTGGCTTTTAGATAGAATTATACAATATAATTATTTTTTCAGACACTTTAATTTTTGCAATTTTACGTGTCTAATACATGCATGGGCAAGTCATACACTCACCTAAAGGATTATTAGGAACACCATACTTATACTGTGTTTGACCCCCTTTCGCCTTCAGAACTGCCTTAATTCTACGTGGCATTGATTCAACAAGGTGCTGAAAGCATTCTTTAGAAATGTTGGCCCATATTGATAGGATAGCATCTTGCAGTTGATGGAGATTTGTGGGATGCACATCCAGGGCACGAAGCTCCCGTTCCACCACATCCCAAAGATGCTCTATTGGGTTGAGATCTGGTGACTGTGGGGGCCATTTTAGAATAGTAAACTCATTGTCATGTTCAAGAAACCAATTTAAAATGATTCGAGCTTTGTGACATGGTGCATTATCCTGCTGGAAGTAGCCATCAGAGGATGGGTACATGGTGGTCATAAAGGGATAGACATGTTCAGAAACAATGCTCAGGTAGGCCGTGGTATTTAAACGATGCCCAATTGGCACCTAAGGTGTGCCAAGAAAACATCCCCCACACCATTACACCACCACCACCAGCCTGCACAGTGGTAACAAGGCATGATGGATCCATGTTCTCATTCTGTTTACGAAAAATTCTGACTCTACCATCTGAATGTCTCAACAGAAATCGAGATTCATCAGACCAGGCAACTTTTTTCCAGTCTTCAACTGTCCAATTTTGGTAAGCTAATGCAAATTGTAGCCTCTTTTTCCTATTTGAAGTGGAGATGAGTGGTACCCGGTGGGGTTTTCTGCTGTTGTAGCCCATCCGCCTCAAGGTTGTGCGTGTTGTGGCTTCACAAATGCTTTGCTGTATACCTCGTTTGTAACGAGTGGATATTTCAGTCAAAGTTGCTCTTCTATCAGCTTGAATCAGTCGGCCCATTCTCCTCTGACCTCTAGCATCAACAAGGCATTTTCGCCCACAGGACTGCCGCATACTGGAGGTTTTTCCCTTTTCACACCATTCTTTGTAAACCCTAGAAATGGTTGTGCGTGAAAATCCCAGTAACTGGGCAGATTGTGAAATACTCATAGCGGCCCGTCTGGCACCAACAACCATGCCACGCTCAAAATTGCTTAAATCACCTTTCTTTCCCATTCTGACATTCAGTTTAGAGTTCAGGAGATGGTCTTGACCAGGACCACACCCCTAAATCCATTGAAGCAACTGCCATGTGATTGGTTGATTAGATAATTGCATTAATGAGAAATTGAACAGGTGTTCCTAATAATCCTTTAGGTGGGTGTATAAAGGTTTGAAACACCACGAGTGATTAAATGAAGACAGATCTTTTATTTTTATGTGAACTATCACTAATTACAACACAGATGTCACAAGTAGATTTTTAAGTTGCATATAAATTTCGATGGAGGAATCTTCATTAAACGGTGACAGAAGTTGCTGTTTCATCTGTCTGTTTTCATGCAAGATTCTGTTCGTACTGTGCCTCGCATAATTAATTCATCTGTTTTGTTGGGTTCATGGTCAAACGCATATGGCGTGCAAGCTGTCTTGTTCATTTAAACCCACTGCAGGCAGTTTTAAAAAAAACTCATTCTCTGCTTCTTGGTTTGTAAGGGGCTTTGAGCTCAGCAGGTGCGCGGGTGAAAGCACGGTTTGTTCCGTCCTTTGTGCATTGCAATACAGGTTATTTAAATTAAGTCTTGGACCTGAAGATGCTAGTAATTAGGTCATAAGCATCATTAGCAAGGAAAATGTTCCTTCTTTTTAGGGATTTGGTCAAATGAGACTCCACGTCACACATGGGGTACAGAAAAAAGATGTTGCTACATAACTCCTGGCAAAGGCCAATATTGTGAGGTACACTCATAAACCAGTCAGGTGTGCAACAGTTGGCTACATGCAGACAGACTAATTAGCCAATCACTCTTCCTCAACAGTCTGACTGCGCATGCAGCCGGTCTGCAGGGACACCCGGTGAGCGTGAAGAAGGCTGTTTAACCCCACTGCTCCATTCGGGAGGCTATGAAATCCATCATGTTTTTGAGGTACTGCACAGACAAGAAAGCAGGGCGATGCTTACAACTCCAGAGGGCTTGAGCAGTTGATTTTTGGTGGCATTTTAAGACAAATTAAATTGGGCTGTACCAGCTGGAAAATACATCTTTGAGCATACATATTTTGGTAAATATTTTTATATCTTTTGTGATATCTTGATCCCAGTTTAATGTGCAGAAACCATGGAAAACGATGGTTAACCCCAAAATGAAAAGTTTCTTACCTTCATGTCACTCTAAACCTGTATGACTTTCTCTCTGCAAAACACAAAAGAATATATTTTGAAGAACGTTGGAAACGTTGTTGTCACATTGTTACATTGACCCTCATTGACCTCAATTGTATGGACACAAAACCACTGAGAAATTTCTTAAAATATCTTCTTTTGTGGTGTGCAAAAGAAAGAGTAATATACACGTTTGAACAACATTGTGGTGAATACATTTTTAGGTGAACTATTCCTTTTAAGTCCCTGTTGTGATCGTTATTACTTCCATATTTTGACGCATTTCAAAGTGAAGGGAAATTTCTTAAGAGAAAAATTGTGGGTGTGACTTTTTGTCTTTTTTGCGATTTGATTGGATGTATAAAAACATCTGTTGCATTTTGAAATGGATCTTGCAGACTGATAGTTGAAGGGGAGGAAATAACTGACGCTGCGCCAGAGCCGTCTAACATTCATCATTTAAGAGGGGTAGTCATTACAGGAAGGAAGTGCATTTTCAGATTTGAACTAAAGATTATGAGGTCACACAAATTTTAAAAAGAGAATGACCCACATTGATAAACTATTTACAATAAACGCTGCAATATTTCATGAAGAATAGGCATTGTCATTTTTTGTTTCACTGGGACTTTAATATTGCTTCTTAAATTTTAACCATTTGTGTCTGTTTGGTAGTGTTTTTTCTGCAATTGCAGACAGGGGAGTACTAGGAAAGTCAGTTTGGAAGCAGTTTTGTTAAGTGCCTCTAGTGTGGCAGATATTATACACCTCTATAAATCTGGACGTTTGCCTCCAGGCCCACTAAAAAGTGAGAGTGAACCAGCAAGCGAGAGTTGCTGAAGGTACAATCCTACCTTTTGCCACCTCCATGGCCTTGAGCGAGCTACTTGGCCCTGAATCGCTCCAGGGGGACTTAAACTGTATGTTGCTTTCGCTAAATGTTTACATACTAAGTCACGAGGAGATCTTCGGCCTCACCAGAGAGAGAACAGTGTTACGTTAAGGTAGAGGACTGAGATAGAACAGTGAATCAATGATGGAAACTGCTAGCCTGCTTGCAAACAAACCCATACACTTGATCTTTTGCCAGGGCAGTATAAATGGCATTACATAGAAGAATAATCTGGATTAACTAAATTTGTTATACTTTTAAATTGGCAGAAGCTTTTAATGTCATTTAATGTTAATGACCTGTAATAAAGTATGTTAAAGGGGGTTTGCCACACTTTTTTGCCAAAAACTCATTTCGAGGCATTCCATCGATATTGTCTTGAGTGGAAAATTTAATTTTTCTAGTGAAGGACTGTAATTATTACATGATTGTCACAGGTCCATTACTAGGCTGGCTCGACTGGGGGGCAATCACATATTCTGGTTGGCCAGATATATAATCATAGTTCATTGCATTTAAAAAAAATTCTGTGATGAATTTGATAACTTATTATAAATACTAATTACTAAATATTTATTTGTATGAGCTATTACATTTTTCGTCATTTGAATTGTCAGCTGGATATTTTATATATAATATGGTAATAGGTTTCTATTTCTCCATCACTGACTGGTTTTGCCTTTCTGTTGCAATGAGATCTTTAGTCTCCAAGTTTGAGAGACTTGTTATATACCTGAGGTCGGCCATAGGGTGCTCCCTAGTGGTGACTAGAGGAAATGTTTAATTCAAAGCTTCACTTAGGTATAACCTGGGAACAAGATATATTACCACAGTGGAGACTTGTGGCACTGTTTTAGCTATTGGATTTTGATTTTGAGATGTTAGTATTTTGGAAAAAGGAAACCACAGGCAGTACTGGTACATATGTATTCTGGACGCACGTATATAGCAAATGGAATATTTCTCAATTATTTCTCAAAATATTGTAATATCGGCGCGCTGAACACCACAGCATGATAATACTGCTTTCCCAGATAGATTGATAGATGTATGGTTAAATACCTATTAATTGATGGATGGATGGATACACAGTTTCTAAAGTATTTTTTCTATTCTTTTAAATATATTTTATTGTTTTTACTCACATAGAAGTATGCATATAGAAAAAGCCATAATAATAAATAAAGTGTGAAAAAAGACAAACATTTGACCAAAACCTTTCTTTTCTCCTTTTACCAATATTTTGGTACTCTGCTGGCCTCGAGTGGTCGAGAAGGAGTATTGCATGAGTGCAATATTTTGCAGAGGAATCTGTGTTGTTTTTCTGACTTCCATAGTATGTGGTTTCATAAATTAGCTTTTCCTCAGTTTCATAAACAGTATTTACAAACAAGGATTTTTTGTATCTGAAGAATGCCACAACGTGACGTACAATGTTTTGCATGCCACATGTATTTCAGGTGGTTGCTAAGGTGTTACTATATTGTTGCTAAACTGTGTTTTTTAGCACACTGCTGTGTAGTCGCTCAGATTTGGTTGTTGCTAGGTGAAGCCAACCCCCAATTATATTTTTTGTACTTCAGCATGAGTTTATGGGATGTTTCTGTATGGGCTGTCTTTGTTATCATCTTCCATTATCCGGAGGATATGTTACAAAATGCAACACGTCATTAGGTTTAAGATTCTGGGGGAAAAAACAAATACTAATAGCTATTCTTGCCCTAGCTAGCACCAGTTATCAGTTTAATGCACTAGCAGAAAAGATTTTTGGCCACATCAACATCACGTAACGCAGATTGGTGCGTAAATGAACTCGTACTTGCCGCACACGACAAGACATTAGGTGTAGTCCACATCGAAGTACATTAGCGGGGCCAAAGCCGCTTCTCTTCACCGCAGGTTAAATTAGCTGTAAGTGGGAATATATTGTCGGTGGCATCCAGTTGTTTGCGAGATGATGTTCTTGATGTGCGTCAGTTCTTGTCTGTCTGATTAGTGGCACAAACTCGGAGCATAAAAGCTTTTTTAAAATGCCACACAGTCAATAAAAGTGCGATCAGGAGAATTCCACGAAACAGGTTTGCGGGATTGCGCACGCTTAGACAAACACACATTCAGTAACACACCGACTCAGGGCTGTCTTCATTACGCTTTGTAGAAAGCTGATTGAGCATACTGGTTTCAGTACCTACCTGCTTCTTGTTTACCCACCCCTCTCTCTCTCTCTCTCTTTCTCTCTTTCTCACCCCACTTTCCACTACCTCCCAGATCTCTCCTCAGTCTCCTTCATCCTCACAGTCACACTGACCCAGGAAGGCTTGCCCTTCTCGTTCTCTAGCTTCAGTTCTGCTCTCAAAGCACCTCTCCTGACTCTGCGATGAGTTTGCCAGCAAACTCTGAACTTTTTTCTCTGGAGAGGATTGCGCGTTACCGCAGCGCCTGCATCAACGGCTCGCCATACGCCATCAACAAACCCATTGACATCAAACCCAAGAGGAAATGGTAAAGCTTTACGAATGTGATGTGCAGTGACACGTCAGGTTTTTTGCTGCGTGAATTAAATTTAGGATGGAGTGTGTCTGGCTTTTTTTGGGGGGGGGTTTGCATGCTCTTTATATTCGCACATCTTGCAAAAATAGAGATGCTACTGAAACTATATTCCTGTTGGCGCAAGATGTAATCCACAGTGCGATTTCTTCATTGGCAGGTATCAATATTCTTATTGCTCACGTTTAAGGTTTAAGTCTAGTTTTAAATGGTCAAGAGTGCATTTCAACAGGTTGGCTCACATATGATTTGAATGCTTATGGTTTATACTCATACTTCAGCTTTCTCCTTGACATTAAAAAATAAGGAATTTGAATGGAAAGCAAGCATGCGTATAAATCTCTGATGTTGTCTGGGCTCTTGGTTAATCATAGACGGTTTTATAGATAACCAGCTTCAGGACGGCGGTTATGAGTCCATTGATTTCCTTAAAGATCCTTTAATGCTTTCTGTCCCTTTTTATCTCCAGCTCGGTTAGATAGATGGCAATAAATAGCCTGAATTCAGTGGCAGTCATGATTCTGTGCCAGATGTCAGATATAATGGAAAATGGCATACATTTGTGTTAATTTAAGATGAATTTATGCTTGCATTGTTTAAAGGAGATGCTAGAAAAATATGCCCCTGATTTGTTATTTGCACGATTCGGCAAGGAGCAGGTGTGAGTCAATAGCTACAGTACACACTGAAAGAAAGCAGGGTGTGTGAGAGAGAATAGATCGGTGTGTATGGCTGTTTAAGACAAATGCTCGGCAACAGAGGGTCGCTATCAGATACGTGACCTGTGCTAATGCCAATAAACCACACGTAAGATGTCAAAGACACTAACTGTGTGTGGGTGTTTGTGTAATAAAGTACAGACTTAAATAGGACGGAAAGATAACACTTAGTTGTTGTATAGATTAATACATAGGATAGATAAATGTATAGATTCACATTCATCAGATGCGAGGATAATCGTTCTTATATCTATAACAGATCTGGCTTTTCTGCATCTTCATCTCTCAACAGTTATGTAAAGAGACAGCTGCATGTGTCTGTATATGTGCCCGGTTTTATTTCTTCTACGTAAATGCTGAGTGGGATGTTTGCTACACTTACCAGATTAAACATATTCAATGCATTTCAAATAGCTGTTGATTTATTTTTGTTTTATCAGGAATGGTTGTAGGGAAGTGGGAGTGTGAAATGGAGGTGAATTTGTGTGGGGACGGAGCAGTACATTTCTTATATTGAATACATATTATATGGAATATGACTGGACAGTTGCCTGTAAATGTCTCTATAGGTTATATACTGTACCTACACAGTCAAACCAAAAATTATTCAGACACCAGATATAATTTTTTAGATTTATTAGAAAAGTGGGCGCAAGACGCTCCAGTTCATTTGTGTAAGTAAAAATGGCAAAATAAAGTCAACTGTGACATATTATATCCAAAAATTCTTTGACTACCAGTAAAATTTATAAAAATTTGGGAACAAAGAGGTTTCATACACTTTGACCTGACAATGTTTTGCTTAATTGTTTGTTTTTTTCTAGCCTGAAGTCTCATAGTCTAAATATCAAGATGATATTTTTACAGAATGTTCTTTACATCATGTAGGATGTTTTAATATAGAAAACAGTAAATCACAAAAAATGACTAGCTGAAGTCTCATAGTCTAATTATGATATAATGCGCATCAACATTTGTTTTCAAGCATTAGTTTTGACTATGATTTTAATCTTTGACATGGGATTGCTCAGTCAATATAAAATATGTTCTTTACATCACGTACAGTAGGATGTTTTAATGTAGAAACAGAAAATCACAAAAGATGACTAGCTGGGTTTTCACAGGGAACATTGAGTTCATTACATTAAGATGAAATAGGAAATTAATAACATAATATAAAACTGATTGCAGTGTTATTTGATTTTATATTTGAGATCAATTCATGTCATGCCTTTGGGTTTAAGGTGATGTGTAAGGTGAAAACCTTGTTTACAGGTCTGTAATGGATTTAAGATGTCCCCTCGGTTTACACTTGACCGGAGATGACTTTACTGATGTCCTTATGTTATGCAATACACAGTAGACAAAAGGCATCATTTACTATGCCTTGTCTCTTTGGACCAAAAATCTACCCAGAGTACCCTTTATTATTCATGTTCTCCTAAAGCACTAGTTGGCAACAATCCACCATATTTCTTTCTTAAACACTTATTTGTCACGTCACCATTACACCATGTCATATGTGTAGGATTTGTTAATTCTTGTTTAATTTTTATTATGCAGAATGTGGTGCACCCTTAAATATTTAATGTAAAGAATTACTATGAACAGTTTTTGACAAATGAATTTATCCACTTGAAATTTCAGTTCAGGCAGTTTGCATATGGTGTTTTTGCAGTGACATAGATGACATGTAATATAGACGAATAGACAAATGTGCAAATGTAACGGTGTAGAGTGCAAGCACGCCAGACAGGTTTATAGGATGGATTATAGGATGATGTCAGAGTGACTTGGAGCTGCTTATGGGAGGTCTGTTTCTTCAGTAGACTATGGCTGGTGAATCTCTAGGTGCATCTCCGGTTGCTCTTTCTCTCTTTCGTGGCAATTTTGCTTGGACTGGACGCCAGCTTGATATGAGCTCACCGAGAGGCAAAAAAAGAAAACGCTGTTTCAAGTCACGCAGGTACACGCTGTACGGGCAACATGCACTTAGTGTTATCTCACACAGGCTTGCATTGCATGGACAGATACCTTTTCCAATCTGTACACACGATGTTTTGTATGTTTTCTTGTCTTTTTTTCTGTGTTATGAATTGTTTTGTTTTCAATAGTTGTTTTACTGTTTAACAGTAGTTGAAAAGCAATTTAATATAACATGTGATACATAAAAAGTGGCTTTTAAGACAAGATATATTTTTGTTCATTTTTTAAAAAACAGTTTGTAAAATGAGTCGTTTTTAAGCCGAAAATGTAGTGTTGGATGACAACTCGCCCCGTCTCTCCCGATTATAAATGGGTAGTTGACAGACTCATTTGCAAATGTGTCCTATGGTGTAGTGGCAAACATTTTGAAAAAACTTACAATTTTTATGCTATTTTATATGATAAATATAAAAAATAAAACAACCGTTTTAACAGTTTGTTTTCTAAATGTTGCTATGTCACACCATAGGACACATGTATGATTTATTTTGCAACTACCCAATAATTTAGCATTCATTTTAGTCATTATCTTACACCTGATTGAGTTAGTTAGCATTGATTTTATTTCTAGCGTCTGCTTTTTTCTCTTGTGAACACAGGGGGGCAATAATGGGCATAAACTGTTAAAGTTATCCTGATATTGAATATTTACTCTGCCTATGTTTGACAGCCCAAAGACACATATCATTAACTTTATACTTTTTTCATACGTCTGTGCTTGCTATTTAGGAGTCCAGCTTCTAAAGTCATAATTGTAATAATAAACATCAGACGATCTCCCCGAATACAGAATAAATCCCATCAAATATTTACTGACATCATCAAATGGGCGGAGCTTCAAATAACACTATTTGCCTTCACGGCACTGAAATGCCTCCATGTCATTGGTTGACGCAGGTGCTGTCGACTTTTGCGATTATACCCATGCGTCACTAAAACACTTCTGAGGGCCCTTGTGTTGGGTCTGCCGGCGAGCTTTGTACGAGATAACAACTACACTCATTTAAGTTTCATCTTAACGATCTTTTACTATGAACTTAAAACATGAGCCGAGTTGTAAAGTTCCCCGTCATTCCGTCCTTGCAAACACCGGGAGTTCCCAGCCCCCGGCGCGTCATTACTACGAGGGTCCGGGCAACATACCCCGCAGCCAGCCAGGAAGAGAGGGAGGAGGGCACGCACAAAGGGTGGGAGGTTCAGGAGGAAGAGTCCCGCGGCGGTGGGGTCTCCCGGTCAGCGCATCGAACAGAAGCAGTCATGCCTGGGCGCGCAGACGCACGTGAGGACTGAACCCTTACGCACACGGTCGGGATTATAGCAGTCGACGCTAACCGAGGAACTCTTCGTCCATTATGAGTATTATCATGAAGCCGCGGTCGCGCTCCACCAGTTCACTAAAGAACACAGACGGGTAAAGGAGAACTTTTCGCTGTCTCCTTTTGTCTGCCTTATTTTCTCCTGAGAGAAACGTTTCTTTTAACATCTTGTGCAACTCCTGCTTGCCTTTCCATTTAAACCCCCGCTGTATTTGCTCAACACATAGTTCCTCCTTCATTCCTGCCTTTATTTGGACTTCTCTGGCTGTTTTTTTGCTCTCTCTCTCCCGTTGGAGAGGATTCTGTTCCTTTGGGGTTGCTATAGACTAGGCGAGACATGTAAAAAGTCGTTCATGCGTTATGGTATGTCTCATAAATAAATCCAAAGTGACTTTTAGTTATGTGGGATGATGTACAGTCTTGTGTCGCACTGAAGGGGCTTATTTTTCCGATAACAGCCGGCTGCTTGTACATTATTGCGGTTATTACACGGCTGCCTGCCACGAAAACTGGACACGAAGTGTGAAATATTTTATTAGCTCATTTTGACCGAATGCAGGAAAAGCGGTTTAGTTTCGGTTTTAAAGTAGGAAACTACGTTCAAACGTCACGAACAGGCAAATTGGTTTAATCATTAGTAAATGTAACGACATATATGTTATTAAAATACTTATTTAGAACTCATTTTTGTGTAATATTGAACTGAAAATGGTTTGCAGCATCCGGGTTACAGGGCGTTATTAGGTTTTGGAATGTCGCGACTGGCCAATCAGAATCAAGCATTCAAATGAGCCGTGAAATAGTCGCAATAACAGCCGGCTGTTGGTACGTTATTGCGGTTATTACACGGCTGCCTGCCAGGAAAACTGGACACGAAGTGTGAATTTGAAATATTTTATTTGCTCATTTTGACCGAATGCAGACCTTCGGCGAGGAAAAGGCGTTTAGTTTCGGTTTTAAAGTACGAAATGACGTTCAAACGTCACAAACAGGCAAATTTGTTTAATCATTTGTAAATATAATGTCATATATGTTATTAAAAGACAAATTTAGAACTAATTTTTGTGTAATATTAAACCGCCCCTCTCGAAATGGTTTGCAGCATCCGGGTTACAGGGCGTTATTAGGTTTTGGAATGTCGCGACTGGCCAATCAGAATCAAGCATTCAAATAACAGCTGGCTGCTTGTACATTATTGCGCTTATTACACTGATGCTTGCCAGATGAGACAAAAACTGGACATGAAGTGTGAATTTGAAATATTTTATTTGCTCATTTTGACCGAATGCAGACCTTCCGCGAGGAAAAGGCGTTTAGTTTCGGTTTTAAAGTACGAAATGACGTTCAAACGTCACAAACAGGCAAATTTGTTTAATCATTTGTAAATATAATGTCATATATGTTATTAAAAGACAAATTTAGAACTCATTTTTGTGTAATATTAAACCGCCCCTCTCGAAATGGTTTGCAGCATCCGGGTTACAGGGCGTTATTAGGTTTTGGAATGTCGCGACTGGCCAATCAGAATCAAGCATTCAAATAACAGCTGGCTGCATGTACATTATTGCGCTTATAACACTGATGCTTGCCAGATGAGACAAAAACTGGACATGAAGTGTGAATTTGAAATATTTTATTTGCTCATTTTGACCGAATGCAGACCTTCTGCAAGGAAAAGCCTTTTACTTTCGATGTCATGCACAGGCAATTTGGTTTAATCATTTGTAAATATAATGTCATATATGTTATTAAAATAAATGTTTACATTTCATTTGTCAAACAACTGTCTAAATGATAAGGTTAACATGTGTTATTAGTTTTGAGAGGTTGTTATCTGGGAATAACGAACCTGCAAATGTCGCAGATGGCCAATCAGAATCTAGAGTCTATAAGAATGTATAAATGCCATCGCTGATAGCCTATATACCCTACTGCAGTGTGGCATGTTGGTAAAACTATTGTAATAAGCATTTTGCTCGTTCTTTTATAACTATTATGAATTTACGTTACTATTTAAACTGGGGGAGTGCTTGGAATAGACTTGAACTAATTATTTTGTCACACCCCGGGGCTATTTAAAAGTTTTCGTGTCATGCCCATGATGATCGCCTGACTTGTAAAATGGATTGACAAAAAGCTACTGCTGGATTGCAGCATGTGTGTGAGCTGTGCCTAAGGCAGACACCACCCTTTTCTGTCTTGTCCTGTCTTGTTCTCCTTTGTTTGCTCTTATTATAGACATATTTGTGATGAATTTAGAAAACAGATTTTTTGAGTTAATTGAAATACTCCTTGCTTGAATCTTGGAGCTGTAGACATTCTCCGCTTTGTGATGCAGTTTGACGATTCACTGAATAACTTTGCTGCGTAATTTCCTTCTTTTCATGCCGGAAAATGTATAGTAGGCCAGGAAAAAGTTATGTGGGATGCTTTTGGATGACACGTCTCCGCTAAGCCTTTTTTTATATCCTTTTTGTTTGTGTACATCTCTGTGTCCAAATTGAAAAAAGAGGTGAGGAAGAAGGAAATCTCACTGACATCTTAATGATGTCATCACCGTGTCGAGTAACCGGGTAATATATTGACCCTATTGTCTGCGATTTCTTATTGTAATGCGCAAAAGTAACTCGTGGTGCATGTCACACTCGAATCATTAAGTAACATTCACTGACTCATATCCTGTCATTCACGCTAAACGCATCGTTGTTGATACAACCACCCGTAATGACAGAGAGTATTGTCATCAGCTGAATGATATATTGTATGTATAATGAGTACACGAATTACGTACAGTACAATGCTATTTTCATTGTGTGTAAATCATTTGTTATGTCTTAGAAAGGCCCTTATGTTATCAAACCTCTTTCCACTCCTGTTGTTAAAGCTGTGACCTCGCATTTACACTTCAGCACCCTATCAGATAAATGAATTAATGGCAATACAATTGCATATGTAAATGCTTATATGTGGCCAATGGCAATATTGACAGTGCATTTGAAATGCGTGTTTAGGCAAACGCTTGTTTATCTAATGTCTGAACCATTAAATGTACACACTGTTGCTGACTACAGTTGTCACTCACTCTCATGGGAATGACTCGCGGATTCTTATTACTAAATACTAATAAATACATTTTGATTAAATAAGTCATGATTATAGTGATGGCAGAAAACAAAACAGTGCTGTGGCTTTACTCAGCCTTTAAGAGATGAGGAGTGACACCTGTATTTTATTTGAACCAGGAACCGTAAGTGTTTTTATACCAAAATCAAAAAATTTTATTCACCCTCATATCATTACAAACCTATTTGACTTCTTTTTGTGGGACACAAAATAAGATATTTTGAGAAATGTCTCAGTGGTTTTGTGTCCATACAATGGAAGTCAATGAAGGCCGGTATTGTTTGGTTACCAACATGACATGAGGGCAAGTCATTTAGTATATTTTGGTAAGCTATCAGCAATGTTTATGTGCTGTATATATTTTCAACACTGTAAACCCGGATAAGTTGCCAATACTAAATTGTTCTTGGTTTAAGTAAACTGAACTTGCACATTTTGATCAATGTTAAATTAAAGTTATTTTAAGTGTGACTTCAATGTTTCATTCACCATTCTCATGAAATGAAGTAGACAGAACTTAAAATATGTATTTTTAAGTTAACTAAACTCGTTTCTTTATTTAACACAATTCTTAGTCTTAATATGCATAAATTAAATACCTTGACTTATGAAACCCAAAATGAGGTTTCATTATAATGTGTATCACAAGAAAGTGATCGCTTCGCACTGCTATCTGTGTGCACTTAAAGATTTTGCGCAGATTCCTCAGACGGAGTTATTGTTCACAAACATTGAGCCGACTTTCATCCAAGCATAATGCTTGCATTTCCTCAACAAGAGCATGTCAAATAATTTTAACATCATAATAACGTGCAGACTCAATTGTTTAGCCTATGTATGTTCTATAAATTAGCTAATATGGCCAGTGTGCTTTATTAGCGGCTTTTTCATTCACTCTGTGCTAGATAAAATGCGTTCTCTAGCTTGTTCTGTACTTTTTGTCCATGGCTTTCTATCCGCTTTTTGTTATCACACATTGCTTTGCTTTATAAATAATAAAAACATAATATGATATAGGCTATCTTGTTTGTTCATACCCCAATTATAACTTGTACTTAAATTGTGACATAATTAAAAAAATTTTTTTCATAAAACATCACTTAAATAAACAAATATTGAAACGTTAGATTTTAAGCTTTTAATTAATTGTTGTTAAATAAAGACTAGTTAACAAAAAACTTTTGTTAAAACGACTGTTGTAGCGCACACCCCTTGTTATAGGTTACATGTAGCCTCCCACAGCCTAAGCACATGCAACACTCTTCTAAACAAAGGTGAAAAGTCTTTAACTTGACTGAAAACACATCAAATAATCATATTTAAAAATGTACTCTCCTAATGCAGTCTGACGCAAAGCATGCTGGGAATGGGAAATCTTTCTGGAACAATTGTGCTGACTTTACTTCTTTAAATTGGGTAAATTGAACAAGAAGCAAATTCATTTTGTTGAGTTTTAGTTAAAAGTTCAAGTTAAAAAAATAAGATTGTACTTTACTCCAAAGAAAAATGTGTTTCAGGAACTGAAAGTAGTTAGACATTTTTAAGTAAAAGTGAATCTGTTCATTATGTTGAACCTTTTTGTTTACAGCAAATAATTATTTAATACCTTTGCCACATTGCATGATTCGTAGGCAAGAGTTATTATTGCGTCCTTTTTAGCTCCTTTTTTCTATATTTGAAGCAAAATCCTTTTTATGTCATGATTGGCAGGAATATTCTATAAATAGTGGCAGTATTTTGGTGCAACTTCATATTATCACCAGAGGTACCATAATGTCTCTGTATAGTATTGCCTTTCCATTGTGTTGCAAAGTGTGATGTTCCACTTTCTGAATAACCCAGGGTCATGATCTTGTGCTCTTTCGTTCCGCTGTTATCCTCTAATGGATCATGTGCTATTAAAAATGTCCTACTGTATATGGACCGATGGCCACGTAACATTTTGTTTGCTCTGTGAAGGCAACTGTATATACTGTGACTGCAAATATTGTTGCAATAACCTGTTCTGCTAAAAAATTATATTTTCGTTTGGAATTTGGGAGAAATATTGTCTCAAGTTCACAGATGGAAATTCTCTGAAAAAATCTGATGGCAACTTAACCATGTAACAGTAAAACAATTTTGAAGTGGTCCCTTAGTTAAAAATATAGAAAAAAAACTTACCAAAGATAACTAAAACTTAAGATAAGAGAGGGAAATGCTATTTTATTGAATAGATTTGAAATATTTCTTAAATATTAATAATGTAAAACAAAGTAATATTAACAATTTGTTTGTTTTCCATGTACAATTGATTCGTTAACCACCCAAATGCAGTATACATGTAGACTGAAGGACATCCAGCTTACATTAGAGCTCCAGCATTAAAGAGGATTCTCTTGTCTTATTTCTGGTTCTGTGTGTTAAGTATTGATCAAGTTTAATTAGACATTCTGTGAAAACTCCTGGTAAGCCTAGTCGCCGTTACAGTTGTGCTAATTGGAGGAGATTAGTTCAGTACCAAAACAGAGGTATATTGGGGGACAGCCAGTCTAAAATAAAGTGGCTTAAACTACACGGCCAGAGGGATTGGGCAGGGCAGTTTCGTCCGCAACAAGAGCGAGCAAGAGCGAGCCAGTTGGATGTCTGATGGCGTAGATAGGGTTGCACTGATTACAGTTAATGATGTCTTTTGATTTCGATGGCTAGCCTTTGGGGAGGGGGCATTTTTAGTCCAATGGGACTTTTTATCAGAGTGTCTTTAATCATTCTTGTAGTTGTTTATACAAATTAGGGAAGTTGTGGTCTTATGAGAATGCACAATTTACTGTAACTGTGTAATGTGCAAGTAGAACGTGCTTAAAGTTTGTTAAATGTTGCTGTGTTTGTGTGTTAGTATCATGTGTAGAGATCTGAAATGTAAGCTTTGAAATAGCAGGATGTCATTACGTTGAATGTAGTCATGTGTGTAGCATCATACAACATGACGTCTGAAAATGTTTGAAGATATGTCTCATTCCACCAGATAGGTAACTAGGGATTAAAATGTACAGTCAGCGTCTGATAATTATCCAGTCTATAAAATGTAGGTAGAAGGTTGTTTATTCTAAGCTTTTTGAATGCAGAGGCCTTTTAAAATGAAACGGATTTTGATTGGCAGTCAATTATTGAAAGTGATCCCAACAATATCAGTCCAATTTATTTTCATCATTATAGTTGTGGTGTTCTCTTACATTTAGTGGGTTTTAAAAATCTATATTTATCGTTCTGGGTGTAAACGGGCCTTAACTTTTGTGCTTGCAACTATTTAAATTACTGCAACAGTTCTGAGCACCACCGATGTTTTTTTCATGATGAATCATGAGACGGGGATGTTCATTTTGAAAGAGTTTTTAAGGACCCTTTACTGAAAAGTGTGAGAGGAATGAGAGTTCAGTTTGGTGGGCGCAGAAAGTCAGCAGACCTAAGTGTTAAAAGCAAACGGGAGTTGTGTGGCTGTTAGTTCATGTCTGTTAGCTTTATAGTCATGTATTTGCTATAGTGCACTCCTAAACTAGCACATGTTTAAAATTTGAAGCATCTCTTTTTGTGAACATAAACTTTGGGGGTCTAGATGCGGTACTGTAAAACTGAACTATTTTTACATAATATTCCGTGAAAACACGTGCAATGTTTTGCATCCATGTTGTGTATTAAATAATTATGGGGTGTTTGTATTTCAGGGGTAAAAGCACTTTAAGTTAATTGGTAATCGAAAGGACGTACCCTGGCGTGTTTGGGCTTGTAACTTGTGTTGTTGTGTGACGTGAGCACGACCAAACTAAGGACAAGGAAAGAGAGCAAATGGAGACGATGGGAGTTGTTTATTTACCTTCATGCTTTACTGAAGACACGTTTGTTTTTGGCCGAGTAATCCCAATACTATTGTTTGCAAAATGATTGTCCATTTCCTTAAAATACCAACTGATAAAATAAGCTTTATTTTTTGTGTGATAGATGGCACATGACATATACATGATTACACAATATACGCTGTGTATGCTCTTAATGTCAAAAATGTATAATAAACAAATTTAAATACTTGTAATAGAACACACTCATGAAAACAATTCCAGTGTCTTCATTTACATGCATATTAACTCTGTGGTTATTCTAAGACCCGTGGTATCAGAGGAAGGCACTTTCTCTTTTGCATCGGTGCATTTGTGAAAGTTACAGTAAAAGGAGAAGCGTCTCATTCATAATGTATGTCTGGAGCTGAGAGCGTGCAGGCGTAAAGCCGAGGCATTCTTGTGATATGACTCAAGAGAAATAAGGGCAGCACATCTTCAGCACTCCTCACTGCTTGCTTAAGTTTTAACTCCGAATTAGTCATTTAATCTGTCTGATGCAAAAAAATAATGCGTGAATCCACTGTTGGTTTAATAATGTATAGGACCGGGTACTGACGCTGAACTGCAAGACTGTAGCGATTTGATCAAAGCCTTTTGAAAAGTTCTTTCTTTATCTCTGACATATTTACTCTCCGTCATAACAAAGTTGTGTACCTGGATTCACTGGTCCTTTATCTGTCACACTGTGCCAGAGTCTGCTCAGGGCAACAGCCAGTCAAGGTGCAGTTCGGCTTGCTAATGCCGAATTATCCGTCCCTTCCACACTTGCGGTCAGCATACAGACGATGACGACTGGCAAATTAAGACGCGATCCAACGTCAAGGAAATCCCCATTACTCCCAGGGGATTATGGGTCAGCACATTGTAATCACAGCAGAGGGGATGCCAGGTAAAAGGTAGAAGGTGTCCTTGCGAGACTGGGGAAACCCTTGAGTAGGCCGGGGACTGACCTCAACAATTTGATAATGTCATAGATGTTGTTGTTCTATTCTAAAAGCAGAAATCTTCACTTAACTTGTCCTGTTTAAGTTTATGCTTTAGTTTTTTTCACATTGAGTTCCTGAGCAATTTATGTTTTTATTGATAAATCATGTTTGGCACTTATTGATTTACTCCTGTATTTCATTCTAGTAATACACAAGGCAATATGTGAGTGGCTTATTGCATAACATTTTCCTTGCGTTTAAAAAAAAAAGGTTCTGCTGCGTGTCCCACATCTGACAACCAATGCTAACTGCCCCATTTTATGTCTCCGCAGCTTTGACGTTGACAATGGCACCTCATCGGGACGCAGTCCGCTGGATCCCATGGCCAGCCCAGGGTCAGGCCTCATCCTCCAGGCCAACTTTGTGCACAGCCAGAGGAGGGAGTCTTTCCTGTACCGCTCCGACAGCGACTACGACCTCTCGCCAAAATCCATGTCCAGAAACTCCTCCATCGCCAGTGACATGTGAGTAAATGTGTTTTCTAACTGTAAAACCAGTTGAATCGCATGTAAATTTAAAGGTCCAGTGTATGAAATTCAGCAATATCTAGTGATGAGGCATCTAGATAAGGTGCGTCCCAAATCGCGCACTTGTGCACTATTCTACGCCATTTTGTAGTAAAAGTAGTGCGAGTAGTGTGTTCACATTGATAATTCTGAAAAAGAAGTGCACTTCAAGAAACCGGATGATGCACTTTTTCAACTGTAAGTGGAACTTACGTATCGGAATGGAGGCGTGGCCATCAGACGATGCTCGAGTAAAACTCTCCTCAAGAGTGTTAACGCTTCAATCTGATGATGACTAAATGAATGCTGGGCAAAACATCTGAAAACTACACTATATGTACACTGTTTAAATTGATTTTTATTCGAATGCATTTTGCTGTGGGATTGACCTCATTTGCGCTCGTCTGGGTAAGTATAAAACGGTTTAGTATTCCATTTGGGATGATACTAAAATTCATGCACTAGATGGTTGACTGAATAGTGCATAGTTTAAGTGCGTAGTGTATAGTATGTCATTTGTGGCACAGTGATAGAAATACCTCATTCAAAGGTAATAAAAACATAACGCTTCTTATGTAAGGTCTTTATACATCTCTGAAAACATAGTTACGAATTTTATATTGCATTTCTGTCAATAGATCCTTCACAAATACACACTTGACTTTTAACATAACAAATGTAGATCCTGGTTATTAGTTTGAGACTAGTTGAGATTTTTTTGTTTACATTTCAGTCAGGAAGATGTCATGAGTATACATTTTCATTCTTTCTTTGCAGACATGGTGATGATATGATTGTAACACCTTTTGCACAGGTATGACGATGTTCAATAAATATGTTGTGGTGGAGTTTACAGTATGACTCGGTTTGAAAACATAACCTTGTGTCTTCTCTCAGGTTCTGGCGAGTTTAAGAACGGTCCGGAATAACTTTGCTGCTTTAACAAATGTCCAGCAGGAAAGAACCAATAACAAGTGAGTTATTGACATGCACAAACTTTTGCACACAGACTTTTAACTTATTGAATAAGTCTGTAAAGAGTACTGCAACTATATAATGAATTCTGAGAATGTTGTTTTCACCTTAAACAATGAAATGGGAAGTGACCGACTGTCTCTTATATTGAAGTCATCTTTGTTTCCTGTTTGCTCTACCAGGAGATCCCCAATGTGTAACCCACCTCCCATCACAAAGACCTCCTACACAGGTGACATTTCCTTACCTCCTATCTTTTGAATACTGTAATGCTTATTAAACTTTTATGTTGACGGTCATACAGTGTTTGCTAATGTGTCGATAGTGTCTGGATAGACACACAGATGGAATGAATGTTAAGGATTGTATCATGAAGTTCTATTTAATTGTGCATTTGGGTTGTTAAGTTTCGTAGTAAACTATGAAACACTGTCTGATGAAAGATTTGAGGTCGGCCTTGTGTGGCATCTTCTGCTATGTCTTTACCAGCCTGGGTTCAGCCTTCAGACATCCCATATCACAGCGCTCATGTCATGTTCTTTAAAGCCGATAAAGAAAAGTACAACACCCGCCATATTTTGCATTGGTCATCCTGGAATGTGACGCTCGTTTTTCAATAATTACGAGGTACAGCTTATTTTTTATCGTTTACCTTTCGCTCATGGCCTGTTTATAAAGGGATACTTCAACCAAAAAGGAAAACCATTTACTCACCTTCGAGTTGTTCCAAATCTGTATACATATCTTTGTTCTGATGAACACAGAGAAAGATATTTAGAAGAATGCTTATAACCAAACAGTTCTTGGGCCCCATTGACTACCATAGTAGGACAAAATAACCTTATAATATTCTTGTTCTGTTGAACACAAAGAAGACATTTTGAAGAATGTAGGATAGTAAACTTTTCACCATGTAATGTTTCCTACTATGGTAGTCAATGAGAGGCAAAATTTGTCTGCTTATAAGCGTTCTTCCAAATATCTTTCTCTGTGTTGATCAGAACAGAGAAATATATACAGATTTGGATCAACTCGGAGGTGAGTAAAGGAAGTGAAGTATCCCTTTAAGGTTTTGCGAAGTCGCAGGTGTTTGAACCAGAAGTGTGGTACTAAGCATTTGGTGGATGTTAAACACGGGCAGAACGTTCAGCCTTCGAGATAAAAAGGACTGATGTTATGGATTTATAATATCGATTTGTACCACAGGCAGCGAGCAGATGGACGCATTATACAATTTGGCTTCCCACGCTGAGTGCATATCTCATGTGTCCCACAAAATATATTTTGTTTACATGTCATGTGACCTGAAAAGGTGTCGAAAGGCTGTTGAGAGGCTTGTGGGTTTTCATTTTTTATCATTATCACTTCGTGCACAAACAATTCGTAAGTTTGATTTAGTTTAGCGTAGGAGAACTTTATACCACCTATTGTTTTGGTGAAATGTTACTCCAAGGAATGCTAATGTTTGCTCAGGATTTCCCGTCTGACAAGCCGATGACCCATATTCCAAATTCCAGTCCAGCTTTTATTTGCAGCTTTCCTGTCTGTTGAGCCAGTGCCCTCTCATGGGCTGGTGTATGATGTCGCGCTAAGCACGAGAAGAATGTCATTGACGTCAGTGCAGTCTCTTTCACAGAGAGTGACACCCCAGCCCTCTTTACTTCAGCACACATACAGAAAAGAGAGAGACAGGCCGACATAATGACTAAGATAATGTAAGCTTTGTTAAAGGAACGTACATGTGGCACATACGTTTGTCTTGCTTTGTTGCCGTACATGTTTCAACGTATCTTTTTAAGGCACAGCTGCATTGATGTGTGTGTGTCTTGGTCTTTTGTTGTTTTGTTTTGCTCATATTTATCTCAATGTTTTTGAGAAGAAACACGCATTCGTTTGTAAGCTCCCTTGAACCCAAGGGGCGTCTTAAGTGGCCTCAGGGTCTGATCTCGAAAATAACATTTCTAATCTCACTTGAGACTCTTATAATGGAAAATAACACAAAAGCTGTCCCATCATAAAACGTTTTTTGTCTCTCCGTAAAAAAATCATAGAGGGTCAAACATTAACCAGGGCTTGGGGTAATAAATGCCACAAATATTTAAAATGGCATCCAGCCCCTGTACTGAAGTCTGCTTTTTATCTGTTATATTTAATCTCGTTTTATTCTCTCCATATTTTTTAAAGTGAGACAGACATTTGACAAAAATGAATAGCATGTTGCGTGTTTTATATGATGATCCCTCCTAAAGATAAAAATGGCCCTTAAAGCAAATCTATTAGTGCTACTTCATAAAATAAATATCTAACAGTTCCTGACATCCTACCAGAAGTGTCTGCTGTATCCAAAGGACATTCTCTCTATCCGAACTTCTCAGCTCCAGATCCTTTGAACTCCATGCCAGGATTTAGCCAAAGTCCTTTCTCTCCTCCATGCAGCGGCACTGGCAAGCTTTAGGCTTGTGCTTCAAGAGGAAGCTCGGCTCACGTTCGGCTAGCGACACTCCACGGCTGCCCCGCGCTCATGCAGGGCATCCACCGCTCTAAAAAAATGAAACAGGCAGACGGGACCTTTGTTTTCTCTGGATGCGGTTCATCTAGCGTGACGGCTTAAGGACCGCGGACACTCACTTATCTGTTGCCGTCTGCCCTCTGTATGCTTTTCGCGTGCGCTTATGCATGAGTGAGTGTGTCTGTGTTATTGTTATGACACCATGCCTGAATGCTTTGTTAAGGACCAGATCGCATGCTTGTAGCAGCTTCTCGGATGCAGAACGGTACGTGTCACGCAAAGATGGGCCTTCCCACAGCAATGACATTTTCTGAGTCCCGAGACTGCTTTCACCCTGGCCTCACCACATGTAGGAGCATCGATTCTGGGATCGTCCGACTGTCATTTTGTTTATGTTGTGAAGGACAGCGTTAGAGCACGTGTGGCCCCTTTTATGTTTTGCTAAGGGATATAGTGTTCCCCGCTCCTCACAAGATCTGGACCTCATTTGGATCCCCGGTGTTCACTGGATGCACTTTTTATTAGCATCTTGATTTTTTTGGCTCGATTGTGAGCCCAATCATTCACCGTGGAGGGCTTCAGCGCAGCATGAAGAATTACCCATGCGTCCTGACGGGATATCCCAACATGGCGGTCTACAGCAGTTTGGGCCCTCTGCTGGGAGCCTCAGCTAGACCCCTCAAGCATCTGAGATCTGACTCCTTGCCTTCTTCTCTTCCTCCAGAGGAGGCCTTCCAGAAGCTGGCCACAGAAACCCTGGAGGAGCTGGACTGGTGCCTCGACCAACTTGAGACCCTACAGACCAGACATTCTGTCAGTGAGATGGCATCCAACAAGGTAAGATCATCTCCTGGGTGTTTCCTCAAATTATGCATGAAAGTATGTAGTGATATATGTTTATGATCTCAGACTTCAGATTCATCCTCACCACTCACAATTGCAATTTTGGACAAGTTTGTCACAATTCTTTTTTTAGGGTTTTCATGCAGTTTTGTGCAATAAATGCAAATGTGATGAATTAAGATCACATATGGGAGCACTTTTTGTGTTATTGGGAATGTTTGCTATTGTTTGTTGAATAGCGATACACTTAATCCCTACCGATGGTGTGTGTCTGTACTTTTTGCACACATTTATACAATGATCTGTTCATGCATGAACACCACACAGGCTAAGATGCTTTTATGGCAATTCATTCATATAAGTCTCCTTTAGTTGCTTTTCGAGTGTCACTGCATTCTTATGCTTTGGTGTATTTTCGGTTTGCGATAACAGCAGCAGAATCGTCATTCAGACCGCACTGAGCATGCCCACAGTCTCCAGCAAGGCCCTAGTACACGTACAGCATGCTAATCAGCCCTTCTGTGTATCTCCTCCAGTGCCTCGGACAAGGCGCCTCTCAAAAACACACACATCGAGATGCCTTTACACACAACAAGGCTGAATGTCCGTTAGAACTGACCAGCCATAAATAAGAGAACTATCAAATACTCACATTTCCATACGTCTCACTCAACCAAACCCCCCTTCCCGTTCCCTCCTCAATACCCAGTATCCATGGCAACGCACAAGGCCTGTCAGTGTGCTTTGTTGTATTAGCTCAATAGCAGTAGTGGCGTATCCCGTATAAAACTGCCTCTCTGTCGCCACACAAGTGTTATGTTCTACTGAACTGATATAAATAACACTGTTTTCTTGCAGTTTCAGGACACAAATAGCTACTCCTAATGTGTTATGAAGAACACATTTTTTTATTGTTCATGGATACACAGACGCTATTGTTTTCGGCAATAGATATTCATTTTTGCTCTGTGGTTACGTATGTCATCTATTTTCGTGGGGATTGATATTTTAGCTTTACAGAGATCTGATATATGGGAAGCACACACGCATTTTTCTTCATGTAAATATATTTTAAAACACTACACATTTGGGTGACTTTATGTATGTAACGAATATGAAACACACCTATGTATGCAAATGCTTCAGTTAAACTGCAAGTGTGCATAGTGATAAAGATCTAAAAAGTTTCACACTTATATCCACTAAGATGTTAAAGAAGTATTGGATATACACAAATATAGAAAACTGGTAGATATTATTTTACAGTTTTTTGACTTGAGTAATTTGTATCATTGTAAATGATAAAGTACTTATATTATATATATATTATATATTTAACTTCACTAACTTAACTGGTATTTTGACTCCACTACATTTACACTTTTACTTTCTTAACTTTAAGAAATCTAGTACTTTCTTTTACCAAAAACATTTGTGAGAACAGTTTTCAAAAAGAACTATATATGTACTGAAATGTTCGTAAGTATTAAAGGTAAAAAGCACTGACATGTTTTCATGAAATGTTTAATTATAAGCTTTATAATATAGAAAAAGTCAAATTTTGCCAAGGTTAAAACATTCAGATACAATACAGATACGTTGATGATAAATATTTAATACTTAAAGGAACAGTTCACCCAAAAATAAAAATTCTGTCATCATTTACTTCCCCTTTGAGTTGTTCCAAATCTGTATAAATGTCTTTGTTTTGATGAACACAGACAACACAAAGTGGAAAAAATTGCTTTATAAATTCAGCGAAACCTAACTGACTTAAATTTACTCTGAATCAATACCCTACATAGTATGTGCAGATAAAACCGCAATAAAATGTTATATGAGGCTGCAATGTACAGCAAGCCTCGTTGCAATCTAAGCACAGAAAATTGTGAATGAGCGATGCTTTTGATCTGCAATGTGTTATTATAGGGTTGCACTCGGGGAGAAATCTTTATTTAGGTCCCAGAAAACACATTTTCAAGAAATCACAGCTTCAAATTGTGTGATGTCGTCCCATTTTTTGCTCCGAGGCGCGTTTTAACACCCTCTAGATGTGCCAACAATAGAAACACAGGCCCCTCCGGCCGCGCAGACCTGCAGCAGCCTATTACCGTCAGCTCATCTGCTCCAGTAAAGCTGCAAATTTCTCAGCATCCCACTGGTGGTACACAGGGGCCAAAAGTGTGAAATAATCCCTCACTGCATCCCGCCAGCTCCTATTCGCTGCTTTTAAGCCACAGTGGCATGTTTCCAAAGTGTACCTGGCATACAGGTACATTTTTAGCAAACCTGCTCTCGGGGTACAGCTTTGCTTATGGATAGTCATTCAGTGGAAATGTTTTACATATATATTGAATATTATGTAATGCAACCATGAAGATGGGAGACTGCGACTAGTTTAAAAAAAGAAAATAATTAGTTATATATATTTTAAATACTTTTAATATGATATATAAATATCATTGCAGGAAAGAATTTAAAAATAATCTTACATATGTTTATTTGTGAGGGGCATGTGGTCGCAGTGGCAAGTTGTCACAGAGGATACTGGCAGCTTATTATAGGCTTATCTGCTAAATTCAAGCTATGAAGCCATTTAAAAAGCCAAAATAATGAATAAATCTGCAGAACATTTAATCAGGAACATTGTGACAACTTGCCCCAATTTAATCAGACTTATGGGTCAAATGTTAATGATTGAAAAGCTTTGAGACAACTAGCCCCGGGCTCCCTAGAAACTGCATACGCCATGTTTTCTGTGCTTCATTTACCAGCACAGCGTCATTGGTTTATTTCGCTCACATATGGTCTCCATCGACTCCCCTCTGTGGATTTATGTGAACAGACTGAATATTTTATGCGTCTGGTTGAGACGATATCCAAAAATCACGTCATGCAGTGAAGATTACCTCACCCCTCTTCACACACACACACGTACAGGCGAACATGGCGTAAACATGCAATAATAAGAACAACACACAATGACCGTGTTCTTTCGCAGAGATTTCTGCTCCATTACAGAGCTCTCTCAGAAGGAACACAGCCTCCAGCTGAGATGTGGGAGGGGTCGGAGGGAACAAAACAGTCCCAGAGGGTTTGCATGTAAGCCCGGCTCGACCAATCAGCCGCGCCGATGATCTCATTCCTATCGGGAGAAGGCACTCGATTGGCGGGGGGTTTTCTCAGGCAGGGCTCGCACCTGAATAATGGTGTGAAACGCAGCCTTATTAGGAAGCTGGGCATATTTTCCTTCCAAGACACACACTTTTTTCACTCGGCGGTTGGAAGACCGTGTGCGATGAGCGGATGCAGAGATGCTGTGGCTTCTTCACACCCTGCTCCATGTTGTCAGGTTTCTTAACATTGAGGTTGTCCATCACGAGGAATGCCGTGGAATATCTGGAGTGTTCGGATGCTGCGTAGCATCATATCATGGTATTTGTTGGTGTCGCTAAAATTAGAGAGCTTCTTTTAGACCTCCGGCTCTGAGCAGTTCATATTGGTCTTCGGTATTTTTAATCTCATCTTTTGTCTGGATTTACTCGTTCAAAATGCCTGAAACAAATTATTTACTGTCTGTTTCTTGGGGATATATAAAGGTGAGTTAATGACCCGAGTGATTGTATTCTTTTATTGGAATGTTATTGGATAAGCTCCTGTTTTTCATTTATGGTTGCACGAATAACTTGATGGTGATGGATATTTAGCGAAATTTATTTCAACTATTACATTTCTCGTATAGGTACGTTTTTGTTTCAAACGCATATTGTACATTTTTCAGACCTCGACACGAATGTCCTGTTTTCATCAGCACAGCCACAACTAGTTTTTACTCTGACAATAACCATCAATAGTCAATTAATAATCTTTGTTTCTCTATACAGATACAGATCTGTTTCTTTAAACCCAAGTTTTTACAAAAAGGTATTTTTAAATAACCCACATCACACTGTTGCCGAGCTGCGTTAGCTGTTTGCGGATTGGTTTTTAAAGGAACTGTACACCCAACAATTTTAATTCCGTCATTATTTACTCGCCCTCGAGTTGTTTCAAATCTGTATACATTACTTTGTTCTGATAAACACAGAGAAACAATAGTACCACCATTGACTGCTTTTCAATATCTTTGTTCTGTTGAAGACAAAAGAAGATATTTTGAAGAATGTAGGACAGCAAACAGTTCTCAGGCACTTTTGACTACCATTGTTATTTTTCCTACTGTGGTAGCTAATGGTGGCCAAGAACTGTTTGGTTACAAGCATTCTTCCAAATATCTTTCTCTGTGTTCATCATAACAAAGACATTTATACAGATTTTAAACAACTCGAGGGTGAGAAAATTATGACATCATTTTCCTTTTTGGGTGAACTGTTCCTTTAAAGGTGCATTTTTTTTTGTCTGCAAATCGAAATAGAAATAGTTGACAGACTTCTTGTTTTGTGGCGTCTATCAGCAGGTCGGTTTGACCTGACATTCTTAACAGTGTGAGAGTATTTGTGTTCTGGTTCGTCTGAAGTGCTCAGCCTTGAAATTAAAGCATATCTGAAAACCGATATCCACACGTAGATAAAAATAGAAAAATCTCTTAATGGTTCAGAAAAGGAAAGAAGGGAAAATGTGTGTGTGTTGTTCTGAAATGGATTTTAGAGGTGTTTTTTCCAAACAGCACCACAAGCATCACACCTCCACACTGGATATTTTTACTTTGAGTGGAATCTATTTCCTGTCTGTTGTTTGTGGTTGTTTGTCAGTGAATTCTCTGAACAGTTTAGTAATAGTTTAACATTATGCTAGTATTTTCTTTTAAACGCAAAACAATAGGTGTAAATAATGTTTTTTATATTTTCAATAATGTCCTCGTGGTTTTTCTTTTTCCCCTCCACAGTTCAAAAGGATGTTGAACAGAGAATTATCTCACCTGTCAGAGATGAGCCGGTCTGGTAACCAGGTGTCAGAGTTTATCTCAAGTACATTCTTAGGTGAGACCCCCTCCAAAGCACACAGAATATATATATATATATATATATATATATATATTTATCTTGGGTAGTTAGACTAAAGTTCAATAATACAGTTTACTGTGATAATTGATTTGCCTTAAACTCTTCCTGTGCACATGTTTGTTTGCATTTCTCTAATATGTTGCTCACTTTCTATCAAAAGTAAACATAACAAATGCTCTGAAACTTTCTCATGAAGAGGAAGTGTAAACAAAACCTATGACAACAAGCATGTATATATCCAGAGATTGGCAGTATTTTAATTAAATATATTTGAAATACGTATTTAATTACTTTTGAATATTTTGTAATTTGCATTTTACTTAGTAAAAAAGTCAAATGTAATTTGTAATTAAATACTTTGAGAGACTGTATTTTGTATTTTAAAATACTTTTTCAAATGTCTCATTTTATTCTTACAATATCTTTCACCACCAGGCAGGGGTGGCACCTCTTGTCCAAAAGGGTGGATAAAAATGTTATACTTAAATATGCACAAAAATTTGCGCTATCAATAATAATTTGAACTAAACGGCTTGTGGCACAGCTGAACACTACTAAAAATATTATTAAAAATAATTTTCCTAAACACTAAAGAACCCTCAGGATGCGTTTTAGAATACTTTATCTTTCTTCTGTGAATCTAACTCCACTGTTACTCTCGGCCTTAAAATTATTGATTGTCAAAATTATTGTATTTTTGTATTTTCAGATGTCAAAGTTTTTACAGCAGTATTTAATTTAAATTCATTTTATTAGTAAGTATTTGTAATTAATAAATAAATACTTTTTGATATATTTGTGCCCATCTCTGTATATATCTTTGTATATGGTGAGATCACAGTGAAATAGGAAATGATAATGTAGTTTACAGTCATAAAAGTCCTTGTCATCGTAAAGTTATCATTGAAACCGATACAGTCACATGTTGGTGCATATAACATTATAAAATAAAAATTTTCAGCGGGGGCAAAAATTTTAATATAAAATTGGGGGGCTAATTTAGTGAACTATGACAAATGATTTTCCACAGAAAGCATCTCGGTCACGTGACTGCTGCGAGACTGAATAATCACGGCACTATGAGATCATTTCTTGACCGTAGCCCACCACTGATTTACAACACTGCAAATACAGTTGCAGAAAAGGCACACGCTGTGATTTTACAGACAACCTTCTCTGAGATCTTTTTTTTTTACAGACAAGCAACACGAGGTGGAGATGCCAACGCCCCAGTCCCAGAAAGACAAGGAGAAGAAGAAAAGGCCAATGTCCCAGATCAGTGGCGTAAAAAAACTAACGCACAGTTCCAGCCTCACCAACTCTAACATCCCCCGATTTGGGGTCAAAACAGAAACTGAGGACGAGCTGGCCAAGGTGTGTGTGTATTGTTAAATTCACCATTAAAGTCTTAATCGAAGAAAGAACCCTTCTAAAATGTGTCTGATGTCCTTTTAGGAGCTTGAAGATGTAAATAAATGGGGCCTTAATGTCTTCAAAGTCTCTGAATTTGCTGGAAACAGACCTTTAACAGTTATGATGAACTCGATATTCCAGGTACATTTATATTTTTACACTTCCTAAGATATTTTTATTGAGTTTTTATTTTTCCTTCCTAAATTGACACTGTGTGTGCTGTCTGTGTCCCCTGCAGGAGAGAGACTTGCTGAAGACGTTTAAGATTCCCCTTGATACCTTTATCACCTATCTGATGACTTTAGAGGACCATTACCATGTTGACGTTGCCTATCACAACAACATCCACGCTGCTGATGTCACGCAGTCCACTCACGTTCTGCTATCAACTCCTGCCCTTGAGGTACCGTACCGTCCCTGAATGCAATGCTACGAGCGGGTCATTTTTGGGGGTTATTCGAGTTAGTTAATCTTGGTTTTTTTTATCGTTTTCAGGCTGTGTTTACAGATCTGGAGATTCTCGCTGCCATATTCGCCAGTGCGATCCATGACGTTGATCACCCTGGTGTCTCCAACCAGTTCCTCATAAGCACTAGTAAGATTATAGCAATCCTCTTGCATATCAGAGTTATGTTTTCAGTTTTATTGCTGTTTTATTAATATTTCGATTTAGCTTTTCATTTATTTTCATTTTATTTCATTTTAGTTATATTTAAAGCTATTTTGTTATGTGCTTTTGTCATGTTATTATTTATTTATTTATTTATTGCAATATAAGTTTAATTTATTTTTGTTTTAGTTAATTTTTTATTTATTTTCACCCAATAGTTTATGTGCCTTAAGGTAGAACTTTATAAATGTTTATTTCAGGAAAATTTTTAGCAATTCAGTTTTTTTTAATGTTTTATACATTTAATTTCTTTTTTGTTTATGTTTTATTTATTTCAGTAATTTCAGTGCCTAAATTAATCCGATATTGTATTTATTTTTCATAAAAAAAAAATAGTTTTGGTCTTTAACCTTTTCTTATATAGCCAAGAATCTGCTCAAACATAACAAAAATGTGCCATGTTTTACACTTCCTATAGCATTATGCTGAGTTCACACCAAACGCGAATTAAGCCATTTGTGTGAGTAAATTCCATACCAAGTCAAAGCAAACGTCAATCGCGAGCAAGTTTCTCACTTCCTCGCAAGTTGAAAGATACTCGAGCGAGAATTTTGTGCGAAGAGCTCATTGACACCCTCTGTTTGACACTTCCGGACGTGTGAAGACATCCTTCACGGGATGTTTTTCGCGTCACTCGCGCTAATCCTGGGAGTAATTAAGGCGAGGAAGGCGATGCTTCGCGTTTGGTGTGAACACAGCAATTACAACCAAAAACACGAGTAACTACAGTAGATAGTACATTTTTATATTATTTAGAAACAAAGGGGATAAATCTCTTTTGTAAAATATTTTCCCCAAACACTCTTCCTAGAATTCTGTCTAGATGTGACTTGCTTCAACGTGACACCGTGTTTTGATGTCTAGCAAAACCACTTGCAACTCGTGCATGGCGTTAAAAAACATGCAGTGGTTTGTAGAAAGATCAATCCGATTTTAAATCCTTTATCAGGTGCTGCACCAGTCAATGGGACGGTTTCTCATTTTATCGATGCATGTTCTGGGCGGCTGCATGTGTCTGTGATTCATGGTCCACGCTCACGTGTCCTGCCCACACAGCTGGTCAATCTCCTCAATGACTAATGGAGAAGAGTTGAAAAACCAGCGGTGCTCAGCGGGGCTCAGTGATGAGAGGAGGGCCTTATGTTACTCTCATGTGGCCATCAAGTGGGACCTCTTAGAGGGAGTTCCCATTGTTGAATATTCGCATTGTCCCATGTTGAATATTCACTCACTGTGGTGTCATTCCAGACCTGTATGCTGTTTTCATTGACACAGAAAGAGAATGATCCAGTGTTCATCCACCATTTCAGAATGAATGGCTTTTGTTGTCAATGACGTCATGAGATTTTAGAGCTTCGCCAATCAATAAAAAATGAATTGTATTTGAAGAGTTTCTCACACTAAGCAATTGTATGGATTAAAAATATAGAGCTCGGGTCATATGGATAGGTTTTATGGTATTTGTGCACTATACGTTTTCTGTTAGAAATTACAGGACCGTGCACTAGCAGTTGGCACACATGCTGTATACATCCTCATCCCTATCAATAATAGTACCAAAAGGGCCCAAAATCGTTTTTAGAAGATTTAATGAAGATTTAATGAAAGTACGAGAACAATTATACTGTATAAATAATTGTTCTGCCTAACTTCTCTCAGACTCTGAGCTGGCCCTCATGTACAACGATTCGTCTGTGTTGGAGAATCATCATCTGGCTGTAGGCTTCAAACTGCTGCAGGAAGAGAACTGTGACATCTTCCAGAACCTGACCAAGAAACAGAGACAGTCACTCCGCAAGATGGTCATTGATATCGTAAGTCAATGATATCAAACGCTTTTGACTTTGAATGGCAAATCAATCAATCAATGTGTATATAGCACATTTGGAATATCATAATATGAATACTTTATTAACTACATTGTTCACACGTGATATTTATAGCCGTTTTTAAAAATTCAATTAGGTATTAAGTTATTCAATGACCCTTCTCTCTTATTGATGTTTGGTTCACTTTGCAGGTTCTGGCCACAGATATGTCTAAACACATGAATTTGTTGGCGGATTTGAAAACCATGGTGGAGACCAAAAAGGTGACCAGTTCAGGGGTGTTACTACTGGACAACTACTCAGACCGGATACAGGTGCTTTGTTAATCAATATTTCATAATGCTATATATTTGAAGATGGAAAGGTAACAGTACACATAAACTATGAATATATATATACAGCCCCGGTAAAAATTAAGAGACCATTACAAATTTTCATTGAATTAGCATTTTTAGATGTATTGTGGCCATTCCAGTCCAGTGTCTGTTGAATTTCAACTAAATCAAACCTCAGGAGTCATCCAACAGTAATGTGAAAGACTGACATCATGACAAGACGCATGAAATTATCACATTAAAAAACAATTCTCCTGAATACATGTACAAATATTACTGTTGTGTTGCTTAAAACTGAATATGTGCTTAACAGTATTTGAGGTCTGAAAAAATACAGAACATCCATTCTGTTATTTTGACCTGTTTCTTAGTTGTCATTTTCTGCTAATTAATGCAAATGGAGATCCTCATAGATGACTTATTTTTGTATGCAAAACCTGGAAGCGAGTTAGCATTTTAGGGGTAAATCGCCCGAAATAAGGTCTGTGGTAAACAAAACCTCTAAATATTTTCACGTTTTATTCGTTATATGACATAAAACACACCAGTTATAATCCGCTTGTGATTTTTTCCTTTGGCGGGGACGTTAGACGTCATCACGCATAAAAAGCTCACAAATAATGCAACATGGGCACAAATCTCTTCAAACGTAGATGCGGATTCACAGAATTATTACTTACCAGGGAACACATTTTTTTTTATTATTATTTACAATAAGCTTTTGTGATGAGAGTAATTAGTCTTTTAATATCTCATGAAGTTATATTTGTTGTAAAAATGTCTGACAAAGATTGTTATACTGAATGACATTTTAGTGGGCGTCTTCTGTAAATCAGGGGAAAATGTATGATATTTATTTTTTGCACATTAAAACACAACAAAAATGCAATTAAATTCAACAATTACACTTATTATGCTTAAACCCTTAATGAATGAGCGTCGGACTGATTCTGGATTTTCTATCTCAGGTCTTGCAGAACATGGTGCACTGTGCAGACCTCAGTAACCCCACCAAGCCCCTGCAGCTGTACAGACAGTGGACGGACCGCATCATGGAAGAGTTCTTCAGTCAGGGTGACAGAGAGAGGGAGCGTGGCATGGAGATCAGCCCCATGTGTGACAAGCACAATGCATCGGTCGAGAAGTCTCAGGTATGACAGCCCTATATACATATTTCAAATGAGTATATACAGTATATTGATAAACAACGCCAGTAGCTTCAGATAAATATTTAGATACTAAGAAATACATGACACACTATTCCTTCCAGCCCACAGTTTTTAAAACCAAGACAAATCACCATTCCTCCTTAGGTGGGCTTTATCGATTACATTGTGCACCCGCTGTGGGAGACGTGGGCTGACCTGGTGCACCCAGACGCCCAAGATATCCTGGACACGCTTGAGGACAACAGGGAATGGTACCAGAGCACCATTCCACAGAGCCCCTCTCCAGCGCTGGACACCAACAGCGATGGGCGACGCACAAACGGCCAAGAGAAATTCCAGTTTGAACTGACTCTAGAGGAGGACGGAGAATCCGACACAGAGAAGGACAGCGGAAGTCCTCCCGATGATGAGGAGGAGGAGGAGGAGGAGGAGGAGGAGGAAGAAGAAGAAGAGGAGGAAAACAGTTGTAGTGACTCTAAAACCCTTTGCACGCAGGACTCTGAATGTACAGAGATCCCCCTGGACGAGCAGGTGGGGGACGGACGGGAAGAGGACGACGAGGAACAGGAAGAAGAGAGGGAAATATCAGAAACCTGTGTTTTAGAGGAGGACACTGCCAACACATAACATAATATGACACGGCACCTGAACTTTTTTATACGAGAGATGAGAAACACTTATTTATGTTTTTTCCATTGTCTGTTTTGCATACATCGTTGTTTTGAAGTGCTTTTTAACGTTCGCCTTTTTAACCTGGTTTTATTTTTCGTTCCTCGCTCTTTTGCATCCACCAGTTGCAACCATTTTTGCACTCAGGAATATCTTTTCCACTTCCACCTTTCACTCATAGAAACAAGATAAACGAAAGGTCGAAAAAAGCTTGAATTTGTCTTAGAATTCCTGTTTGTGACGTACTGTTTTTCTTTTTTGGGGGGGGGGTGAAACAGTATTTTAAAAACATTGAACGTAGAAAGCAGTCGTGTGATTTATACAGATTTTTCACCAAGACACTACTTCTGTCCATCTGAAAGTGGTTATCGGAAGCATTTTAGCGGATACATTTTGGTAGAAATGACTACATGTTTTGAACCTCACGTCTTCCTTGATGCCTTGAATGTGTTATTTAGCTGGATTTAGCTGTCTGTTTAGTGTATCGAGCATTATTCAAAGTGAACGGACATGCTACCAAAGTGAAAAGAATAATGAGACACAATCATCTGCAGATTCTGACATTTTGTTTCAGATAATCATATTTTCCATGAATCAGCCATCTTGTTCTGTTTGCTGCAGCCATTCTACATTTAAAAATAATATTTTTAACATAACAACAGTCTACAGTTTGTACAAATATGATCATATCTGCTTACTGGACAAATTTGAACCTGAAAATCAATTTTTAGAAAACAATAATAACTGAGGATTCTGGTCTAAAACAGATATAAGCCTTAAATATAGAAATGTACAAATACATTCTTGCGGTGAATCCTGGGTGTCATTAATATTCATTAATAAATTAATTTTAATATTCATACTAACTTACTGATAGTAATAGGTGAAGTATTATAATTATCATTATTATGTTTTTATTTATATTGTGACTGTTGGTTTGGGCTTCATCTTACTAAGTAATTTCCCAGAATTCATCTGGGTCATGGTTGTTTGATTGCGTAAGTCCACGCCCACACCTGACATAAATACTTATTTATCTCCATTAACCAGTTTCTTTTATGATCCCATGACAAACGGCTTCATTGCAACATTTTTATTGTATTTATTTTGTCTTTGCCAAACATTTTCACTCATAAAGATTAAATTGCTGCTGTACTCATCTTTGCCAAGCGTCCTACTGTAGAAACGTGGCTCTATTATTTTCCCTCTTTCATTATTTATGAATGCTCTTTGATGTGCCGGTAGCATATTCTTAAAGCATTTTTTTCAAACTGTAGCACCAGCGATGCAGGCATTTGAGTCCGTTCTCCTGAATATACTTTAATACATATGCAGTAAATAGACTTAGTGAAATGTATATAATTCTGTATGATACTTAAGCATGTCATTACTTTCTCTAACCGCTTTATTTAAATCTCAATCCGTTCTTTTTGTTAGGTTCCGTTTTTTATTGTATCCATTTCCTACATTGTTTCTCATTTCTCTCTGTTTACATACACGTATTTATTGTGCTGTACAGTACATATTGTTGCTCTTACCATGTTGTTGTAAACGATTATATCATCCCTTTTGGTGATGGTGTTGTATTATGGAACTCTTACTGAGAGAATGTTTGTTATTCTTAGTATATAATAATCCCATTGTTATGTGTCTCTAGAGAGATTGCGTAGAGAACGGGGAAAGCCAAATGATAGTCTTTATTGTGTTTATTTTATTTTTATTTTATTTTAAGAAGAAAGTGGTTCTGTGGCCTGAGGGTTGTGCCTTACAGATAGATCTTTAGTTTTTAACCTCTTGCTGCACTAAAGTAACTGCTGGTTGGAAATTGACCTTGATGTTGCTTGTGTTTCTCCTGTGTATGTGGGATAAATGCTCCCAGAAAACGAAACGAAACATGTTTTGTAGACAAAAGTGTCAGACCTCATTGGACAGGGTAAAGCAGCCCAGCTACTGTATAAGAACCTCCATCGCGTTAACGTCTATGCTGTGTTCATTTGACTGAAACAGGCATTCTGGATTATCTAGAACATTTGTTTCTTGCAATATGAAAGAAAGAGAAACACATTTGTGTCCGGGGAATAACAGGGCACTTTGATGTCTAGGTTAAAAGAGGGTTTGAGACATCTTCACCAAAACCAAAAGCTTCAAGTTTGGACTCATTGACACATATACTGTAGATTCTTAACTGCCCGAAATGTATGAAATCAGTCTGTACTTTTTGTTATCTTTTTAAATCACGAGAGAAATACACAAAGTGAATTTGAAAAAAACGAAATTTAGGGATAACTATTTTTCTGTTGCGTGACTTGAATGACAAATTGTCTGGAGGTTTCACAAGACAGCTTAGTTGTTTATCGGGCTCATTGTTTATTGCAGTCTATTGGATAGAACTGTAGAAATAAACATTTACGTACGAAAACTAGTAAAATCAAATAAAAATGTTTTTATATGCACCAAAATAAAAGCATGGGTTGACTCTATGATGCCTTTTGTTTAATTTGAAAATGACCTTTGAGTTCAAATCTAAGCAGTCGAAGAAGAGAAATGATTATGTAAAAACAAGAATGAACCGGGACTACAGGACCATGTCAAGGCCACGTTTATTTTGTCTGTACTTTTAAGCTTTCTTCAACTTTTTCTGTACATACAGTTGCATTGAAACATATCCAAACTCATCTGTAAAATGTCAGTACCCTCTTAATACATTACGCATACGTTAAACACACATATAGAATTTATAAATATGTAGATGTTTATAATTCCCCTGAGAGACATGGGAATGATTGTGGATCCTAAAATTCTACTAATTTCTGCCTCGCTAACATCACTCGTACAAGATATTGCGGTATAATATGGATACACAGCAACCCCTGAAACTACACCACATAATGGAATAAAGGACAAGATTTGACGCTTGTTTTTGGCACAATCTTGCTAGTTTGCTATGTCGGTTGTCTTAAAAGGGATAGTCAACCCAAAAAATGACAATTCGTTTATTCACATTCATGTCATTCCCAACCTGTATGAAGATATTTATAATAACGTTAGTAACCCAACAACATTGACTTCTATTGTATGAACACAAAACCATTCATTTCTCAAAATATCTTCATTTTGTTTTCAACAAAAGAAAGAGTCGTACAGGTTTTGAATGAGACGAGGGTAAATAAATTAAGAATTCTTATTTTTGGCAGAACCATCCCGCCAAAAAAAAACAGAAGTTTAAGCCAGGTCAAAGATTTGAGGTTCAATAACTTATATTTGCCTCAGAATACAGAAGCTTGTCAACAGCACTGGAGGCACGAAAAGCAAACAGCCCGGACAGTAAACACTAGCAGCCACAGTCAGACTGCTGAGGAGGCATTGGGTTGTCGGTCAGTCTGGTAGTTGGCGTTCCTGTGGCAGCGGAGGGGTCGGCCTCAAGTGTGTCGGACATCTTGTCGCAAATGATGTCCACCAAGCGTTCAAATGTCTGCTTGACGTTGATATTGTCCTTTGCACTTGTCTCAAAAAACTCAAAACCTTTTGGGAAAAAGAGACTTACGGTAAGCATCTGAAACATACAAATGTATGTGTATTTAATCTTTAGTTTACAATCACCTAGTTGTTCTGCTAATAATCTTCCGCTGTCCACAGACATGATCCTCTCCTCCTCCATGTCACATTTGTTTCCTGCTAGGATCACCTGTGCATTATCCCAAGAGTACGTCTTGATCTGAGTCGCCCTGACACAAGACAGAAGAGAGCTGACATGCTTGTCATCAGCCAAAATGCAACATTTGCCAGAGTTTTATTCTGGGAATACGTCATCTGAAACAATTCAACATAATTTTCATATCTTTGTTGATGTTTATACATTAACAATCGTTGTTGTTTTTCCTCAGTTCATTGCGCATTAACTAATGTTAACGTGTTAAAATCTTTCCTCTTGTAAATTTTTTTTCCATCTTACACTGTAAAAATGTAACTTAAAAACGTAGTTTGAATGCTGCCTCAAAGTTAAAAGTTAAATCAATCTGGCTTTTCAGGACACTTCAAAGGAATTATAAAATGAATTTGAAATTGGTTAAACTAGATTTGTAAAGCCAATTTAATTTAGCTTCAAAATTTAAGCAGTTAATTCGTTAAAATATGTGAAATTTGCAGTATGGGGTTCTAGTTTAAAGGTTTTAAGGATTTAGTTTAGTGTAGGATGTCCTCGTTTTACATTGCATTTTATATGATAAAAAATATATTTTAATAATCTTCTTGTGATTTAATAAATCTTTTCCTAAAGAAAAAAGTGAAAGTGAAAGTATTGTCTCCCATAAATTAATGAGATTGATTAGATTTTATGTATTATTGATCAATATAATTTGAACACAGTACATTTCAGATTTGTTTGATTTCTCTTCTTAGTCTAAAAATAATTCCTTTTCTACGGTAAATTGACTTTAATGCAACGGTATTTTGCCCATAATTTACCTCAGCATTTTCTATAGTGAAGACAGGAGGATTAAAACATCAATGCTTCTATCAGGCAGATGAAAACAGGGGGCTGCCTCTAAGAACTCCGTCAACGTGGTGAACCTGCTGCTGTTTAGAGCTAAGAGCTCTGTCTGTCATTTTAAAGATCTTGCTGTTATCTTACCAGTCCTGCACTGCAGCAAAAGACTCTTCATTAGTGATGTCATACATAAGGATGAAGCCCATGGCTCCTCTGTAGTAGGCTGTGGTGATAGTCCTGTACCTTTCCTGCCCCGCTGTGTCCTACATTATATAAAAATAGGATGTGTTGTGATCCACAAGGATGTGCGTTCAATAAGTGCAAAAAGGGTACAATGCATAAAAACATAAACTACTGTTTTTTTCTCTTCAAAATAGGAGGGATAAAAACTGCACAGGTCGAGATAGCTCACAGGGGCATTAAAGCTACAGATAATCTGGTTGAAAAGGTGAGTTGCTTTAAGCCTAAAATAACTACAAAACTTTTGCTCAGATTTTACCCAGATTTTTAGTCTGGACTTGTTGCAGATAGGCTGTGTGTTTCTGAAACTTTCAAAAAAGTCTGCAAATGTATGATTTCTAGTTTAAAACAAATCTGTTCAGTTTATAAAAGTCTTGTAGTGTATTCCAGCCATTAGTCTGGAACAGATGCAGTCGATACAGCAAACGTGTGAAATGAATGCGCAAGAGAGTCAAGGCGGAGACTGAGAAATGATGTATAGACTGGGGTTCGTCACCTCTAAAAGTAGCCCCGCTTTGGCTGAAAGACCAAAATAGCACATCGTGCCTCAATCTGGAGAACAGATCGGTCCTGCTGATGGCAAGTTAAAAGGTCTAGATAAGGTGATAATGGCTTATGTTCTCTTTCCATAAGTCAGTGTTAATCATCACCTCATGTTGTGTTTACATTGCACCGTGTCTGGTTATGCACCCCTTCAGTGCTTTACCAACCATGAATCATTGAAAGCAGCCTGTCAATTTGTTATATACAACATATTACCCAGATCTGTAGCTTGATCCGTTTGTCGTTCTTGTACACGGTTTTGACCTTGAAGTCAATGCCCACCGTGCTGACGAAGGCAGAGGTGAAGGTATCGTCAGCGTAGCGGAAGAGGAAAGATGTTTTTCCAACACTGCTGTTTCCGATGATCAACAACTTGAACATGTAATCAAAGTTTTGGTCAGCGTTTTCCTTTTGTTTATTGTCTTGTGTTGCCATCTAGGAGAAAATAAAGAAGTGCAATAAATTGCAGATTACACATTAATAGTAGATAAACTCAAGCAAAGATGAATTAAGCCTGTTGGGTAAAGTGGTGTGGCCTGTCTTCTATTTAAGCGTAACCTATTGCTCTGTCCAAAACTCGTGTCATCTTTGCTTGTTTAATTTATTTGCATTATTATTTGTGTGGTCTCAGCTATGATTAAGACACGTTCATGCATTCGTGTTTCTTTTACGTCGTAGTGTGTTTGTTTGATTATCGATTTCAAATAACAACAATCGTTTTCAGAAATCACTTAAGGCACCTTTAATACAAATACAATTGTTGATATTCTTGTTCATATTTATGTTGCAAAAAAAAAACAAGCTCTTGGGTCTGTTTTAATACTCCTTGCATTTTTATCACTTTTTTACACTTGCATGTAAAATCAAATGATTGTTTTATGTATATTTTTGTCTGAACTACTTTGTTGATTAACTAATGTTTATTTAAAAACATTCATCATTAAATGTTGAAGATAACACGTAATTCTCTATACGTGTTTTTGGTGAGTTCCTGGCCTATTAATGTTCACAAACGAATCCTTGTAAAGTGTTATCGAGTCAGTGTAACTATAGACAAATACTGTATATAATAAACTCTCATATTTAATGAAAGAATTCGTTATTACGTATTTTACAAAGAATACAATTATGCATTATAGCCCACAATGTTCCAGCAGAGTTCAGCTCAGCACCGGGAGCTGTCCATGGCTGCGCCTCGAAACGTACTGTAGTGACGATCCTGCTGACAGCGCATCGTATCATACGGACAATGTTCTCTAGGCAGTCAGCACACTAGGTTTTGGGACGAAGCCCGTGTCTCTTTCCTGTCTGAGGATTTTAAAGGGCCGGTGTATTTCAAAAAGGGGAAAATGAAACGCTAACTTGTGTTTAGAAACCCATAATAAACGTCCATCATAAAAACACGACATTGTACAATAGAAGAGGGAGACGTGGATTTTAAATGGAGAGTTAAGACTTCAAAACAAGCTATTCTTACATTTGAATGACGGTGAAGTAGCAGCTTTTGATCAGACTGCTTTTCTATGTTGCTTTCATTATTGCCTACATGATAAACTACATCGATTTTTGCGTTATGACTAAATAAGCTGTTTTGCGAGGCATCCCATTTCGACCATAAAAAAGATGCATTGAATCTCTCTTACCTTCCCGTATAAATCCATTGTTTCAGACAAGCTGTAAAACCGATGCGATAAACGGAGTCTGGTTTTGATAAAGTCCTAATAAATTATAGTTTCTTTCGGATTCGGAGAGGTGGAGTCGGCTGTTTGGTATAAATGTTGGATGCGGTGATGCTTGCAATGGACGTCAGCAGACGCTCGCACTCTCCACCCATTCATCCCACATCCGCCCAGAGCGCGATTACTCGCTGTCATCAGCAGGGGGCAGAGCTGAAACGACAAACATCACACGGATCACAATCACACGCATGTCACGTATCATCTTCAAAGCAAATTGGTAATGCAATAAATGTAATTGAACAATAATAAATACAACATTCGAACATTATTAATGTATATTACACGCAAATTAAAATACAAACACTGCAATGTGAAAGCCAAGCATATTATGAGGACCACTTAAAAATCCTTGCCATTATTGTGTTTATGTTTATTTTGGACAAAAATGCTAACTTTATAGCCCAAATATAGGCCTATACATTCGCCTATTTTGTCTTTGCGTGAGCATTGTTTGTCATTTAAGTCATTGCATTTCTACATTGCGATCTAAAATCTATCATGAGTGAAAAGTGCTTTTATTTAATCCACTTATTTCTATATATTTTTTAATCAAATCTCATATTAATTTTGTATTGTCAAATTCACTAACAAAAACATCAACACATGATTTGGTGACTAAAGTAAGCCTGTAGATAAACAATATTAGAGAGTCTCTGAACAAGAGAGCTATCAAAACTTTAAACATTTGTCAGCTTTACAAATAATTTGTTTGATATATTTTTTATTTTCAACTATATATTATTACTGTATATTACTCCTTGGCAATCTTTATCTTCTCAATATATTTTTTTCATTTGCTTTGTTCTATACGCATAATGGCACACGTGTTTAATGCTTGGCTTATGTAAAAGTGTATGTTTCATGTTGCTTTAATAAAAATACGATTTTATATTCATCAGATATGCGAACGTCATAAGATGCGACTTTCCAATAGGAAGCTTGTCTTGTGACGTAACATAATTCATATTTATATGCCAAACCTTTACCCCCGTAGTGCCAATCCCACTCTCGCATGCGCGTGCGTTGTTTACCATAATGTAAACAACGCTTTCCTCGTACAAGCGCTCACTTTATACGCACAAAAGGTAAACCAGACTTTCAATTGTCTTATGTATGCCGGTAAATGCGCTTTCATGAGATTGTGCAGTGGTGAAAGGATCTCTAGAAATGAGATATTGTATAAACGCATTCGTTGCTTGTGAAGGCAATGCCATATTATATATTCGCGCGCACATGCTACTAAAACTTGTTTTAAGTGCTACATTGTTGGTGCATGGGTTGCAATGTTCATTTAATAATGTTGTCGGACTTAATCGTAGACTTTTCCCCAAACAAAACATTGGATTCGTGGCCCCCTCTAGTGGACAAAGTCCACAAGCGCTTTTTCAAACTGTTCAGTTCTTCAAAAACGACCCTCATGTATTCATAAAACGTGCATGATGTATGATGACATTGCATGCATATATTGTCATGCACATTTGTGTGTTTCTCTCCCCACTAGTGTTTCGTGATGGAGGATTCTGTTGAGATATTGCTACAGGATAAAAGCTGCAAACTCTCTAATGCTGCCCGAGAAAAGCCAGTTGTCACAGCTGTCTCTGGAGCTTTGCTTATGGGGTTTTATGGCCTCTGGACTTTATTTTCACTTCCTGGCTTTCGGAAAGTACCAGTATGTCTCAAGGTACCAAGTTTTATTGGCAGGCACATTACTGCCTTTGATTGGGTAAATCGATCAAACTGTATTTACAGTGTAAAAACCCCAAGTATTATATTTTAAGTTGGCAACATTCGGATGCACTTGGATACAGTGCTTGTTTAGTCCTGCTGAGCAAAGAGAAAAAAAAAACAATAAATCAATTACTGATGTAAGTGAAATTAATATTGTGCAGGTGCCTTATTTACCCTCCAGTAGAACACAGACCCAGAATGTTATGAAACTGCTGCATGGGAGAACGGGAAGCCTGGCTGATCTGGGCTCTGGTGATGGAAGATTGGTAAGCCTTAAAAAATTTGACATTTGACATCTTTAAATAACTTAAAAATGTATTAAACATTATGTATAATTTGCATGCATTCGATTGCATGAACAGTAGCATTAACAAAGATGTTTATATTTTTACCCGCATGGCATTGAATATCTTTAATACATGTAAATCTCTGGGTGCTTTGAGAGATTAACATATTAAATTACTAGCATCTAAGCACTTTCTGTTTCAGATGTTTTGGATGGCTTTCTGCAGATGACTATTCTCACCGCAATACATGGTGAGATGCGTAGCTGCTGGGTATGGGAGGGACATTATCGTATATCAATTGTAGAGAAAAATCGACAACAAAATATCAAGTCAAGTCAGCTTTATTTATATAGCGCGTTTTACAATTTTCATTGTTACAAAGCAGCTGTACAAGAAAACATATTGACTATAAGCAAAACATATAAGGTTATACAAGTCAAAACAAAAAAAGTGAAAACATAGAAGACAGACACAGACACACAGATTCAGACACACCCACACATACAAACGCGCACACAGACAGACATGCAAACACACAGACCATCTAGAACCACACACCCAAGATAAGTAGAGAGAAACACAAGTCAAATATTAAACAGACTATAAATTCCTATATGCAGTGTTAATTAAATAAAACTTTAAAATTCTAGCAGCCCCCCCAGCCAGGCAAACAGTGCAAACTAGTATGCAAACGGTGGCGAGGAACCCAAAACTCAGCTCAGAGGGAAACCAGGCCTAACCAGGGTATTCCAGTTCCCCTCTGGCAACAGCTGCAGCATCTGCACAAAAACGACAGTGCTTGCACAACAAGGCAAAATAAAGAAAATGTAGATAATCATTAATAATCTAATAGCAGCTGAAATTTTGTAGTGAAGACATGTCAAGTCGCCGCGTTCTTCTTTATCAAAAGAACAACATATTTAAAAATATCTGGGATATTATAATTTTGCATGACTTTGCTGTTAAATATGCTGTATTCTTAAATCCCGTGGACTTGAAATGACCAGGTTATTTTTATGGTTTCTATTTTTCACCGTGAATGCGGCCAGCGGGCAGTCTGCCTGTGGCTGGCTTTTTTGTGTTTCAAAATAGATGCCATTAACGCTGTAAGTGGCTCAAATAAGGTTGAAATAGAAAAAAATATATATAGCACTTTGTCACCCTTTGGAGTCCTGCTGTTAAAATTATTCCTCTTGGTTGCTTTCATACACGGAAACATGCAAAGCATTGGGACACAGGCAGTCTGCTTCATGTCCGGCTGATTTATTTCACAAGTCCTGGTTCTCACAGTACAGGTTTGGCTTGGATTTGTTTTGTAGGTGTTTGCTGCCTCTGTAGAGGGATTCAAGTGCACTGGTTTTGAAATCAATTCTATTCTAAATGGATATGCCAGAGTCAAGGGAATGTGGAAGGGAATTGCCCCCAGCACTGCCAGTTTTATAAACCAGGACTATTGGAAGGTAGGTTATTTTCATAGGTGAAGTCTGTCAATTTTGCACCCAATGGCACAGAAGACGGAATGACCATTGGATGGTAGTTCCACCCACAGTCTTAAACAATAGGAAAAACAGTCACAGTGCAATTTTCTGAATAAAGGTCAAGGTTATGAATGATTTAAAAGAGTTAACTATGCACATTAAACTACAATAGTAGAAAGTGTTTTAATAAGGGAAAAATACATCATTTTAGATCACACTTCCTGTTGATGATTCAGTTTTAACATTTCCCTTTCACAGACCGATTTGTCCAGATATAACAATGTGACTGTTTTCTTGGCACCCGGAGTGGTGAGTACACTCACAGATGTCCCTTCTGCAGTTAAACTGAGCTGATAAAGTGACAAAAATACCATTGGATTATTTTAATTTAGTAACAAATCTATCATCACATCATTCAGAAACATTTTCATTTTTTTGTAGCCTGAATTCCGTCTGACTTTACAGAGATTTATAAGAAAACGAATTAAATCCACTGTATCTCTCTGCCAATAATAATGCCGAGGCCAATACGTGCTTTGTAGATGGAGGTGCTGGGTAGAAAACTGGAGATGGAGTTACCCGATGCAGCTCGTGTGATTGCCTGTAGGTTCCCGTTTCCTGACTGGTCTCATACAGCCACTGAGGGTGAGGGACTGGACCAGACCTGGGCATATGATATGCGTACCGTACGAAAGTTTTCATCGCAACCTGCCGCTAAATAAAAGGTTACATTTAACATCCCGAGAAGCTTTGATGTGAAAACTTCACTTTATCAGTTTGTGTGTTCCCTGGAAATTAAACTTGTGTTCTTGACTGTGCTCCAGCCAAGCTTGATAGGATGGCTGCTTGGCTATATAATTAAAATGCTGAACCAAACTGTGAAAATAAAAACGTTCTATTTTGTCAATAATCTTAAAATGTGTACCATCTGGATCAATATGGCCTTGTGGAAATGTTATTGGACCTAGAGGGTCCGACAGGAAAGTGTTGGATTCAGTGTGAGGTATTGCATAAGTATTTTTTTCATGAACTTTTAAACAGCAGACGGACAGCAAACTGCTCATTGTCGTGACCTCGGTCTATGTCCTAGAATGGTAAATATGTGAAAACACGTGTCTCCATCACGTGCAGATAATTGAATTAAAGCTGGAGACTCGTAGACTGAACTTGACCTTTTTTATTTGACAGTTTAAAAGTCTCAAACACGTGATATACAAACTAGATTAATTTCTAATCCAAGTCAAGATGTCATGTGTCACTTTAGCCACATGGTGATGCTCTCACACTGCTCTGTGAATCATTTTTAGAGACATTTTTCTAATGTATCTATGAAGGTGAGTGCTTTAACAATCTATAGGTCGTCATGACAATAACTATACGAACTTCAATTGTATCTTTTAAACATGGAAGACAATGATAAAAAGGTCCTTAATTCAACTCAAATTGAATCTTTTTATTAGATCTGTGTTTATGTATAAGGTATCGAGGTAAATAGGCCTATATATTGTTTCTTATAGGAACACTCTACCCCAAAATTAAAATCCTGTCATCGTTAACAGACTCTCAAGTTGGAAACCTGTTTAAATGTCTTTGTTCTGATGAACACAAAGGAAGATATTTGGAAAAATGTCAGCAAGTGACAGTTCTGGGACGTCATTGACTACTATAGTAGTAAATCTATATCCTTCATGGCAGGATTGTCCTTTTTGGGTGCAGTGTCCCTTTAACCGTGGACCCCGGGTGCACTAGGATGCCTTCACAAAATTCAATCTTATCTCAAGGTGCCCTAAAAACAAACAAATAAAACAACCCAAATGCCTGCTTTAAGATTCAAACTCACGATTTTCTTACTATTTGATCATCATTATTATTAAGACTAAACATTTTTCTAGTTAAGTTTTGAAGTCAAAATGATCCACTTATTTATAGTCTGTTTAAACAGCATCGTGCGCACGTTCGTAGATGCTGCAGTCGACGAGACATATATGGTCTTCCTCTCTCGTGACGCAGTTCGTCTAGAGGCTCGCGCGCGGGCGCTGAGATATAAAGCCGGAGTCGCGCCGGCACAACATTACAGTACACACACGCACAAGAGCCATGGAGACACTGAGGAATACCTCTTATCCATCACTAGCGAGCCACAACGAAAACACGTGTGAGCTCAATAAAATAAGTGAGCAAGGATGGAAAAAGACAGAAGAGAACAGCCGGACGGGCACAGAGTACTCAAGAATCATTACAGATCCCAACACTGGAAAATGTTACTGCCGGGGAAAAGTTCTGGGAAAGGTAAAGGGCTTATTACTATTGCATGCAACTATTAAAACATGACAAACACATGCAAATTATATTATTTATGCATATTCTAATGCATGTAATGGCTTTTGAAAGTCGTCGTAGTTTGAACTTGTCTTTTCTTTCATTGTGCCGATAGGGAGGCTTCGCAAAGTGCTATGAGATGACCGACCTGTCTTCAAGTAAAGTCTATGCAGCCAAAATCATCCCGCACACGCGCGTGTCCAAACCGCACCAGAGAGAAAAGGTAGAGCTCACGACACATGTAAAGCACATGACACAAGTGATGCATCGAGACCCCTCTGATCCTCTCCATCCCTTTCCAGATCAACAGAGAGATCGATCTGCACAGATCTCTAATCCATAAACACATAGTGCATTTCTATCACCACTTTGAGGACAAAGACAACATCTATATTCTGTTGGAGTATTGCAGCAGAAGAGTAAGTCGTCGGTTTTCGTATAGGGCTCGATATAAAAGTGGAACTTAAATCTCTGTGTGTTTTATAAGCGAGGATGTGTCAGGTAATGATCAGCGTTTATGTTTATACAGTCGCTGGCGCATATACTGAAGGCACGAAAAGTCCTAACAGAACCAGAGGTGAGGTATTACCTGAAACAGACCGTGTCTGCTTTAAAATACCTTCACGATCAAGAGATCCTGCACCGAGACTTGAAACTAGGTATGTGTGACACTCACTTTATTTGATGCGTATGAAAATTCATTCCGTTTCTTAGAAGTTACATTTTTTTGTCTTTCTCAGGCAACTTGTTTGTGACTGACTCGATGGAGCTTAAGCTGGGAGATTTTGGGCTGGCTGCCAAGCTGGAGCCGGTGAGCAACAGGCGCAGAACGATCTGCGGTACGCCCAACTACTTGTCTCCGGAAGTTCTTAACAAACAGGGCCATGGATGGGAGTCTGACGTGTGGGCTCTGGGCTGTGTCATGTAGGTTTAATCATGCTCATGTTCACATCATGTTTTAGAAACTGCTCAATATGAGCAGTCAGTTTGATTTAGCTTTATATATCATAGCAGCATTTGGGATCATTAGTGTGTCTTGTAATGCATGACCTGTATGACCCTCAGGTACACCATGCTGACCGGTAAACCTCCATTCGAGACCACTAACCTGAAGGAGACGTACCGATGCATCCGAGAGGCGCGTTACACTATCCCCCCCACCCTCTGTCTCCCTGCCAAACAGATCATCTCCAGCATGCTCGCGCAGGACCCCGTGGACCGCCCGCACCTGGATGACATCATGCGGCACGATTTTTTCACCCAGGTGAGTTTATTTGTCTTCGGCGTATCAGCCAAGCTTTTGGCCTTTCATCCCCAGCTAATGTTGCAATGATCCGTCGCAGGGCTTCATGCCAGAAACCCTCCCTGTCAGCTGCTGTCACTCCGCTCCGGACTTCCACATTTCCAGTCCAGCCAAGAGCTTCTTCAAAAAGGCAGCTGCTGCTCTTTTCGGCGGAAAAAAGGACAAAGCCAAGTATTATGAAAATATAAGTAAGTGCTTAGTTTCGAAATTCATAATTTAAAAAGATTAATTTTTCAGACTTTATTTGTCCAATCAGATGCTTTTTAGAGTAGAGAATGACCCGCCCTCCAGTACCCCTTGCCAGTGATATACAAATCATAACTGTGACTTAACTACAACATATTCTCTTAAAAAAAAGGATTCTTTCGTCTGTACGTTCTGTTCCAATAGGAAATAATAGGAACCATGTAATCAGCTTGCTTTAATTTAAGACACACCCATCGCTCACTGTCTGTCTTCCATCCCACAGATCGGTTAGCCAAAGAAGAGGAGGACATCTTCAAGCTCCGTCAAGACCTCAGAAAGACCACCATCAGCAGTCAGATAACTACACACTTATCCGAGGTGAGCAGTGTTCCTTTTTTAGCCGCCTATAATAAGAAATTCATCATCGACTGTGAGATTATGAAGGTTAAGTGTTAGGTCATTCATGACACACATACGCCACTGTTCTTCCTCTTTAGGAAGTAGGAACTCCGTCAGCACCTACAAGAAAGCCTGTTTCCCAGGCAACTGCCGGAAGACCGCAGACAAGAGATACCATTCACTTGATTGTTAGAGGCAGCCTGGGCAGCTGTAGTAGCAGCAGTGAATGTGAGTATGTGTGTGTGTGGGTTTCACCTGTTAGTCCATGCATGGATGTTTTCACACTGTGCTCAATTATTAAGGCAAGCTGACGTGTTGTATCCACCTGTCTCTCTGTAGGTCTTGAAGAAAGCACCACCGGTACTGTGGCCGAAGCTGTTGTAAGTGTGTTGAGGGGCTGTCTTGAACACATGCCCAAAGGTGAGTAAGCCCCATTACACGCTTCACAGCAGGTATTTGCTGTCGCAAATCTTTTTCTATGGATAAAACGGAAATGCGAAGTCTTTGCATCTAAAAGTACTTTTTTTTTCATGCAGCTGACAGCCTGCCTAGAGGAAACGGTTGTAATAGCTTGAAGTGGGTGACTAAGTGGGTGGACTATTCCAACAAATATGGCTTTGGTTATCAGTTGTCTGATAACACGGTGGGCGTCCTTTTCAACAATGGAACGCACATGAGTCTCCTCTCTGACAAGAAGTAGGTGCTTCAAGTTGACTGCTTGGTAACTCAGTTCCGCTGCAGGGTTTTTTAACTCCGGGTTCAGATGTTCGTGTCGTAATGCCAGTTGGATTGTTTTTTTTAAATAGCCGAACGTTACCTAATACTTTATTCACGTGGTGGTTCAAAATGATTAAAGGTGCATTGACAACACAATTTGAATTGTCTTTTTGAAACCTACTGTAAATACACGATTTGCTGTCTTAAATGTTTTTGTATATTCTACTCGGTTTAACATTACTATTTTATTTCAGCATACTATATGAAATTCAACTGATTAAGTCTAAGCAACTTATTTTTATAAGTTACAGCAACTCACCACTGGCCCAAATTTCTTTTATTAAAATAGTAAGTGGTACTTACTAAGGAATTTTTACAGTTTTTTAAGTTGTAGATTACTTAACCAAATGTCAGTGTTACTAGAAATATTTTTACGGTTAACAATAGCCAGTAGGCAATTATAGTTTATGAAAGAGATCAAAGTGACCATAAATGGAAAAAAACAATACACCAACGTCCTCAAAATGTCCATACTAAAATACTGAAATAAGAGGAAACATTCAACAACCTCTTCCCAACATACCTTATTAGTATAATAGAAGCAAACTGTGAGTGTTATGGAGCATTGACTATGTTGTTATTAATAAATCTTTGATGTTTATGTTTCACAGGACTGTTCATCAGTATGCTTCTCTGGGCCAGAAGAATGTTTTCTCTGTTCTTGATGCTCCTGAGTGTGTTGTCGCCCAGGTCACCATTCTCAAGTACTTTGCCCACTACATGGAAGAGAATTTGATGGATGTGAGTGTACTGGATGTCAGTGTCATCATTGTTTTCAATGTGCTTTAAGATTCAAACGTGTCGACTAACAGCTCCAGAGACTGGAAATTCTCATGTTAACTTTTATATCATTTATATCTGATGTTTCACACAGGGTGGGGATGTGATAAGTGAGCCTGACACCCTGAAGAACAGAATATATCTTCTACAGTGGCTGAAATCGGACAGAGCTTTACTGATGCTTTTCAACGACGGCACTTTCCAGGTAAAATTACATTAATCTCACTTCATTTCAATGCGGCTAATAGCGGATTGAGAACTATTACTCCTACGAACTTCTGCTGAAGTTCATTCCGCATGTAAACGCTTCTATCTTTTGTCCTATACGCCCATGAAGACCTCTGGGTAGTTATCAGGCTTTGTTTGAGTAGTGCAGATGAAAAGCTATGTACAATATAGCACTGTGGGCAGCAGAAGGTCACAAGCCTTGCTGTAATAACATCCTGTATCCTGTGAGAGCATTTCACAGCAGTTCAAGAATAACAAAAGTTATTTTGTTCATCTCCCATCAGGTGAACTTCTACCACGACCACACCAAGCTCATCCTGTGCACGCTACAGGAGGAATACCTGCTGACGTACATCAACGAGGAACGAACGTCAACCACCTTCAAACTGAGCGTGCTGCTTGCTGCGGGCTGCACCGCAGATCTGCGCAGCCGTCTCGAGTATGCACTGAATATGCTGCTGCAGCGCTGCAGCTGAGAGCAGAGAGAACCGATGGAGAACCGACATGGATGCCCATGGAAATGTTTTGGATAGCTGAAGCAGACTCACTGGATTTACAAGGCCTGATGTTTAGAGACTGGGCTGATAAGGAATGATGTAACATGCTGAAAGAAAAGTATCGGACTGCTTGTATCACAAAATGTTGATGGATCACCTGCATGCCATGACCAGCAAAAATTATTGTTTTGTTTCCTGATATTTGTTTTCTCCCTCTGTCCAAACCAATTATTTATTTTGTCCATCGTTTCCTATTTATTTATTTAATGAATAAAACACAGTTCTAACATTTTTGCAACATAATTTTTCTGTGTAGATCTGTGTAGACCACACCATCAGTAGCAAATCTGAAATATTACTGGCATGTCATATGATCTTAGTGGTATATAAACTCTTATCATCAAAAATGATAACTTTCTAAAAAGATGCTGGTGTTCATGCAAACGTCTGTAACAGCCCATTTGACAGGTACTCTTGAAAGGAAAATAACTAATATGAGTAATCACATAATGAAGATCTTCCACTATCAAAACCTCAATCTTACAGATTTCGAGCATCATGGCTTTTCAATCCTTTAGGACAGAACCGTATTTACACTATTTTAAAAGAAATGCATTATGTTATTCTTTAATTTCCTGACCTGTAAAAGAATCACCCTGGCAGACATTGAACAAAACTAATCCTGAGCAAGAATGAGTCAAATGCTCTTCAAAGACACTGAATTCTCTGCCAACTCCACAGCCTAGCGCGTACATCCCAGATATGCGCGTGCGTTGGTGTATTTGTTCTTGTCTGTCTTTGTTTATGGGCCTGTGCATATGTGAAACTGGCCTCTGAAATAACATCACATAAATATGGTTTTAACACACGCATTGCACTGATGCGTAGGCTTCCCAGACTCACCACAGGGATGAGATGATGATGAAACATTTGTATCAAGCGCTCCGTCATTTCCCAAACCGATCCAACCCTCAGATTTCACATTTGACCCTGTGGGGTGGATTAAAATTTGAAAGGAAACCGGGAAAAAATCAATAGACAGAAAAGATCAGGCAAAAAAAATGCCTTTTCTTATTTTTATGAGCCCACACGTTACCACACTGTGAATTGCTATGTGAGTCTATGAAAAACACTGTGAATGCAGGGTGAAGAAAGAGTTAAAGGAGTCATATGATATGGTTAAAACAAACATTATCGTTTGTTTTAGATGTAATTCAATGTGTATACAGGATTTAAGGTTAAAAAACGCATACCGTGTTCCACATACCGTCCAAGTGTGTATCTCCTCTTTGCCCCGCCTCTCTGGAAAGTGCAGATTTTTTAAAAAGCTCATTTCTCTGAAAAGCGACTGTGCAAAGCATAAAAATAAAGACAGAAAGAAAGAATGAAAGAAAGAAAAAAGAAAAGCGACTGTGCTATGATTGGCCATTTAATCAGTGCGTACTGATTGGTCGAATACTACAAGCGTGTCACAGTAATGTAACACCATATTTGGAACATCAGGTTACAAAGTAATTGTACTGACAAGTACGCCCACCGTACTTGCGTTTACATTTGGGCGGTCTTAGTCTAATCATACCACAAAATTACGTACATTTGTGGGGGTGTGCGTTTCGGGTTGGTCTGGGTGAGCATTCGCTTTTAGATAGAATTCATCTTTTGTTATGATACTTTAAATTTAGCAATTTTCCGTGTCTAATACATGCATGAGCAACTTATAACACACCAAAGACTCAGAAAAACACGTATTCGTGCCGTATGACCCCTTTAAAAATGTTTGGAGGATACATTTCAAATATATTCAATCGCCTTGCAATCACTCGAGTAATCAGCTCTACAATCTGCTTGACATTTCGATCAAAGGAAAACTCGCTCGGATACCCAGGGACCATCAGTTCTACGAAACTCAGATAGAGGCTGGAAAGGTATAGCCTACTTTAAATTTCCTCCTTGTGTTCAGTCTTAGGATCAGAATTCTTTCGGGTCCAAAGTCACATGTATTCCACATGGAAGAAAGGCAATTGGCACATTATCTTGCTATGAATAACTGTGTTGTTGCTGAAAATGCCAGTGCTTCCCACATACACGTAAACACAGTGGGTCCCCACTCGGCTAACAGGCTTAATTCAGTTTCTGACATCAGAAATCACATTTTAAAAAGAACAGAGCTGTAGTTAGAACAGAGGTTTTTACATACAGTATTATTATATTTTGAATCTTCAGCAATAATTCAAAAAGCATGTCTGAGTGGATAAACAATTGAATTAAATAAAATTGTCTAATAAACTAATAATTTCGCCCTGATGTTTTTGTTAATCAAATACCAAAAAGTATTATTGTGCTACATTGTAACAGATGGTATCAAAATACAGCAAAATGGTCTGCTTTGCTCATTCTCAAAATCACATTTGGTTTTATAACTTAAAGGTCATGTTGACTTTCTAAACTGTGCAAGAGTTATATAAATTCCATCTGATATTTTTCGGTGAACCGCTGAATGTGTCTGCTTTCGTCAGGTCTTGGGGGATGCGTTGTCCCCTTAGGCCACCGCAGCTCTGAATTCATCCCATATGACTGCCATTTAATTACCAGAGATGGTTGAGCTCACAGGAGAACAGCTTCAACAAAATGACTGGAAATATTACACATCACAAAAATCTGATCATTCTACGTCTGGGAATCGTACTGATAAAACTGCAACGTGTTTGCCAAAGGATACATCTTTTAATCTGAAACACAAAATATGTTGGATCCTGTCAAATCTGTATCAGGCAGTGTGTATTATAGTTTCGGTAGATTCAATTTATGCTATCTAGTGAACTCTTAAAAGTTTGCAAAGTAAACTTTTAAGAGATGCATTTAAAACCGAAAGGTTTTCTTACAGAAAACATGCACATCTTGCACACGGCAAACAATTTTTTTTAAAGAGGTTCCAAAACACTCTGTCTCCCATCGGGGCAAAACAGTTAGCCCCATCCCAAATGTATATTTACGCTACCATGGAGCCACAGAATTTTCACTTTTTAGCCTATGAATGGCTTACTTATAGTTGACTCTTCAACTTATGGTGAGGAAGTATTTAAGGAATCTTTATGACCAATAGGACAATGTTTGGAGCAATGTTTTCTAGAAGAAAATGTCCGATGACAAATGCCATTATAAATCGAATTATCACTAAAACAGCACACATGCCACTTCTTTGTACTGGATACACCCAAGAAAAGCATGCAAAAAAGTTTCTGTCAACTTTGGCATTAGGCAAACAATGTAAGTGTAGGCTATTTACACTGCGAAATCCTGGAAACACATCCTGGATATATTTGTGGGAAAGAAGAACACCACCATAAGTCTGTTTATCATGAAAGCCATGGGAGTTCATTTATCTTATTATCGTGTGGCAGATTGTGAGTTTTGTACTAAAAGGACCTCAAGAAAAGAAAAAATTTTATATACTGAATTTATTTGTAATGTGCATACATAAAGTATGCTCGATTTATATGCATGTACAACACAGGTTCACTGACATTTTACTTCTGTGGTTGGTTTCCTGAATATTATTTGGTTTCTCATTTTGTCTTGCAGGGAAGTTTTTCGTTACTTAATGGTGACTTGACACATCCACAAAAAAATGGGTCTGAATTTTAAACCACAAAAACCAATTATGGCCACAGTGAACATTTTGTTGAACAGACTGGTAGAATGTTAAGATATCCTGTGGTGTTATTCAGAACAGCCAGCCTTGTGCTCTGTGAATAAGTCAGAACCCCTGGTTGGTCGGTGAGGCTTTCGATCCGGTGACCTTTTGTTGACCATAAATAACTGTAAATCTGTAACACAATAACACAACCGGATTTGCACATTATGGTTGTTTAATGCAGTGATTCTCAACCGCCCCTTTGGTGGGCCTCGAAGTGGGCCGTATAGGCACTGGTAGACTACCGCCAAATTCATTTTTATTTATTTTTAAATTGACACATTTAGTTGTTTTGTAATGATTTCAAAAGTCTTATGAACTGACATGTTAAAGAAACACTTAATTTGAGTCAAGATTATCTAAAAGTCAATGTCGCAACACCAAACACGTCACAACGTCTGATTGAATGTCCAATCACTTCACAACATTAACATCTACACGTTACGACATTCAAATTAAATTATGTTACAGTAAATTATGCTACTGTAAAATGGCTCGTTTTCTGAAAATCAGAAATGTCGGAGACAGTCATGTGCAAACAAAAGCGTTGAAGTGTGTGGTGAGAATTAAGGCTGTGACAACCGCACCAACACATGACGTGGTGAGGTGCCAACGGCGGTAGTGCACGTGACTGTGACAAATATAAGTGTAATACAAATTATAGTTGCGATCAGGGTTCTGCAATGGGTCTTTTTGTGAAATAAACAGTTACATGAAATCAAAACCAGCTATGACACATTGCTTGGTGTAGGAGCGTTTTAGACATGTGTTCGTTTGCGCATCTTCTGAACGAGCATTGAATGCCGCTTGTGATGGCTAAGGCCACACTTATTTAGGTCAATTGATCAAAGTTTCCTTTATTTATTATTTCTTTAGGAGAAATTGGGTTTTTGTCTTTAATATTTATTCTGTGTGTTTATAAAATTTTTATTTTTTTCGTTAATATACACGCAAAAGTATTGTGTAAGTTGCATGTTGTGTGTTGTCAACATTTCAGTACTAGAGTGAAACCAGGCGGGGTGGTCCCGCCTGGTTCTGTGGCTGCAGCATGGAACAAAGGTTGGCTATTAAAGGGCGCGGCATTTCCTGATCACCATTATATCCTGGGTCTGGCATTTTTATTTAATATTTTTATTGAGTTGATTTACTGAACTGAGACCCCTGCAATTAGCTAATGGTTTAGCCCATGTGTTTAAATAGGGTTGAATTTTCGGTGGGGAGTTAGTTCTGGTGAGGGCTCCTGTGAGAAACATATGAGACCCAGTGCCCAATGTGGAGGGTTCTACTGTTATATCTTGTCCTTCCAATTTTATTTTGTTCTGTTTTTGTGTGCACCGGTGGATAGTGCATGAGTTGGCGGTTAATAAAAAAGAACCAATATTGAACATTATATGAACGCCTCCTGAAAATTTGTGGAAGATCCCTCACACCGCTGTAAACATTTTAATCTGCACAATGTTAACATGTAAATTTTCCAGCATCGAGTAGGAAAACGTTTTTATGGCAAACTGAATAGGAAAGCCAAGGTAGGTTTAAACAGTTTGTTTCTAATGGGATTGTTAAGTACTGTAATGGTTAATATGCGACTGACAAAAGTTGTGACTGCTACAAGAGCTTTTTTATTTACTGATGTTTATTTAAACGTTTTATATGTGAAACGGCACAGTTTCACTACATGGATTTGCGCATTATAGAAGGCTGTTTCATCCTCATTTATTTCAGATGTCATATTTCAATTTCAAGTATTTAAATAGGGTCCATATTTCTATCCCACTCGTCAAGTGGTTGCTACACGTAAATATAATAATATAAAAATGATTTATAATTAATATATATTTCCCAAACCACCGGTTGATTTGTCCATTAACACAGCGGTGGTAAGAAACCGTCACAGCGGTCTTCGTTACATACATTAAATTTGGTTTTACAAGGGCAGGTACTGAGACTAAGCTGAAGACACAGTCTTCACAGTCTATGTGGAGAAATTTTGTAGAACGATGCGCTAAAACCATCAAAGCTACAGAGACATTTGAATACAGAACACCAAGGCTGGTCTGTTATTGTTACACGAATAAATGGCTACTGAATAGACCTGCCAAGTCTTCTATGATTATACAACAGTTTTCATCTATATAGCTGACTTGACTAAGTCTGCTACTGTGGCATAAAAAAATTACAGCAAAGTATATTTGAATATTCTGTGTTCATACTATCATATTTGGAAAGGTGGTCCTTGGTGGGCCATGAGTTGCAAAAGGTTGAGAACCCCTGGTTTAAAGCACATACCTCAACAATAAAACGGTTACTTGATAATCTCATGCAGATGGGTGGGTGAGCACATGATTCATGCTGGGCTTGTCTGTGGGCTCCAGTGAAGGCAGACTGAATTCTGGATCTTCCTCATTAGGGTCATGAGGGGGATGTGTCAGAAATAGACTTGTTGGTGCATATACTCCTCTTTCCCTCCGGCAAGCACATGACACACAATCCAAACAGCAGCTGAAATATTGCAAACACTAAAAGCTGTGAAGCTATGTCAACGTCACATCTGGTTTGCAAGCACGGAGTCTGTGGCCAGAGGCTTTATCTTTAAATAAGCTGATATACTCACAGCCATGCGTATTATATCTACAGCTGTCACTACAGCATTAAAAACCCAGGTGCTTGGAAACTGTGAAAAAAACAAACATGCAGCACCAATAACAGATTGAATGCCTTAATATACTTCGTACATTTTATGTCAACACTAAGACACTTTAGTTTAGCAGTCCTGTGATTCATTTATTGGAGGGCTTTAACACTGTCTGCACTCTTAACGTGTGCTTGTGTGCGGCCGACTAGGACTCTTTGGATTCACATAGCGCCTAGAATACGGCCAGTCCTTTTTTAGAGTGCTTAGACAAACAACACGATCATTATTGTTAGGATTTGTTCTAAATCCACAACGCAAAGTATTAAAGTACAGCCCAGATGGTTGAATATGGATTCTTTGATATTGAAGTATATAGAGAACGTTAAGCTACGTCACACCGTGTTGAATGTTCAGCCATTTTGGCAGGATCGCTGCTAGTTCGTTCAATGCAGTATTTCGTTTTTCTTGTTTGATTAGGAAATATATCTATGGTAGGTCGGTCTTGCCGTGTTAAAATCTGTCCAGGAAAAGCCCCTGTTTCTTTAACTTTCGATTTCTCCATATATTAAACAACAAGTAGTGGCACATATCAAAACAATAATAGCAGTTGAGTATGATCCTTCCAAGATGGTGGCGCCACTAACATGCAACACAGGGCGTGACGTCAGCTTCACATTCTCTATTATAGCCTACACTTTAAGTCTTACATTGTCGCTAAAACGCTTAAACTTGTAAAATGATCATTACATCAATGCATTCATTCCATATTTATATGTGTTATCTTCATTTTCCCTATTAAATACGGAGTGATTCTCTTTTTGTGTGTTGCGGAGGAAGAGGCGCCTAATATAAAGCATTAATGATATTTGCCAAGTGTTACTAAAGAAATAGCAGAGTGAGAAAACTATAAACAGTATATAGCCGTAGTGACACCACTGTACAACCCACCAGAGCATGTTTCTATGTAACGAGGTTATCTGCGTAACGCTGTGATTACCTTATTACTAAGAAAATACCAAACATCTCGAAGCGTCGGTCCCTCCCCGTGTCCGAAACTCCCTCTCTTAACACACTCCGCGACTGCGTCATTTCTGACACCTGCTTCCTGTCCCCTGCACACTTGACACTTCTGTATTACCCTCTTATCCACCCACTGCAAACTATTACAATCCACAGCTCTCCACGGCCGCCCCGCGCTGCTGAGCTCCATGCTAGGGCTTCCGGACTCACGGGCAGCCGTGGGAGACACAGCGAATCTCTGCAGTATGGATCGAAGCTGAAACGAAGAGAAATGCAGCAGAATGGAAATGAGCCGCTATTAAAGACCAAAAATGTTCACAGTCTTATTATACATGACGTAAAGATCATTATTCTGACGTCAACGTTAATTTCAATTTGTTGCGAGAGCTGGTTACTTATTTTTATTTTAAGTTGTATTATTGCAACTGGGGTTTGTCCCGCAAATGAAGAATAAAAAAGAAAGGCTTTTAGTGTGTTATTATGTTAGGATATTTATAAAATATGCTCGTAAACATTGACTAAAGTCTCTCTCAACGTTTTTTAAGACATCATTCTACACTTCAGATTCTCATCAAACTTCAGAGGGGAATCAGATTTAGTGGCACCAACTCATTGAGCAAATCTGCTTATTTATGTTACTTCAGTTGGGTCCTTAAAATAACTAGATTTCATACATTTTCCAAGGATATTTTGATTGACGCTAGATTTGATTGAGTGTTATGGTTGAGGTCCTTTCAGTGGATATTGCCGTTGCTAACGTGTTCTGGATGCTACTTTTATAGGGCACAGAGGGCACTAGATTTCAGATTTCAAAAAGGCTTTTCTTCTCATCATCTGTTGATCCAGGTGTATATGCAACCCCACTCATGCACGCAGCCATTATGAGCCGACTTCCGATTTTCATGTTTGTGTGGGCTTGCTAAGATATTTTCCTTCTGTGTTTCCAGCAGGAAGAGAGTCGATTGGGGGTGGTATGTACTCTCTCTCTCTACTTTTATAGGGCACTAGATTTCATACATTTTCCAAGGATATTTTGATTGACGCTAGATTTGATTGAGTGTTATGGTTGAGGTCCTTTCAGTGGATATTGCATGTTGCTTTGCCGTTGCTAACGTGTTCTGGATGCTACTTTTATAGGGCACACTTTTGTTTCTGAGATTTTTCGCAAGACATGCATTTGACTAAATCTATAGTTTTTTTTCCTGTTGAACGCAAAAGAAGATATTTTGAAGAATGTAGGAAAGCAAACAGTTCTTTGGCACTTTTGACTACCGTTGTCATTTTTCCTACTATGGGAGTCAATGGTGGTCAAGAACTGTTTGATTACAAGCATTCTTCCAAATACCCTACTGAGCAAACTTTTATTTTTGTCCTTTTAATTATTTTTCAAACTCATCTCGTACCGCTTGGATGAACGATAAGTAGCCAGAGGTTTTCGATCTAGGGTCCGGGGACCCCCATGGGGTCTTCAGAATGGTTTCAGGGGTCCCCATTACTTTTTTGAGAAACTAAAGACAGCCAAAGTTGTAAAACTCTATACTGAAGATTACTCCAGTTTGACTTTTTCAGCCAATAAGTTGTCTTTATAATATCACACTTATTTGTCTGACAGTTTTATTCAAAAAATGGATATGTATTTTAGAAAGGGGGTCCCTCAAACATATTTGGGGTCCTTGGCATGAAAAGTTTAAAAACCGTATGCAACCGAATGAGAGGTGTGCTTATAAATAATCATCATAAGATGTAGAAGTGGGCTTATTTGGACCAGTAATCAATTACCCTGCAGCAACCACTAAAATACCCTGGCAATGCCCTAGCAACCACCCAGAACATGCTTATTCCTTGGCGGTGACTTTTACACATGCAGACAATTTGTTAATGGGAATTGCTGTCTTTTCAAAGGCTTTTTAAGTAAGTGCATGTTGTGTCTCTTCTGTCCTGTTAAATTTATGATTCACACAGTTTAATTGAACGTGAAAATAAAAAAAGCTTTTCTTCTCATCATCTGTTGATCCAGGTGTATATGCAACCCCACTCATGCACGCAGCCATTATGAGCCGACTTCCGATTTTCATGTTTGTGTGGGCTTGCTAAGATATTTTCCTTCTGTGTTTCCAGCAGGAAGAGAGTCGATTGGGGGTGGTATGTACTCTCTCTCTCTACTTTCACTCTGGCTCTCTATTCTCGTGACTCATCAGAACAACCAGCATCCACTTTAAAGCGCACAGAGCTGTTCAACTTTTTAGAGCTATAATGATGCTCGCTCTCCTCGTGCTTCCTCTCTTTAGCTCTCCATGTCCCCCTTTCCCTCTCTCTCTCACTGTATTTTTTATTATAGACTTAAACATTTAGTTTTCTTCAATCATGTCTAGACATTCTTTCTGTCTGACAGTAAAGGGACAATTGACTCCTTGCACATAATACTGTTATATTTTCTAGACATGTACGCATTATTATTAGAGCTACTTGTTGGGTAAGGTAAGGATGTAACATGACTTTGTGGTGAGTGATCAGATTTGATCTTTCGACTTTGGTCAAAAAACATACAATCACATGAAATATTATAGAAATCCCCTTGCAATGATCCAGAACGTTTTAGCAACCACATGGAATCGCACTAAAAACCACCTTAGCAACCGCATAGTAATGCCGTGGCAACCATTATAGCAGATTTTATGAGGATGAGCGCCATTCACATTTTCTTTAAAAATTTAATTTCTACTGGCTCTAAATGTTAAACACAGCTGTGCTGCTTTCTAAATTCACAACAGGACTCAGGTCCGTTTAAATATCTGTTTTCAAAAATAAAGAAAAATGTTCGGTCACGACAGGATTTCGGCATAATTGCAAGCCCAAGCAAGCACAGGGAATAATATTATCTATTGGCGTTCATTTTATTTCACTTCTACTATGTGCCTGTTTGTTGTTCAGAACCAGCAGAATCATGCTACACGTGTTTGGAATCTGCCGTTGGCCTTATGAAGAAAGGATTTTCATAATAATAAAGCTTTGTTTCCTGATTCGTGTCTAGCGTTTCTTACGCTGATTCCCGGAGAGCCTGTTAATTATTCAGATATGAATAAAACCTCCTGGGCCGAGTCTGATGTATTGCTCTGATCCAGACAGAGAAGAGATAGAAAGAAAATGGTACTGTACAGGGAGGGAGATTTAGGTAGAGGACTGGAGACCAGACACCGGTTGAATGAGCAGAATACTAATGTGATAGTGTGAGGAGACCGGGTCTCTAAAATAATTTCTTATGCAACTGGGGTTTGATTGGTTAGTCATCATCTCTAATACCGATTCAGTGTCTCTTTAGTGCAGTCATCTACATCACAATGACGACAGACTCCACAGCAACCAGCAATTTTAACTGAAAAAGTCAGGGGAACATAATTGGAAAACATTTGCAGCCACTTCTGTCCTAGAATCAGAAAATAGATTGTACTGATGTGATGCTTACGGGACTTCATATTCTTACTTTAAAGACACAAAAAGGAGGTAAACAGGAGGAGGGCAATGAGAATATAACAATAAATGGCTATAAATATTTTATACACCGTATAAAAAATCATTAGGTAGAGCATTGTGTAGGCAGTGCAAAGGTTGAGGGTTCGATGCGAGTAACACACATACATATAAAACGATGCTTAATCTTAATTCTTAAAAATCATAAAAAGGAAAGTTCACACAAAAATAAAAATTATGTCATAATTTGCATCATTCGTCTCTGTATGGCTTTCTTTCTTCCGCAGAACACAAAGGAAGGTATTTTAAAGAATGTTGTAACTGAACAACAGCGGGACCCATTGACTTGCCTTATTATTGTGTCTATACAAATGAAGTGAATGGGTACCGGCGCTGTTCAGCATTCTCTAAAATATCTTCGTGTGTGTTTTGCGAAAGAAAGTCATACAGGTTTGAAATGACAAAACGTTACGTAATAAATTACTTTGTCATTTTTGGGTAAACTATCACTTTAGTTGTACTTTAAGTCACTTTGGATAAATTTGTCTGTAAAATGTAAGCATTGATTTCATCACACAGAAATTATTTTGGGTAGATTTTTTCTGTAATGGTATATAATGGTAGGCGCAAGGGCGAATTAAAACATTTTAGCTTTAAACAAAACACACAGAACTTCACTGAAGAGAGAGCTTTACCAAATTGTGCAAATCTTTAAAGCACTCAGTTTCGTTGTCTTTGAGGTATAAAATCGACAATTGACTCTTTAAAGAAAAGGGTCTGTACTGTCCCTTCCCATTGCTTCTCCATGTTACACACTGTACTGTATGTTCTAAAGACTTCAATGCTTGCACACTCCAAATGCCCTGCAAGTCTGCTAAATGCATGCATGAAAATGACATGTGCCTTGCCCACGGCCTGTTTATGCAAAAACCATCACGTTAAATATGGAGAGGTTTGTTTGTGAGCATGTGTCTGTTGGAGATGAAGGCATTACAGGCCTCCGGCTCTTGTTTCATAATAATGTGGAATCCTTTGAACAGTGCAGACTTTCAGACGTTAATTATTCACCTGTGTTGATAAATGGAGGCAGATTTACATATTGAGAACCAGGTGAGAAAAGATGGTGATTAGAGAAGCGTTGATGCCTTTCTATGTTTTCAATCTTATAATGATTTTATCAGTGACTTAAATGACTTAAAGATCATTTTAAGGACTGTCCATCCTGCTTTTGGCATGCTCTGAATTTTATCATTTAAATAAATAAACGCTGTAATTCACACGTGTTCCTCAGTGGCACCTCCTTCTTACACTGGCACTTCTCTCTCACACACAAGATCGATGTGCGATTCTGACTCAGCATTACAAAGCTAAACTTTTTCCCTCTGTCCCCAGGTCTGAAAACTTTGGTGAACATTAACCAAGCAAAAAATATTTGAGGTTTTAATAACATAATATTACTATAAACTGTAAATTTGATGTATGATGAACAATAAAATGAATTTGACTTTCAACAGCAGAAGCAAAACAGGAACCAGTGGCAGTAAGGCACTATAGGGAGAGGAATCACAAAAAATCTCATCGTTTAAAAAACGAAATCCGTCTATAATCTGTCAACAAACCCGAGTAGTTTTAGGAAAACACCTCCAGAATCAGTTGTCTTCATACACTGTGAAAGGACCAAAAGACTATACATTACACCATATACACTGCTTCCACATAGATTACTGACCTCAGAACATTTTGTACCTAGACTGATTGCTTCTGAGCTCAATCCCGGAGACACGCTTTGCTGGTTCTGAGAAACATTAAGAACACCAGCAGTGTCCCTGTCTGTGGGTTCAGGGGGTTTCTTCTTTTTGTGAACATAAGCACATAAAGGAAGAACACAACATCAAGAAATCTTGGTTGCAGGCCAGTAATTAAATGGATAGGGATGAAAGGTCTGTGCCGACACACTTGAAGAAGAAGATGTAGAGAACAAAAGGGTCGTTTCAGGTCGGTTGCCTGGTATATGGAGTTCAAATACAATATAGAAGACATTGGCCATTGCATTAGATATATGTGTAAAAGAGGTATGTATCAAAATGTTAGTGTTTCTATATTTCTTTGATAAATAAACCTTAATGTGTTGTGTTGTCATTATTTATTCCCACCAAAGGCCTCTAACCCGCATAACCATGTTGTGTTGCAGGCAAAGGGAGTTCCCAAACTCTGGATCCTGTTTTTCCTTTTCACATCATTGTTTGCTGAAGCAGCCAGTCATACACGATGATCATGAGGTCTCACTGCGGCCTTCCCCTTTTTCCCAGCACTTATTGGTGACCTCACCTATTGTTCAACCTCAGCACAGAAACACATCAAACGTTTGAGAAAAAGGTGACGTTGCCTGTTACTCTCGTCCTGAACAAAACAGACAAATGAAAGCTGCATTAATTCAACGTTATATGAAACCACGATCCTTTTCTAATCATAATCATAATCTTTTTCTAATCTTAGGTGTAATACAAACCAGTATTCAAAGATTAGTATCATATTTAATGTTTAATGTTCAGTATGTGAAACATGCAATATTGTATATCATGTAAGTGGATTAAAACCACACAGAAACCACAAAACATGTCACATGTCAGTACGCTACATGCATATTAGTGCACACACAGTCCACAAAATGTGCTTTAAAGTTATAGTTCACTTCACTCTCTTGAATTTAAAATCTATATGACTTTATTCTGCAGAACACAAAAGAAGGTATTTTAACCGGCACCCATTCACTTGCATCGATTTTGTGACCGTACAATAGAAGTGAAGGTGTTCCGGTGATGTTCGTTTACCAGCTTTCTTCGAAATATCTTTTGTGTTCTGAGGAAGAAAGAAAGTCATACAGGTCTGAAATGACAAGAGAGGACGAGTCATTTCAAGCATCACATTTAAGCATCACAGTATTCTCTACTAATATGTATGTTGACTAGTGGGACATATTTACATTCCTATGGGACGAAAACAAATATATTTCCAACACAGTATGTAAAGCATAAGCTTAGAAAGCTTTGATTTTTGCGTCACTCGGTGAGAGAAAACACTTATGAAAAGAATCACAATTATCTAAACAATGAAAGTTGTTAGTTTCTGTCTGCATAGCTTTACATGTTACCAGTTGTAAATACCTGTTTACGGTTACAGTAAACTCATGATGGATTGCACACTATTATTCTAAATCAAGTTAAGCTGCATTCTTTTGAAACAGACCTGTTTCAATCCCATGAACATATTTACATTCTTAAGATACCATCAATTGTTGCATGGGTGACAAACGATTTCCACCTCCTATTTTGGGTATCAGCCTAAAGCAGAACAGCAAAGGAAATGAAATCAAAGAGTAGGAGACCTTGTAGGTACTTTGCTGCTAATTCAGTAAAACATCAGTGCTTATCAAACATCGTGATTTTAAATCAATGGCCGATAAGCCATGTTTCTTCCTCTTTTCAAAACAAGGCAGTAAAGATATGCAATACAACAAAACTGCATAACACCAGCACATTAACGGCTTCCCCGTTCGCGATGTGTAAGTGCCGGTGACTAATCGCTGTGCGCACACAGTGTCATTTCAGTCACATGAACATCATTGGTACTTTCTCAAGACATTCCCACATATGTGAGGTCACACCAGGAACACAGATGGCTGATATTCAGAAATATTTTCAAAAAACCCGACCTGCAAGCTCATTATGCTTCAAAAATTTGCACTTTTTTCTAATCTCCAAACACGGTTAAACATGCACACAACAACCTTGAAGGGATAATTCACCCAAAAATGACAATTCTGTCATCATTTATTTAACCTATTGCCATTTCAAACCTGTATGACTTTCTTTCTTATGCAGAGCACAAAAGAAGATATTTAGAAGAACGTTGGGAACCTAACAACAGCGGTACCCATACACTAGATTTAGCCTTTTTGGGGGAACTATCCATTGAAACAACTCATATGAGAAACGTTAAAAATACTTTGGGATTACATTTCCACTTTCACGGCATATAACTTAGAGCAATACTGTGTGTGTACACTACTCCCACCGCCCTACACTGGCAAGGTACACACTCCCTTTTCCTCAAGATCATATAGATATGAATTTCCAGGCTGTAGCCTGCAGTGCAATGATTCATAAAGGTCCGTCTAAAAAAACACAAACATTTGAGAACGGGGCCAACAGTGAACACCTGGGCTCTATCTCCATGACTACAAAAAAGAGTTTAAGCAGCCCACTTTCTCTCTGATGTTGTGATGATTCACATATAAAACCGGGCCACCCTCAACACACCGCCGCTCGCTGTTTCTCTATATCAAAATCCATGTGGGTATGTGGTGCCCTCTATGCACAAACATTATCATTGCATTGCATTAAATATCAGAGATCTGTCTCAAGGAATGCACAGGTGATGTCTAATGGAAGTGAGACGGCCTGGTATTATTAAATAACTACATTTTCCTGATTAGATTTAGGAAATTGTGTGTTTTCTAGACATTTATGCATTGTGCAGAGGAAGTGGGTGTTTCTATCCGTGTAATTGCAAATCACACATACTGTTTGTCTGAAAATGAATGCTGGAAGCATCTGCAGAGGATGTGTGGCGAGAGAGGAAAGCCTGGAGGAAGTTCCCCGGTGTGATGAGTCCAGAGAGTCAAGAGGAAGTGAACACCACAACAACACAAAACCATCATGTTTGTAAATTGTTTAAATGTGAATTTTCTGTTTTAAAGTTTTAAAGGTTTCATCTGTCAGTCTATATGGATAACGCCTTGGGCGTGCTACGAGTGATATTAAAACCAATGAGGAATTGTTTTAATACACATGATATTCATAATATTATAAATCATGCCCATTTAACGTTGCCTTGATAAACTCTCTCTCCCCCTCTACACACTATCTACAACATTCATTGTCTATAAAAAGAGAAAACACAAAACAAGCTAAATAAAGATGAATTTGGATTACTGATTTTGCGATAAAATCGTAATTGGGAAATCCCTTGGCCAAAAAAATGGTTTTATGAAAATACAATATCGTGACAGCTCTTGTGCCTATCCGTTTCTGAATCGTCTGTTATTTGTAGGCATTATGTCAGGGAAAATCAAATCCTATCTGGGTCACACAATTATCAGCACAATGCATTTGGACAGCTCAGAGAAAATAAGGGATGGCAATCTGTCAAACAGGATGCAGGTGACAAGCTGTTGATGTTTTCTCGCTATTTTAAGATCAGAAAGGCGAGTGTTACAACACAGCGTTGCATTAGTAAACCAGAAATCCGACACAGAGGAGTCCAAATTTCACAGGAAGTCAAATCTCCACGCATCATGATGCTGCTTACGGTGTTTTAAGTGGTCTTCAATCTTTATGGTCATAATCATAAATTGGGAAATATAATACTGTGTGGGTGCTAAAGTGTTCTGACCGTTCCTTGTGTGTTGCTAGGATATTCTAAATGACACCGTTGTAGTCTCACTGATATTCTGGTTTCTAGATATGGCTCAATTTAGTACAAGATTTGCGGCTTATAGTAAAACAATTCAAAAGACAAATTACTGGTGTAGTCTTATCTCAGGGGCTGACAGATCAGATGTGACACTTTGACAAGTGTGAAGATAACCTCCTCTGAGGTGGAACCTTTTGTGTTTTCCTGCTCTAGGGGTCATCAAACACTGGCCATGATGTCCTGAGACACTGAGGTCCAGGCTCAGGTCAGTGTGATACATTACAGCAGGACTTCCTGAATTCTGCATGGAACAGTTGGGGTTAGCTTTGAGGACAATGGTGTGAAACAGAACCAACATCCAGCTAAGTGTGCTATAGATTATACAGTCCATCTGATTTTAAAATCACACAGGCGAGTTCCTGAATATATTTTAGGACCTTATGAAATCACAATATTATGCTGCTTATAGTTTATGCCTATCACATTAGAAGCTGTCTGCAATAGTGTACTCATAATAAAAGACAAAATGCTTGAACTAAATTTAAAGTGGCATAGACTGGCATTCATATGCCAGCACAAAATATAAACAAATACTGAGAGAGGAAATGTGCACCACAACTAGCAATTACTATCTAAACCTGGTGTGGGGAACGTGCTGCTAAAATAGAGACCTCCTGTTTCTCACGGATGAGGGAGGGCAAGGTCTATATTTGGTATGTCTGAAGCAAAAGTGCATTGTTATATTTTATTTTAAGATACGCTGCAAAGGACCTGATTATCATGACGTTCTCATCATTTTATTTATTTCTATTTGTTACTAAATCTGAATTTCAACCTTTGATGTATATGATTTGCTTATTTAAAAATGTCTTAAAGTTCCAAACTGTAACATAGTGAGAAATGGATAATGAGAATCTATGAGGCAAAGTAAATAAACTGTCTGTTCTATTTGAAATGTTTTTGACTTTTTGTATTTTCGTGGATTCTTGGAAGGGATAAAATCAAGACCTTTGTTAGGATTAAAGGATTCAGAAACTCGTCCATGCTCTACTGAACAATTAATCTGTATCAGGTGTGCATGACCCTGTGCCACTACAGTGTGGCTCTGACGTCAGTGCAGAACACAATAACATGTCAAGATAGTTCCTGTGAGCCGAGGGTCACATCCACAGATCACGAATCACAGATCAGAATCAAATAATTACAGACAAGACCCACCAAAGAAAATGTTGTCGCAGTAAAATGATGGGGAATGAGTTTAAAACGATAATAACAGATGAGTACAGAAATCTGGTAATGAACAGGCTACAGAGAAATAAAAATAAAAACATATCCTGGTTGATTGGAGAACATATGCATATAAACAAATACAATAAGTTAAACACTGCCTTTGTGTTACATGTGCAGTGTTATATGAACTACTGCCTCCCTGTGGAATACTGCTGTGAAGAAAGTTATAGAATAATACCAAATATTTAAAGGGATTGTTCACCCCAAAATGAAAATTCTGTCATCATTTACTCACCTTCGAGTTGTTCCAAAATAATCTGTGAACACAGAGAACGATATTCGGTAGAACGCTTATGCGCTTATCATGTGTTTTACCGAACAGATCTTGCCCCCCCATTGACTCCCATAGTGGGAACACATATTCTTCTGTTGAACACAAAAGAAGACATTTTGAAGAATGTAGGACAGCAAACAGTTCTGGGGCACTTTTGACTACCATGTATTTTGTCCTACTATGGTAGTCAATGAGGGTCAAAATCTGTCTGGTTATAAGCGTTCTTCCAAATATCTTTCTCTGTGTTGATCAGAACACAGAGATGTATACAGGTACATGATTACTGAATTACATTTTTGGGTGAAGTATCCCTTTAAATAGCAAAACTTGTTTTTAATTGCACAAATATTTACTTTATGAAACATTTTAGTGAACATTTCGATGTTCTCCCTTTATGCAGCAAGATGTTCTAGGCAAAATGCTGTTTTTTGGTTATAATTTTCATCACAACTGTTAGAAACTCTTTTGCCTTAGCTAAGCCTCAGTGAAGACTGATCTTTCAGGTTCGGATAGGCCCCTGAATCTCATCCCCGATAGCTCGCAGGGAAAAAAACAAGAACACGAAGTCATAGCGTGTAATTTACAAATCCTTCGACATAAATGTATTTTTTTTAAACCGGTCGATTGTGTCTATAGATTTAACGGTGCACATTCGTTTTTTAAGCAGTGCAGGAGATGTTTGTTTATGGTTTAAGTGGATGGCGCTTTTTTGGAGATGACAGCATCTGTATGGAAATTCGAGTAATGTGTTTGTGCCATGCATGCAGATTTCTTGCATTGAGAACTTTGGCTTGGCTGCATATGATGTGAATAAATGCAGCCCTGCGTTTACATGAATGTATTTTACTTTATATTACTGTATGTTGGGTTTCACATGTAACGTATCTAATATCATGTGGTTTATTTTGCTGCTTAGTATATTGTTTGTGTAGTGTGTAATAACCGATGACTGTCTTCTTTTTTCTTATTGAGTCTGTCTGTTCAGGCTTCCTTTGGAAGTTCGAGCCCTGGTAGGTGTCTGTATATTGCTTTATTGCTTTAGTGATGATTTAAAAAATATGAACTTGCATTAAACATGCATTAAATATGGATTGTCTATCTTTGACAATGCATTTCAGACTTGATAAATATAAAATGATTACCCTTTAAAAATGTACTGCTCAATATGGACATTATTGTTCATCGTCTTTAGAAAATCTGAGACAAACATTACTGTATACTCAAAACAAATTATAAAAGCAAAACAACGATGTGATTCCTCTTTCAATAATTGATGAACTCTTAAGCCGCTTTAAACAATCTGCTTTTTATAATAAAGTTGACTTAACTCACTAAAATTATTTACACATAACTCATCAAAACTTTTGAATAACACAAGCTCAATTCTTATTGGTTGGCAAATCATATAGATACACACATAAACACACAATAAATAAACTTCCAAAAATACAAGGTAGAATATTTAATGTACTCAACCTTTATCTAAAACTTGCAGAAAGGTTCTCTCGGCATAGATCATCTTTAACAGGTCGAGTGCTCACCGTGGGATGCTTTTCCAACCGTGTAGAGAATTCTTATCTATCCCCTTGATCACATTTTCTTTATTATTTGGTCCAAGTCTATTCAAAACAAACATATTAATATCATAAAATAGTTCTGTAATCAAATAAATGCATATCTTTGCAGAATAACATTTTCGTAAGAAAAACTATAGGCCTATGGGATATGCATTCAGATGAAAATGCTTGCAAAGTCAAGAGAAACATTTCCTCAAACGAGCCTAACATTTTAGACCTTAGTGTTTATGAACAGTCCACGTTCAAAACATCCAAAGGCTCTGTGAACCTGTTTGAAAAGTGTGCCAAACATCTCACCTCTCTCCCATTGGTTTCTGAGCACATCCGGGTACTGCACCACAGCAACCTATGAAGCCAAAGATACCAATATGGCGGAGGTAAGCTGGCTAGCTGGAAAAAAGTATCTGCTTTTATATTGCACATTTAAACGATTCCTTGACAGGGTTGTGGTTTTCGTTCATATGCGTGTTTAAAGGAGAATCAAATGTGTCTTCGCTAGAGGTTTTTGCCAGATGTGCGTAAAAATGACGACGCTAGACGGGTTTAAATGAAGACTGATGTTTCAGGTTCGGATAGGCCCCTGAATCGCATCCCCGTTAGCTCGCAGGGAAAAAAACAAACAGTCGTTGCGTGTAATTGACAAATTCTTCGACATAAATGTAGTTTTTTGGCGGCTTGCACGTTTTTACCGGTCTTAACGGTGCACGTTGGTTTTTTAAGCTGTTATAGTGCAGGAGATGTTTGTATATGGTGTAAGTGGATGGCGATTTTTGCGCTTTTTTGGAGATGAAAGCATCTTTATGGAAATTCGAGTAATGTGTTTGTGCCATGCATGCAGATTTCTTGCATTGACAACTTTGGTTTGGCCGCATATGATTTGTGTTGTGAATAAATGCAGCCCTGCGTTTACATGAATGTATTTTACTTTATATTACTGTATGTTGGGTTTCACATGTAACGGATCTAATATCATGTGGTTTATTTTGCTGCTTAGTATATTGTTTGTGTAGTGTGTAATAACCGATGACTGTCTTCTTTTTTCTTATTGACTGTGTCTGTCTGTTCAGGCTTCCTTTGGGAGTTCGAGCCCTGGTAGGTGTCTGTATATTACTTTATTGCTTTAGTGATGATTTAAAAAAAATTAATAATTAAAATTTGCATGATGATTTAAATGAAGTAGATTTTTACGTATGAAAAATTTACAGTGTCCCAAATATTGCACATTATCTGCCAATATCAGTCTTTCATTGTTGCAGTCTTGTTAATATATGTTGACGATTCAGATCAGTTTCATCATCCTTTGTTTTGTTTTTTAACGTTCGTGTTAAAGGTTGATCATTTTTTTTCCGCAGTTGGCTCTTTGTCCTCAGATGATCATGACTTTGATCCAACAGCAGAGATGTTGATTCATGAATATGATGATGAAAGAACTTTAGAGGAGGAGGAGGAACTTCTGAACGGACAGAAGAATTTCAGTGCAGAACTGGCAGACTTGGAGAGGGTAACGTGCATTTACAATAATCCACTTCTTATGATAAGTATGTTGTCTTGAGAAATCACAATCTTAATACCAAAAGCGATTGGATTCACTGAGAAATGACCAGTGTTAATCTTGCGATAACATAGACTTTTTTCTGCTGTTGTTAAATCCGAACAGGAAGGAAACATGCCGATTGAAGAGTTGTTGGCCATGTACCGTTACGAGGCGTCAGTAAGTACAGGTGCAGGATCTAGCATCGACGGCTCTTCTGTTGAACTAGAAGATGATCTGCCTGACATGACGCTAGACAAGGTATTCAATGTCATTCTGTTTAGGGTTTTATATACGTAGTCAAGGTGCCGTTTATGCAGCTGTATGTTCCTGGAAATATAACTGAATACTTATAATAAAAAAGGAATCACTCTTGCTATAGGAGGAGATTGCGAAGGATCTCTTATCAGGAGATTATGAGGAGGAGACCCAGTCGTCTGCTGATGATCTGACCCCTTCTGTTACCTCCCATGAAGCCACAGACTTCTTCCCGAGAACACTCAGATGTGAGAATAAATTAATTCCATTCCTCTAATTGTAATTTATGTGTTTATCATCTCAACTTTATATTCTGCGTGAAGAGAACAGTTTACTCTTAAAGGAAATTCTGTCATTTGTTACTCGCCTTCATTTTAATTTAAATCTGGTTGACTGTCTTTCATCTTTGAAAAACGAAAGACAGAAAATGTAAAAAATGCCAAATGCACATTTAAGTGGTGTGTACTAGTTGTGCACTATTTACGAAGTCCACACGTGACATGCGGAAAGTTTGAACTTCAGTTGTCGCGACGCTCTCTCTCAAGGGCTCTGGGGCCAATCAACGACCAAACTATTGGCTTTTTTATAATACAAAAGCACTTTATAATGCAGTGTATAAACCATTAACATTCACATATCCTTATAAATAGTAGGTTATAATTAATGTGCTTTTTGTTTTTATTTATTTATTGCTTTTTTTAACAGCCAACATGACCTATGATGGTGATAAAGAATCTGAAGGGGAGGAGGATGGGGTGAGCAGTGAAGATTCTAAAAAGGTCAGACTCGCACTTCAAATACACAAAGATTCACTGTAATTAAACTGAATTTGACAAGTTACATTATTCCATTTAAAGTAAAAGACAAAGCCTTTTTTTGATTATTTCTTGCCTCTGAAACACAGGAAATAATGGTTGGGTCCCAGTATCAAGCAGAGGTTCCTGTTGGCCTCAACCACTATAAGGATGATGAAAAGGGTGAGCATCCTTATTAAAGAGTACATATTACAAGATCATGTATATTACATTTCATGCAGTGTGTAATGTTGCCGTGTGTTGCCAGTCTGCCAAGTTGTAAAGCCAAAGGTGAATGAATATCAAAGTTATTTGCTTGGAAAAAAGGGAGTCGACTTTGAATCACGCAAACAAATCTTGCCCTAGTCCGATTTGGAACCGCCACTGATTTACGTCAGTATATAGTCCCCGCCTACGTTTTGGAAAGGCTGCCGGGGAAAACTTCACTCTTCTCCCCCAAACACTGTAGCTTGTGAGTCTCGTTCGCGGTAGACCAGTCATAGCAGACTAGACCATCTGACCAATCAGATCAGAGTAGGCTGGCGGAAAGGAGGGGATTAGACGGATGATTTGCCGAACGAATCATTTGAGAGTCAGTCAAGTAGTAAGGTAAGAATAACTGTGTTTTTACACCTTGTACGTAAACTTGTTGTCGCACACAACATAAACCAAAATAAGATCTTCAAAATCAAGGAATTTCTCTTTAAACCAATAGACTTTAAAACTGAAATAAAGTACTTCATTCCCTATGATTTGAACGTGTTTTATTGCTTTTAAAGTGTACGAGGAGGAAGACAAGCTGCTTTGGTGTCCTGACGTGCTGTCAGAATGTAAAGTGAGAGACTACCTCAGATTGGCTCTGTCACAGACTACAGACGGAAACACAGACGACTGCACATCCGGACACATACGGGATAATGAACAGGTCTTTCCACTCTCAACGCAGTCATCAAGTCATATGAAGATATTTAGCCTATATTAGAGCTGCTGCTGTGATGTTTTAATTGTAATATTACACTGACCTGCTCCCTATCTTTCCTAGGCCTTGTTTGAGCTTCTGAAGTCTGATTATGACACGCGCGAGGCTCTGACACGATACTGTAGAAATGTGAGGACGTCAAAAGGTGGGCTGAAGTTCTGAACCAGCTTGATATATTTTGTTTCGTTAACGGCATGATGATAACTCTTGTTTTCGGTGCTTTGATAGAAGAATCACCACCATGGTCAGAGGATGAATGCAGAAACTTTGAACATGCACTGCAGATTTACGAGAAAAATTTCCATCTTATTCAGAAACACAAGGCGAGTTGTAATGTATTTTGGGGTCGTCAAAGTGTCCGAATTCACTTACCATCTTCTAGCAAGTCTTAACATCTCTACCATCTTCCGTTTCAGGTTCAAACACGGACTGTCGCAGAATGTGTGGCTTTTTATTACATGTGGAAAAAGTCTGAACGTTTCGACTTCTTCGCCCAACAGAATAGATTTGGCAAGAAGAAGTACAGTAGTTACCCGGGTGTGACGTAAGTCAATGCAGTGCGGTAACCCTGGATGCCCACGATGTTTCATCAGTTTGTTTAGTGATGTGTTTTGTAGTAGTGTTTAGCCTATTCTGTAACCTCATCTGTGGGTTTGTTTTGTCCTCAGAGACCTGATGGATCGGCTGGTGGATGAGGCGGAAGGTCTGGCAATGGACGGCACGTCTTTGGTTTGTTCAGGTGGAGCCGGAGGACGAATGGAGACCTCGGCAGAACAACAACTAGGACTGCTTAACTCCATCACTGCCAGTGACCTCACAGGTATTTCACAATGATCTTTGAACAAACTTTCCTGCAATTTTTGCTTATAAACCTAATAAATGATTGTTAAGGACATTTTTTAAATAAAAACATTTGTACTCTCACACAAAATAATAGGCAAGGAGATGCTGGAAAGTATAATAAATCGGCAACTTTTTATTTTGTGTAGCCCTTAGTAACAGCGTAGCCACCGTGTGCAGTGGTCCCAGAGACGTGAGCTGTCTGGACTCCCCCTACTTTTCCCCTATGGAGAGTTTACACAAAGGAGCCCTGAATCACGATGATCAGATGAGCTATGGAGACAGCAGCTGTGCCAACATACTGGATTCCACCTTCTACCGCTCCGACCTGAGCCAGATCGGCATGTGCGGCACCAAAGACTGCGAACGACCCTCCAAGAGGCTCAAGATGGGCCTCACGGAGTCTTTCATAAACGACGTGTCCGTTTCTAACCTGGCCGTGGACTTTGAGGGCAGACGAACACATCGCATCACGGGAGCCACAATGGCCGTGTCTGTCACAGACTTCAGTAGTGTAGGGGGTGGCGACCCCACTGGTTTCATCAGCTCCCACTCACGACATCACCAGCACACCACACTTCAGTCCGACTGACTTCCTGTTGCCATCCGGATCCACAGTCGCCCACTCACTGACTATTAGTTGTTTTTTAATTATATATATATATATAAATATACCTTTTGGTCTTTTTTTGTAATATGACATCAGTGATGTCTTTATTGTACAGAGCTAAGAAATCTTGATTTCTCAAGAGTTTATATAGCCATTTATTTTTCTGGTCTTTCAGATATTTAATATTTTTCCGTCTAGGATGAGATACAGCTAAACCTAAATGCTGGAGAAGCGAGTTGTGGACTCGTACTATAGTCATCTCAACGCCTGCATCTTTCAAGATTTGCTGTCCTGCAAAAAAGTAGCTGCCGCCGAAAACTGCGCTGTTTCTTGTCGTTTCCGTGTATGTGTGTTTGTTTAGAAACTGGTACTTTTTGAGCGTTTACAAAACCCAAGATCATGTAGTCATTGGGAAATGTAGCATTTTTGTATATCACAAACCTGGCTTTTATAATTGAGAATGATGAACATTTTGGAACAAAGAGTACATGCTAAAACAAAGAGCACTTCTGATCACTGAGGCGTTTTCACGTTGCCTGCATGCCCACGATTTCCTACAAACACTTGAGGTTAACATATTTTGTAAGAAAACCTGGTTAGCGTTATGAGTTCAAGTTAGGATTTTTAAGCTTTAACAACATCCAAAAACAGCTTTTGTTTGAACCTTTTGATGATCAGAAAAACAGGGCAGGAAAGGCATATTTTGCATTCTCAATTTTCCAGAACTTTAAAGTAGGATTAAGATGCCAATGAACAACGATTGAAACTTGTTCCCTGGTTGGAAATGTGTTATCAGGGGACTGAAAAATCTAGATTTTCTATAGACTGAAGCTTGTTTGCTTAGTAACAAATGCTGCAAGGGAGTATTGTGATTCAGGTGGTGCTATTAAGGCACCTGTGCTTGACAGTATTAGTATAATTTAATCTGTATATAAATTAAACTGAGACGTTCCACAGGAGGCTGTTTTGCAGGTGCTCTTCACTGCATATGCTTTGGTACAGATTAAACCAGTGTTTTTCAGCTATGCATTATGTATATTTGGTAGCTGCCAGAAATATTAAGAAAACCTTCAGAATTGAGCTAATTTAAATCTTGTTTACCTGCTTTGTTTTTCCTCCAAACCTTGCCAAGTTCATCGACATTCTTGTATGCATGGAGCAGATTGTACTATTGTTCAACCTTTATGTTACGAGCTGATTAACATTATATGCCAAAAATCAGTCAGCTCGACACACTGTACCAAAGTCCTTTCTGCTCTTTGCATGCAAAAAAACTAAATTTCCACAGAGTTCATTTAAATGCTTTGACTTCGGTTAGGGTGAATGCAAAAATTATATAACAAATGTTTATGGCAATAATGTGTAGATATGTATAGGTTGTTCATTGAATATTTGTATTGCCTTTGTTTTGTTTACGGAATTAAGAGACGTCAAAATTGTGTGTGCTAGCATCGGTTGTTTGCAAAAATGCCACCGATTAGAGAAATTATTTTGTGTGGCACCTTTTGGACACTCCCATGTAAGCCTCTCTTATTTTCACTTTTTGGAAGAAAATGTTTCCGTCAATAAGTAGAAAGGTTTACCATCATTACCTTGACTTTTAATGGCTGCTATCAGTAATGTGAAGAGTTTGTTAAATGCACTGCTGTTGCAATTATAAGTTGAATTGAAAGTCTTGTGCATCTACATTGTTAATACGTGGTAAAGTACTCATTAATAGCATGTTTGCAATGACACTGATTGAAATGGATCCATGGATACCAATTTTATTGACGGGGTTAGAAAGCACTACAAAGATTTTGTATGAATTTTCTTTATGGTCAAAAAGCAGATTTTGTTCTCAGAACAGCAGAGAACACAATGTAGTAATTGGTGCTCGTGTAAAGTTGTAAATTTTTTTTATTTTTGTACTTTATAAGTCTGTGCTTCTATTATTCTATATAGGTATTAGTACTTTTATAAATGATACCGTGAACTGCACATTTATGTTTATTCAGCTAGTTTTGCTGACGTACAGACTAAAATGTAAGGCATTGTTTTGATCTATAGAAATAATACATCTTTAAAAAATATATATATTAAGAAACGTTTGGTGATTTTGGGTGTGTGCGTTTTATTGTATTTCATTTAGAAATTTAAAATACTTATTAGGTAGAGACTTCACATTCAAACATGGGGGAAGTGGTAAAATTTGTTATCAAGACCAAGAAATCCTATAAATGTGTGTCCATATATACAGACAATCATAACATTAAATAACGGAGTTATTCAAACAGATATCTCTATTGTTTATAAAATATGTACATATAATTGCTTTGTTTTGCATTATTTTGTATTTTTGTTGTACTTTATTACTTGGTGTAAAAAGCTCCAGAAATAAAAGCTCTGGATACATGTATTTTGTTGTAATTTTCCCCCGAACACAACATATTTTACCATGGTTAAATCAAACAGATACACATTTTTATGTGTACCTTCAGTTGGTTCCTTCGTGATTTAGGGGCATGTGGTTTAGGACCTTGACATCGTTTCTTAATGTTTGTATTTTAGAAAAACTGACAACACACTGTTTCAAAAAATGCGTAAATATTTTAATTCTTCAGATGTACAATATTTGTAGTGATTTAGTTTAATCAGCATGGATCAGTATAACATACTGGCACTGAGTGCAAAGGTTTGCACCAAAGCCAGAAGAGGTATTATGAAATGCAGTTGAAAATTCATTATGGCCGCGTTCATGATGGCCAGAGATTCAGTCCAGATTTACCATTTAAACAAAGGGTGGACCGCTGTGGTTATTTAATATGTAAAATATAAATGTAAATATAGAGCACCCAAGTAAATAAACAACCAATCAGGCTGTGCAATTATGTTAAATAATAATCTCTTTATACAATACTATAATCATGACATATGACATTGGGGTATATTGACATATAATTCCTTTTATTTTGAGAAAAGAAAAGTCAGAAACCAATAAGTATGCTGAGAGAATAAACTAGACCACTGTCACTCTGGCCCACCACGCTGTAAGAAATAAAAATATTAGTAATTACATAAATTACTGATTAAAGGTCAATACCATCTGTCCATGTTTTTAATATCAAAACAACAGCCACATTAGAAGCTTTAATCTCAAATGTATGAAACTTATTTTGTTTCATCATTGTGATAATTAAATCAGTACGAACACTTGTTTTTACCTGAATATAATCCATTTCTTCTAAGGTAAGGGTTCCTCTGCGATATCTCTGGGGAAGATCTTTAACTACAGTAATGTTATCGGGAGTTCCAGGCAGTCGGCTGACGGGTCCCGGCGGTCTGGGTGGAGGTGATATCGATGCAGCTGGCGGAGGTGCAGATGGAGAGATCTGTGGGATAGTGGCTGCAAGAACTTTCACCACCTCTTGAACTGGAATGACAGTACAGTTAGAAATACCATCTGCTACTGAACCTGCTTTTAAATTGATTTGACAGAAGAGTAAATGCTGTCATAAAAATATTTAGGACTGTTGTTTGAACCCAAATGACACTCATAAGGGACTACATGGGAATTGTACTGACCATTCGGCCTTGGGATGCCCATTCTATCAGGAAATTTAATTAAAGGTGCATGAGGTCGCACAACCTGCAATGGAAGACATATTAAAGAACCACATTTATTTGAAATAATTATACTTTAGGAGGTTAAGCAACCGCAAATAAAACAAAATGTATAACTACAGTAACAATTTGGTTTCATTTTCCATAGTTTTAATAATGATATGACGTGTGTAGCAAAACTATGGCTAAATGGTAACCCGGCAATAAAACCAATACACATATAACACTTTTACTATAACAAAACCATGGTTCATTTCCCCACGGGTTAAAAATACAAGCGTTTACAGTGTAAAGAGGGCTGAACTTTGGTGTGTCCACAAGGGCACCAAACAAATCAGTTAAATCAATGCGTTGTGCCACAGTATAACTATTCACGGTTAAACCGTCCGTACTGCAAGCGAAAAATGTGATAACCGTTTTTACCGTGCCCTCAAATAAACGATATGTCACATGTAGACGATCAGAGAATATTTACCTGCACGACCCTACTGGCAGCGGCCATCTTGCCACTCACTTTGCTTCCCATGACGACATCCGAACACTGCTTCCGGTTGAAGAACACGTCAACACAACCAACACCAGAGGGCACTGTTGCGATACGTTTTTAAAGTAAAATGACAAGCAACCATCAAGCGATTTAGACTTAACAAAGAGACGAGGGCATGTAAGGACTAACATAACATAATCTCAAATATTATATTAATAATCAAAGCCGTGCATACAATATGTGTGAATAAAAAGAAACGGGCTGTCACGTGAGTCGCTGATCAAGATTAACTTGACAATTCATACATATACACACAAGTCTTTCGTTTCATGAAACACCAATAAAGCAACACTGCAGCAAGACTAGCCCCTCATAACGAATAAACTGCACCCCTTTCCACACTGCTATTATGCAGGTCATGTATTTTAAAACAACGCGACATCTATAAAGTCAAATTCACATATAAAGGTAACAAGCGCTCATTCGTACCAGCAACATTATATCTAGCCGTCTAACATTACCTTATTTTCCCATTCTGACCTCCAAAACACACACCGTGCTGACAGCGACCTGCGATGGCCAATCCTTTATTTTCTACTCATGCCTTGCTCGACTACAGTGGGCGGGGCTTCGTGAGCCATCCCGCGTCACGTGACGAGCGCGCAGCGTCTCGACTTCCTGGCGGCAGTTTCGGACCGTGTACGTCAAGCGGTTAGCACAATTTAAACAAAACAGCACGTTACGTTTATACGAGAGCATTTGTAAATAAAAACAAAGCGGATAAAAGAGGAGGCGGCGAGGTACGTGAAACGTTTCAGTGATTCGTGTTTTAATCAGCGTATGAACATTAATGTGCTCATATTGTTTGGAGATTGACGGCGGGTCCCACATCACAGTCTTGTTTCAAAATCTAAAGGATGTTGTTTTTCCCGGCGCAGAAACAACAAAGATGAGCTGCGATAATATTGACGGGTCCTCAGATGTCGATTCTGTGGCAAAGACTAACGGCCAGCCCGAGGCAGCAGCTATTGATGGGGTCACACCAACACGATTATTAAAGTAATTCACCATTACTTTGCATTCATTTGATACCAACACAGAGCACAGCGAGAAATTGCATTGTAATTATATGAATTTCATGTCTCCTGAAGAATGAAGGACACCATGGAAAACCAGTGTTTTGAGATGAATGTTAAAGTCAGCATGGGTAAGCTCCTGTTTGGCCTTAAAGGCTATTTCTTTTACAGATATTAAACACTTATAATGAACCCGATGTTAACTGTAGTGTGTTATACTTAGGGAAGAACAAGGGCTCGTGCGAAGAACATGCAGATCAGTGAGTGAGTTGATATTTATATCTGCACATTGCATGGCCTGAGATTCAACTTTCTTTTTTACAATCCACAGATCCAAATACGAAAGTGAAATAGAGCAGGCAAGGCTCTCATACTTCAACAAAACACTGTTATTAAACAGGTAATTATCAAGCGAATTTAAGAAACCATTAGTTTATTCTCATTCCTCACGTTTGCAATGTTTGTGTTCCAGAATGCAGATTTGGAACGTCGTCATTGATAAGATCATTCAGAATGATGCAGACGCAGAGTAAGCGGATGCTTATGCGCTATATTCATGTCTCTACTATGATACAGTTGATTTTACTGTAATCTGACCTTTCATTATAGATCACTGAAGGCACTGACTGATCAAAACACAGAGTTATGTGAACAGACCCTGAAGATTATAAAGGTGGGAAATTTACTGATGCACCATAGAACATGCTTTTGAATATTTTGTCTCACATTTAGCCATACTGTTTATTCCGTTAACAACAACCGATGCCTGCATTCAGGAAACACGAGAACTTCAGGACCAGATCACAGATATACAGAAGGAACGACTTGGTACCTTCTATTTTAATATTACCTTTGGCCTCTTAGTAACTCTAGACGAAGTTTAATATTTTACAGATATTAGTGAACAGAATTGTATTTTCTTTTCATTATGCCTTTTTTAACCATATTTTCTTCTTAGAATTAAAAGAAGAGATAAAGAAAAAAATGCAAGAGATAAATGAGTGGAAGCAAGTTAAGGAAAATCTGGGAGAAGTTCAACAGAGAGCCAAAGAGCGAGCTGAAGCAGTGCTGGAGAAATATCAGAAGGTCACAACCATTTTACAAAACGTGCTGCGGGTATGAGTTTTTTCAGTGCTTTTGTTTTAGTGACAATGTGCATTTGAAACCTGACATAAAAGACCTTTCCTGTTTTTCAGGGAATTATACTTGCCAGTAAAGTAAACTGGAGAGATGACCCTAAATTAAAAGACATTGCGATGGGACTGGAAAACATACCTAACTGAAGAGGACCTATGTAAACCAGTTCTTCAACCACTGTAAATACTGTAAATAACACATGCTTTTTAATGTGCCAGCTTTACTCAGAAATGTTAATTTGAGCAGCAAAACACGTGATCTTGTACAGTTATTCGGAAATGTAGTTTTCCTCACCTTGCCATACGGTTTCTTTTCCAAAACCGTCCGTTTTAAAGGTTTTTATACTCTTTTCTTAAATCCGATAGAATCTTTATTAAAGTTTTACAATGTCGAGACTAATGAACTGACTGCTTAATTTGATGTTTAGTTGTGCGTTTCCTATTTTTATATCACACTAGACATGCTTTGATTTACAAAGTAATTTATTTTGTCAGCCATGTTATATGAAAAGATTTAATAAAGGAAAACTACAAACATGATTTAAGTTGAAAAGCAGTAATACATTAGAAAATACAGGTATATCATATTTTCACCACCTGTCCGGCTATACACGGGCTTACTCTCTTGCCCTCCACCATCACAGGGTTTGGCTGAACAAGCAATCGTCCATAAGTCCCGCCAACCTGTCCTTTAGTGAGGCGAGCAGGATTGACACATACACAGCCAGAAACGTCCTGGGAGATTGGGAAACAAATTGTCATTACGACCATAAGATTACAGACAACAGTATTAGGTTGCCAGGCTACAGGATACTTTTCTGAACTATGCTTTGTTTACCTTAATGAAATAACGAAGTTCAGAGGGAGCAATGAGGATGTCAGGTGTAAGAGGCATTTGGCCGAACTGCTGAAACTTCTCATAATCCATGTTTACCTCTTCTGCCGGAGGATAGAGGGGGTAGTAGCTAAAACAAACCATGTTTAAAAGAAAACCTTGAGAAACATGCAACTGCACATTACATATAGAGTATCGACAGAACTACCAAAGCCTAGAAATATTTTCTTTCAGTTTCTCAGATCAGTTGCTACTAACCTTCTCTGGGTCAACATGTGTTTCATAATCCGTGAGAAACGTTCAGTGCCTGTGCCACTGTAAAAAAAAAAAAACAGTAACACTAAATCAGTGCTTGTGATTACAGGTTTTAAAATAAATATTGAAATTATGTATAAAACTTGTATGTTTATCCTGGTACAATAAGCTGTTGCTTCAGTCTTATTACCTGCTGATCTCTTCTGCTCCCATATGAAACAAAATGTCTGTTGATGTCAGACCAAAAGTCACATTACCAATGAGGAGTGTGCAGGGGTCAGGAGCTAAGGTCACCCGCTTAAGTTCGGAAAGAAATAGCGACAGCGTAATTATTTGGACACGTGAATAAAGAACTACGTTAAAGAATTACTATATTAGCTAACAAATAAAGAAGAAATGGTGTCAAGATATTGAACCACCAAGATACAGTATCAGTGAACTTCGAATGCCTCAAAAAGTTCTCAAGATCCTTTGAATTGTGTATGTAATACAACCGCACCATTGTATCTTCCTTGCTGAGGTTGGGCAGGCTGAACGGTGGTTGTGGATAAATGTAGTGGTGATGAATATCTCTTTGAGATGGAACAAACACAAGTCTGCATCCCGTCCTGAAACAATCCATGTGTCAAAAAGTAGTAAGCAGACGAATTACAATTTGATGAAAAGCTCATGTAAAGATAAACCTGAAAAATGACACACCCTTTGGTTCCCTCCACCAGGCTGTCCACACATCTCTTGAAGATGGTTTCAAATTGTTCAGTTACCTGGTTTTTCTGTTTGAAAAATTTAAACATTGTTTTGGTGCGATCAAGACGAATGTTAGTTTAGAAAACAAAAACTTATGGAACCTGATTTACCTCTATCTGTTCATGCTTGGAATCAACAAAGGGTCCAAACTACAAGAGAATGTAATAAACTATTAGCTAAATGCATTTGAACATCTGCAAAAGTCCACATACACAGTTAAATGTGCAATTATCATGTGATTCCTGTTAGTTTGACAAAAAAAGACACACAGCTGTACTCACCAGAATGCACACATCAGGCTGATCTTTGTTGATGATACTAATGAGGTCAATCAGAGGGTCATAACTCAGACTGTCAGAGGGTGTATATGGTCCACAAGACATCATCACCATTACAGGCTCAGACACTAAGAGAGAGGAAAGTTAATGAAAACTGCAAACGCTAAAATAACATTCTTTAATATGGGCAATGCATTTGATAAAGAGAGTTCTTGAAAACCTTCATCCACTTCCTGTTTCACTTCAACGGCAGAGTAAAAAGGCAAAGAAATAGCCTGGAGAAAAACAAATTGTTCAAACATACATTTCATATTGTTTTCAAATGAATCTTAAACTTTCAATTGTTCTTTGGTTTCTGGTCAGAACAGTTACATATCCACACGGCTTCACAATAAAAAATAGTAACAAAGATCGCAAAAATGTTGAAGTAAAATGACCATGAGAGATACCTCGTATAGTTTGGTGGCAACAAACTTTTCTCCAGAGGTGTTCATACCTTCCATAACAACGACCTAACAGATTAAATAAGAAAAAAATAATTTTAAACATAAAATAACAACAATAGACACATTTCAATAATTTAGTTTGTTTCTCACCTGTCCTGGGAAGAGTGAGAACTCCTTGAGTTCAGACAGATCCAATGGCACCTGTCTGCCCCCCTGTTCCTGTCCCGCCTCCAGCAGCACAGACTGGGCATTCAGCTTTCCGTTACTGTCACAGCACACTTGCCCCAGTACTGTGATAATGTCCTGCAAGATAAAACGTGAAAGATATATCAAAACCAACCACAAGCAAAACCCTATGATGAGGGTTGCATCTGTGATGGTACCTGAACAGGTAATGAAACCGGAGAGAATTCCTCTATGTTAAAATGCGTCCGCAACTCCTCACCCAGCTCCTCAATCTTCCCGGTAAGCACTACAGACAAGACACAAACACGTATGTGAAGAAGCAAAACTGTATGAATGTTGGACTCACTGCTGATGGCTGCAAAAACATGGACTCACCATCTTTGATATCTCTTAGTCTCTGAAACATATATTTGTAGCTGCTGGTAAGCGAATCCTCCTTCCCCTCAAACAACTCAACCCTCACGCTCTGCCCTTTACCTGACCAGCGAGGACCCTGCACCACCCCAAATGACGAGACCACCTCTCCTCGGCCTCCACGTGTGCTGTATTTCTGTGAGGGGGTTACACTACACACACAATATCACAGATTGTTTTGACAGACCAAACAGGTCAGGTATTTATATAAAAAGAAACCTGACTACATACTCTCTTATGCAATGTAGGTAAATACATGGTAGTTTGCATACCTTGGGGAGAAGCTGGCAGGTGACAGCATTAGACTGGGACTAGCGTGGCGGGCCACACCCCTCTTAGACTGAGGATGTTCCGGAGTGGTCAGCGCTCGCTTCTGAGACCCCTGCAGACAAAGACATGAAAACATTATTATTCTTTTTATAAACCAACATTAGTTTATATCAATGGTTTCCATTGTCTTTAGTTCTCACCTTGGCAGGTGTTGAGTAAGAATCGAGCAGGTTTTCCTCTTCTTCTTCTGCTTTTATTCTGTAAAACCATGTTAAGAAAAGCACTGTTCCATCAAGCGTGCAATAAGAAATATAACATCCGCTGTTGGTGTGAACTGAAAGGATACAGTTCCTGGATAGAGTTGATGTCTCTAGTCCTGTTCATCTGACTACCTTTCGATGAGCCTTTGGACTTTTTCTTCTTGTTCAGTATCTGTCAAAGAACATAAGCGGGACACAAAACAAGACATGGCCAACTGAGAAGATCCAAAGGGTTACTGAGTTAAACATGCAGCACTTTTAATCTTAATCAGATTATAAAATCTGTTTCACTAACTTCATGTTCAAACTGTTCCAGGTTGTCAAGAGTGAGAGGTCTCTGTTTCTTTGAGGAGCTAAACGCAAACCACTCGAATACGATCTCGTCCCCCTTCAGCCTGTGACACAAACACTGCTCCAACACTACAAGAGAGAATTACAGCATAAGACAACATAAATACAACTCATTTAAAAACAACAGCTGAGAATAAAAATTGATATAAACGTAAAGCAGTGAAAATAAAGAAGGTCACACCGTCTTACTTTTGTCCACAGTTTCATCTGTGAAGGCGATGCTGAAAGTGTCCAGTTCAGATTTGATGTTTTCTGCAGTGACTAATGCCATTGTTATTGTCTCCGATGTGTGCAGATGAAATCTGGGAATATTTTACTTCATAACGGAAATACCATCAAAATGCGGAGATCAGAAAACACACAATTCGCTATTGTTAAATGTAACAGAAAATAATTAGGAACAGAGCGTAAATAACATTACTATCTAATGCTAAACCATTGGAGATGGTGTCAGGAGTTTATAAACAATATCTTACGTAAAGAAGAGTCAGAATAATAAAGGTATCTCCTCATTACAGAAATATACCAAGGTTAAATAACAGCACGATATGTTTGTTACCTTTTAAATCAACGCCGGAGAACAGCTGTCATTCTTCACCAGTCCTTTACCTCAAGTTCGGATTGCCGCGAAAATTTACACTGCAATTTGATATCACTTCCGGTTTTACCACATCGACCCCTTTGGCCAGTTGTTGGGGTATGTCAATGCCGCAGCCATCTTGGACCGGTCAAGACTGCCCTTAAACAGTTAAAAGTGAACGGGGAATGCAAGCCGAATTAGCTTCTAATCATTCTCACGATATGAATTTTTTATATCAACAATTACATTTTTACAAGTGAAAACGTAATTACTGATGTCAAAAATATCAATTGTTACCAGTATTCTTGATATCAAGAATTATAGTTTTCACAAGTAAAAATGTAATTGGTGATATCAAAAATATAATATCGCGAGAATTCGGCTTGCCATAACGGGGTGCTGTTTTTGCACAAGAAGGACACAACCGGTTACATTTCGTATCATATTTCAGCAGTTTTAGGTACAAAAAACATCTCTGGTTATTTTACTTTTTCATAGTCAAATTATTTGTCATAAGCAATTGTGAAAACTTTCTCTTTAACACCAACATCGAAAGCATTAACATTGGCTGCTCAATGTGAACGCTTTTATTTGAAAAACATTAACACTGTTATTATAGGACAGTCATGCCCTTTCTAATATGGCGGCTCCATTACCATCCTTTCATGGGCCTTTGCTCCTGTGCGGCAGGGGACGCTAGCAGCTGAACATCCAGACCGATCAGCTGAAAAGGAACCCGAACCTCTTGACACACGTGTTTGATACAAAACAAGTGTTTAGTCGCATTAGCTTTACATTTTATTGTTTGAATTGTCGGACAACAATTATTAAAATGCCTAAAGTTAAAGCGGAGAAAAAATCTCGACAGCACCAGGAGGTGAAGAGTCAAGGTATGTTTCCTGGGTGTGATTGTACCTCATGTTAGCTGAAGGGCTCATGTTAGCAACTCGACCCCTTTAAATCCGTTTTGTTAAGGCGACTGACACTTTATCTCTATAATGATGTATAATCATGTATAATGTATGTAGAAAGTAGTGGATATCCTATAAAGTCGGTGATATTGGTTTATGTGCATTTTTGGGGGATTTGCATTATTCAAGTATTTATGGAAACCAACAGTTAAATCGTAAATGTCAGTATTCATTGATGTTTTTTTCAGGAATTATGTTCAATACTGGTGTTGGTCAGCATATATTGAAAAACCCTCTGGTGGTCAATGGCATCATAGAGAAGGTAAGTAATATGAATCTGTCGTTTTTTGGACGTGACCCTTCTGCAAGCAGTGACAGCTTTTTATCTGCCTGAAATAAATTCACATTTAATCATTTAGCAGATGATTTTATCCAAAGTGACTTACAAAGAGTTCAGGGAGCAATAAGCGATATGTCATAAAAGAGCAATAGTACGATAGGAGCTAATACAAAGTTACAAGAAATATATTATTATATTAAATATAATAAATATGTTAATATGTTGTACATGGACCATACTTGCACACGTTTAATTTAAAACTAACTTTCAAGGCAGCGTTGCGACCTACAGATGTGGTTCTGGAAGTTGGTCCAGGAACTGGTAACATGACTGTCAAACTTCTGGAGAAAGCCAAAAAAGTAAATGCCTTAAGTTGATTTTTATTACACGTGTATTGATTTAATTTCCCCCAAGCATATCATATTTTTCCTTAAATTCACAGGTAGTTGCATGTGAGTTGGACACCAGGCTTGTTGCCGAGCTTCAAAAGAGAGTTCAGTGCACGTAAGTGTTATTCTACTAATGTATTGCTTTGTCAAGCATGCTCTTGTTTATACATAAATAACTGTGGCCTTTACAGTCCAATGCAGACCAAGCTTCAGATCCTCATAGGTGATGTCCTCAAGACAGAACTCCCTTTTTTTGATGTCTGTGTTGCTAATTTGCCTTATCAGGTACTATTTTAGGGATTCTATTGCTTTTGCTTTTCTGTGCATCCAGTCATCTACTCTGAATTGTTGTTCACGCCATGATTTTTTTTCTCTACTCTAGATATCTTCCCCCTTTGTGTTCAAGTTGTTACTTCACAGGCCATTTTTTAGGTAAGAAATTAATTTGCAAAGAATATTATGTGTTTTGAATGTTAAAGTTGTTAGCAGTGTATGCTTTGGAATATTCTAATTAAAACACAATAGTGTTGATGAAGCTGAAATATCTAGTTACAATGTTTCAGTTTTTCAGTGGAAAAGGATAGGTTATGTCTGAGAAATGGATGATCTCGTCTGTAGGTGTGCTGTGCTGATGTTTCAGAGGGAGTTTGCAATGCGTTTAGTGGCTAAACCTGGAGACAAACTCTTCTGCAGACTTTCCATCAACACGCAGCTCTTGGCTCGAGTAGATCATCTCATGAAGGTTTGGAGGGACCCTCTACACTATCTAATACATTGCTATTGCTGGCATTTACTGTAACTACCTCCATAGATTTAGTGTCCATGTTTTGATTGCATTACCTTGTGATTTTAACTTTGAATGTTGCACAAGGATGGTTAGGTTCTCAGGATTGTTTGAAATGCCTAGTTTGTGGAGTCATTGAACTGTGTTTATGAAGGTGGGAAAGAACAACTTCAGACCACCCCCAAAAGTGGAGTCCAGCGTGGTGAGGATCGAGCCAAAAAACCCTCCACCACCTATTAACTTTCAGGCAAGTGTTGCTGTGTTTTAGTCTTGTTATCGTTACTTGGCAAACGCGCTGTATAACCTTGTTTATATGTGTTTATAGGAATGGGACGGTCTTGTCAGAATTGCATTTGTTAGAAAGAATAAAACACTGAGTGCTGCTTTCAAGTAAGACATTCCTAATTGGACTTTATAGGGTCACTCAATAGTTATGGGTTTTGAGACTATAATTGGTGTTTATCTTAGGTCTTCTGCTGTTGAGCAACTTTTGGAAAAGAACTACAGAATCCACTGTTCATTACACAACATGGTGAGTCCGCTATGTGCATACATTTCAAGATTTGTATTTTTTATGTAGAAAACTAAATGTAATTTATATAAAAAAATAATATTATAATAATGAAATGTGCATAATGCTCTAATAGAGATGGCTGAACATGTCAATTTGAAGGCCAGCCCAGAAGAATAATTCAACATCGGTTATTTTTGTTTTTATATTTGTTTTTGTTTTAAAAAAATGGTTTTAACAGCATACAAGCATGTTTGAGATATTGGCTGTGCACAGGTTTTTGTCAAGTAGTAGATTTTATTTTATTAAATTGGAAAATACTATTTAAAACAAAAACCTGGTTTTAAGATGCTAATTCACTTCAGGATTGCTACAAACTTGTTTTTTGTCAAAGATTATATTTTTGTAGTTTGTTAAAATGCCTAATGAAATTCCATGGCAGGAAGTGCCACAGGACTTCAGCATTGCACAGAAAATTGACAGTGTTCTCCAGGAGTCCAAGTTCAGTGACAAGAGGGCACGTTCTATGGATATAGACGATTTCATGGTGTAAGTATTAACGCCCGTCTTCAATTACACTTGGAAATGTATTGTTTTCAGTACTTTGCATTGGGTTAAGTGTCTTTTCTGCATCCATATTTTATGGTAGGCTCCTTCACGCTTTCAACTCCGCTGGAATACACTTCTCCTAAGACTTAAGAAACCACTACTAAGTTGGCAGGAAGAGATGTTGCAGTCTTCTCGTGTTCAGGTTGATGTTTTCGCCCATGTGAAGCGTTGAATAACTTCTTTAATGGGACATTTAACACAGGCGTTGAATGTTTCGTGTGCCTTTCCTGAATGGACAATATTTACAGACTTGAATATCTCATTTGTGTTCTTGATGAATGCCAGGTGGAGTTTTTGTTCGTGGCTGGGATTGAAGAGAACATTGATTTTCAAAGAGATATTGCTTAGAAATGTCTTTACTCACTTTACGCAGCAACGATCTTATCAGAGACTCTGCGTTACATGCATGTGGCATGTAATTGCAGTCCACAATGTGCTACTCAAAACTAGACGGAACAGGTCAGACAGTAAATCGTTGGATAGTCGTATATTATTAAATATAACTGTATTTTGCTATGTAAACATGACTAATAACAAGAGTATGCGGCCAACCTATTCTATTTAAATGTAGTAAGAAGTCGTTCATGCATGATTAGAGTATTCATAGCATTCCGAATGAAGAAAATGAACAAGTGAAACTGCATATGATATTATAGTCTCTTGGATATAAAAGTGGACTTTGTGTTGTTTGCTCATAAACTGAACATTTAAATTTTTCCAAAATTGGAAATTGTTAAATCACAGTTTCTCAAAACCTTTTTGGTCAAGTCATCCTCTAATTAAATGTATTTTATCAATATTTGTATCACCATAAAAATCTGAATAGGTGAATTTTTTTCTTCACTTTTTCATTTTTAACCTTTTAAACTCCTGCTAACTGTGTGCTTTAATTCAGATCATAGGAAGCCTAAATTAAAATCGTGGTACTTGGGCGTAAATAAATACAATTACCACTGTCTATAGTGTACATTGGTGAAATATTGAGTGCTTTAGAGAATGTAGATTGATAGAACAAGCTTGCATAATCCATGTCAGAAGAGAGACTGTTATTCTAACCATAGCATTGACGGTAGGTCACATGAAAAAAAGATTAAATGAGTAGATATTTCTTTGGATTGTAATTAAAACAGTTACATGGTAGGTGATGATGAAAACTTGTTTCAATGCTTATTGTCATTACAGTATTTGCCACTAGATGGCACTCGAGTATCGTTACAGATAGTAATACTGTCACTGTACATGAGGGTCAGTGTTGTTTTCTTTTCTCACGTTTTTCTTTTCTACTTTCTTTTCCTTGCATTTCATCAACTATAGATCAATTTATGAGATTTTTAATCCGAATAGAAACTACTTTTCAAGAATCACTTCAAGGAATTTCAAATGATGCATAATACATGAAATCATTTAGCACAAATTTGTCATTTGAGTTTGACATTTCTCCTACTAAATGTCACCTAAACAGGTGTATCTTCATCACAGGATGTCCTGCGGCGCAACTAGGCTTGTTTGCATTGCACCTGCTCGTTTGAACAGAACGCCGTCGTACAGTTTCTCTACGTTTCCCTTTATTTTGTGAAAGGTTTGGCTAAATTGTGTGAGAAATTAAGAAGCATTATTGCAAAATTCTTAACAAACATTCCGGCTGTGTCACAAATGCTCAGATGACCTTGTGCATCCTCTGTTTCTCTCTCTTGCTTCCAGAGGTCATGCTGAAAATAATTACTTAAGCTTTAGGTCTGAATCCCTCTAATGCTGCCCAGATACTGTCCTAGTTTTCTTGTTCGTAGGTTTTTGCCAGTCTCTGAGCCCCAGGCCCGCTGATAAGATCAAGATTAGAGATTCAAATGTCTTTCTGCTTTGAAGTAAAGGGAGAGAGAGCTTTTGAGTCTGGGACCCCAAGGACTTGCCAGCCGAGTCTACACATTGATCCTTTGTAACGTGTTTGACTTTGAGATTTATTTATCTACTGTATCTGTTCTCATTTGCTCTTAAACCGTTCACTTGGGGCTGATACTGTTGATCACTGTGTAATGCTTTGAACTTTTAGATGTCATGAGAAACGTTCGACCTATCACTTCCTTGCAAGATGTATGTCAACTGCAATACTTTTCTCGTAGTGGTTGGCTGTTTTCCACTGATGTCACATCTATGAAAACGGTTCGTGTAGATTTACCCATCATCTTAAAAGAAAAGACATTCTTCTCTGTGTTGTCTGATTATCATCACTGGTTAACTTATGACATGCCCACATGAAGCTAGCACGTGATTCTTATTGGCTGTCTGCAGCAGACTGTGGTAGAGTCTTATAAATACTCAATGCAGTATTTAGCTCCTGTCAGGGTCAATGCAGGACCGGTCTTAATGACCCCTGAACGTCGATGACATGGTAAAAGCTTTGTCTTAAATCTTTTAACAGGATACAGACAGGAGACTCCATCGTATGTGTCTTGCTGACAAGGTCTCGATTATGTTCTCATTCGAGCTAATTGATGTAATTTATTTTGTTAATTTGCACCTTAGATAAAAACAGTGCACTAAAATGCACTTTATTAAATTACTCTTAGTGCACTTCATAAGTGTTTGTAAACCAATAGTTCACCTTGAAAATGAAAATTTCATTATTTACACACCCAGGTTTTTTAAAACCTGTATGACTTTCCTCCTGCAGAACACAGAAGATATTTAGAAAAATGTTCCTAACAGCAAAGCGTTGGTCCCCAATGACCTGCTTTGGTTTTGTGTCCATACAGTAGAAGTCAATGGGGAGCAACGGTTTTCGGTACGACATTTTGCAGAATATCTTTGCGTTTTGCAGAAGAAAGAAAATTGCACAGGTTTAAAATAACAACAGGGTGAGAAAATGATGACAGAATCATTTTTCACACAATAAGGCATTAATTCATGGTGTTTCAAAATAGCTCACTTGAGTACACTTAGATTTTAAGATTATCTTAAAAAGTCCTAAAGATGCTTTTGTGTATAAGGTACAAAATTAGTGTGTGAAAACAGCACATGTGTGTATTTTTGTGCACTTTTTTTTTCGTGGGTAGCAAGACGGCTTACAAGATTACTAAAGCAGGTTACTGTTTGATAGTTAGTTTTTTTTTACTTTTCTTATATTAAAACTATAGTTAACACTGTACAGAAATGGCACAAGCCTGATTCACATTTGTTTTGCCCGCGTGAGCTCGGCAGCTTAACATTGAGCCGTAACCCATTCCGCTCCCCCTTCAAATCAAACCCTGATGTACCCTGTTTTACACCACCGACACTCAATAAATCATTTTATTGCAATACATTGTTTTTCATTTCACTTTGTGATGTATTTTTAATATAAACACTGTTGACATTATTCCCATGCTAATTTAATGTGCTCTCAAAATTAATGACGCCCCCCGACAACAAGTCCTCGCACCTCGGAGTCAATAGCAGCGTTCCCCGCGCACCACATTCCGTAAGAGCTTTTGCACTAATGAATGAGCCTGGAACTGTCTTCTCTGCATATATTTTCCCTCTCACCCCTTTCAGACTAACGGATGTTTGAAATGTGCAGCGAGACGAGCTGTATGTTGAGGTATTCCTTGCGTGCTCTGCGGGACACGGCACAGGACCGCGGCTGGGCTCTGACCCGGGCCCCCTGTCGGATATTGATGTCTGCAGATGTTCCCATACAGAAAGGGCAGCCTCTTGCTCCTGATAAATCATATTAGGGGGGATTCACACTGCATTATTGATGGTCCGTATGGAGGGATGAGAGAGGGAGAGAAAATGCTGTTCAGCCTTTTCAGCTGCCCAAGGTTAGCCAGTCTGGTGCAGACAGCAGTTAAGAGACCCTGACAGGTGTGTGTGTGTGTGTGAGAGTGAGAGAGACAGTAAAAGAAAGATTTTCCCCATGGGAGACAATGATCTGGAGCTTTTCAGAGCCAGCCTTGCTGTGACAGGCCTCTCCACAGCAACCTGTCAGGGCAGCCCCTTTCAAGCAGGTTTGAGGGATGTCATGGGGCTGTGGCATGGCGGTCTCCTGGAGGGGGAGGAAAGGAGGGAGAGAGAGAGCTCGCCCTGCTGACTTTAACAGCCAGGGATTTTATGAGGCTGTGAAGTTCAATCAGTCAGATGCATGCATTCTGCATTTTTATAATTTAATTTGATGAAGGACGTACAGCTGTGTTCGGAAAGGCATATCAACTTTGTACTTTTACTGTTCCGCAGTAGTGTGCGTGTACGGTGCATATGCAAATTTTCTATGTGCAGAACACCCCGAAGACCTGCTACATTTGGCAAAATGTGCAGTATACAGGAGAACACACTGCATACTGTATCCTATAATGCAGCGTGCTTGAGTTACAATACTAAGTTTTTTTCTCATTACTTTTACAAAAGATGGTGAAATGTTTTATTTACTCCCTTAAAATAAGAACTGGGCACCTCTAATGTGGCAATCTGTGACGCTGCCTGAAATCCCAGTTTATATCAAAATCGATTTCTATATAACCATTTGATTTGCTGTTTTCAACCGAAGATCATATTTGAATGATACCTTGATATCTTAAAGGGATAGTCGGGAACCACCTTTTTTTCGGTAACTGAGACTCTTCAAAATATCTTTTGTTGTGTTACGGGAAGAAACAAAGTCATACAGGTTATAAATACAGAAATTATAGGAAACGGAGTAAATGATTACAGAATGTCAATTTCTTGGGTGACGAGAGAAATGTGTTTACGAAGCCAATGCATAGGATACTATGTAATATTATACTATATTATATAAAAATTGAAAATTGTGTCTTAAAATCTCATATAATCCAGAATTTTGGACAATAGGCACACATTTCTATGGCTATGACAGCTGTACTTTGATGCGTCTCTTACATAAAGACAGGTTCACATATCGTAGTCTATTTTAAATGTTTATTGTATAGAACAATTCCACAAAAAATGTTGAAGTGCTTAGATTAATTTCAGTACTTCAGTCCATACATAGAAATGCCAACACGTGAAAGATCAATATTGGTATTTCCAAAGAGTTATTAGTATTAATTTGCAAGTAATCTTAATATTTTCAGATTGTATTAGGCTTTTTGCTGATAATTTACTGCACCGATAAAATCTATTTAACCAAATAAAGCAAATATGTTGTTTACGTAACCGCTAAAATTAGATTTGCAAGTTTCATAAAGCATTGCTAATTACTTCCGACATACCATTTTTCTTTTACTGTTTACGCTGTTATTCAAACAATTTCCACTTTGAATCATCCGGATTGCGGATTATGAAAATGTTAGTAAAATTCAGCCTTGTTACTTCCTCTCTTTGCACTGTGGTTTTGAATGAATTAGCTCCCTCTTTGATGGCAAAAGCTTTGAAAGCTTGTCCTCTAGACGCCCAGCCGCCCCCGGCTGTGGTTAATTCCTGGAGCAGTGCAGGCTGCTTCTGAACATCCAGAGGAGGTGGTACAGGCGTCTGGGGAGCGGGTGAACAGCACGGAGGAAGAGCCTATGCTCTGCCAGCGGGAACAACCCCACTCAACTGCATACAAGTTCTCGAATGTTCTCCAATGTTGTAGCCACAGGAGTTGAATTTGTTCGAGAATTAAATGCATTTAATGCACCGCTAAGGGAGATAATCTCTCCCCTGTGGCAAAGGCAAGACAGTTTTATATCCATATTAATACCTTTTAAAATCATGCGGGGGATAATGCTCCCAGTATGCCCATCTCAGCCAAAACTGGGACACATCCAGAGATCTGGAATTGAGATCATGTTTAAGGGATGATTCACCCCAATTTTTGGGGGTTGGTGGGTGAACTGTCTCTTTAAGAAAATAACCAGTCTTTCATTATAAAATAGATTTTCATATTACTATACATTTACTACAAATACCAAGATAAAACGTTGGTTATTGTTCAGAGACCATTTGTGGGTACAATGGTTTTACCGTTAAATAAAGTTTCTGCAGTTAAACCATGGTTAATTTTAATATACATCAGTCCCCATTCACTTCCGTTATATGTAACAATATTCATACACGTCCTTTGATTTTGTCTCTTTAAGAGAAGCATAAACATATTACATCAAAGTAGTAAAAATATTACCAGGCCTTACGTGCATAACATTACATTCGCTTTCTACACGGATAAATTGCTTTCCTTGTAAATGAAATCAGTTACATATCATATTATATTAATCACCCATGATTATGGACAATGAGTTAAGTGTACTTGAGCGAACACACACACACAAACACACACACACAAATAACATATGCAGTCATGTTTCCGTGCTTATAAGCAGAACGGCCATCGTCTTGATAATTGAAAATGCAGGTGTGAAGGAATGTCAGCTCTCTGCTTGAATAACATCATTACACCCACTCTGAGAGAGCTGAATGCCAGGGTCTAGGCTGTTAGTTGCCAATTATGTCTCTCCAGGAGAGCATGTGAAAAGAAGCTCACTTGTCTAATTGACTGTCAGGCTAGCGGCGGCGTGTGTACTCACTGCAATCAGAAGTGTTGCAAGTCTCACAAACCGTGAGCTGGAGCCTTCCAGCGAAATTTCATAGATTTGGCATTTAAAGAACAAACATTTAGAACCTTTCTAACGTTTCATGTTCATCTTTAGACCCTGTGAAATCAAAATGTGAGTTTTGTGGCTTTTAGACCATCTTCGTTAGCTTCAAAGTCATCTAGTCAGAGCCGGTTTATCTAAAGGGCATTATGGGCACAGGCCCGGGGGCCCGTGCGCGCTTGGGGCCCAAGCAAAGGGGGAGAAAATTCCACATAAGAATGTTTTCACTATATTCATTCTGCCGTGTGCGCACACAAAACAGTGTTTCTAGCGTAGGCAAGTCTGTCTCTTGATTTAGTCACTTTTACGAGCCCTTAAGAAGCTTTTGTTCAGGAGAAGCAAAAAGCGACAAATCTGATAAACCTTTCATTCAGTGGGAAAATGTCGCAAGTGTTGTCCCGCGAGCGCAAGGTCTCTTTTCCCCCAACAACCTGTCACTGTTATCGACTGTTTGAATGTAGAAACGTCAACACGTTTCGACTGTAAATATGTAAATGGTTACCTAGACAGTGGCTTTGTGAAACAATAGCCAAAATCGCCGCTTTTATGATGATTTGTTAGAAGATACAGTATACTGAAAATACAGTATGTAAATGAGAATGGCTTTATGGTTGTAAATATAATCTATAAATTAGAATACCCTCACGGTTGTCTTTTTTACATCGGTGGTGTTTCTTCGCCAATGATGATTTTTTTTGGGATATAATGTTGATCAGGTCCTTACTTTACCGATTTTTAGCCTTCGTTATTAGAAAATCCAGAGCTTTTACATACATTGCAAAATGTTTACTTATACAGACTTGTAACATATAGGCTAAAGAAGTATACCTATAATCCGTTAATGCCGTTTGACACATTACACGCTTACATAAGAACGCGAGTCGCGAGGTATACAAATAAAGTTGAACAAATTACTTTTATAGTGTTGTTTTAAATCTGCCCTTTTATTCTCAGAAAAATGGCTTGGGTTCTACAAGACACTTGTGCCCAGGGGCCCCTGAATTCTTAATCCGGGCCTGCATCTAGTGTACCCATCATTTTTACCGGATTTTACAGTCTTTCCCTTCCAGGAATACAGACCAAAGTATCGATTATTCCTACTGCATTCACTTTGTCCAATAAAGTGCAATCTAGTGCAGTGAATCTCAAATTTTTTTACTTCAAGGCTCCCCCATTGTCCACAACAATAACTGAAGGCTGCCTCCATGCACATTTTCTTCCCACGCCTGAGAAAGTTTGGCATAACTAGAGAGATGCACTACGAATTTCCAAGCACTACGAAATATGTAGAATTTAAGCAAATTTTAATGCTTGTTTGTCTTATTTTAAATAACTTCAAGACATTAGGCCTTATTGGACGTTTTGTTTAAGCCTCCTGGTGGAGAAACACGGCTATAGCGACGTCATGCATATTGTGAATCATTTGCTTTGATCTAAAAGAAAAAGGAAATAAATTAAGTGGGTAAAAAAGCGCCATTAAATAAAATGAAATAAAAAATTGCAGTTTCCAGTTAATTCTTAAGTACTATAAGGCATTAAAAGACTGGTCCAGAAGCACTGAAGTTCTTCTTTACTGCACAAATTTCAACCAAAAGAGCTTTTAGAACTGAATCGTATTGTTACATCTTAATTGCATATGTGAAATAAAAAGCAAGATTGTGCTTCTGGACCGCTGTTGTTTATGTCTTGCATATAGACGGTTTTGATATAGTTAACTTCTGGTCATTGTTTGGCTATTGGTCTGGCTAGGAATATAACAATTTATGTTTATTGATATTAATTTCTATTCATATTTGATTGTATATTAATTGTATTAAATTAAATTGAAACCACCCAACAGTTAATATTTCTTTACGGAAGTTGTGTTTGGGCCACATCACATGTTGTTGCCATATGGTTTATCTGCTCTGTATATGTAAATATACAGTTATGTAAATCTGAAAAATATAAAATATGCAAAATTATACCAGTTCGACTCTCTAAAGTTCAGCTATGTCGCTCGAAGGTGTTTCAGTTTAACTCCTGTTAGTCCTGCTGTCTGGGCTGGTGTGCTGTTCAAAGGCAAGCTGTTGTCGAGCCAAGGTGTTTAGTTGCTAATCCATGTATCAGAGTTTTCCTCCTGAGGTTCAGAGAGTGAAGGTCAAACCAATGTTTTCAGCTCGTCAAGCCGCCTCGTTTAACTCTTCACCGTCGCGTCTCATTGGCCCGTGAGCGTGCGTGCGTGCCAGGGGAGGATGTTGACCTCAGGCTAATTTCTTCTTTTTTTAATGACACACAGACAGCTGCCACTTCTGAAGGATGCCTGGTTCGCAGGGGAGCTTCATTAAGCCTCGTCTCAGAAAACATGCCGCCACATGCACCCGTCGTTACTGTCTCTGATCACTGTGTTCCTAAAGTGGATTCTGTCAGACGTGATTCCCAAATCTGCTTCTCTTCTTTCTGGCTGTCATGGGGCTTCGGTCTATATTTCTAGATGTTGAACACAGCGTTGTAAAAACATTGAGGCCTTATTTGTGAGATCAGCATGTTTTAGTGACAAGAAAACACAATTTGCTCACGTTTGGGCTCGGATTGCAACTTAGACATCTTCTGAAAAGGAGTCTTAAAAATAGTCAAAAATATATCTGGAGATATTAGTTTTCGGTTATGGGCTAGTTCATTGAAGCCGTCATATTAGATTTCCGATCTGCGACTGTGGGCACGTTAACTTCCGGTCGTATAACACTCTATGCGAAAATAAGGATTTTTGGCCGGAAAATATGAGCGTTTTTTTTAGATAAAAGGAAGAAACTGATATTTCAATGATATGACCGGGAAACCTATGCACATTTTCATATATTCCTTGTCTCTGGTACCAGAGCATGAACACTGTGAGGTGTTTTATTGTTGCTTTTCTTTTTGATAAAGAATATAACGCATATGAGAATCAACAGCTTTTGGTTTGATAAAAAATCTAATAACAGTTTAAATTTGAGTAATTTATTGTTTATTGACACAATAAATCATTGGTAAAATTTGCACAGAACAGAAGCGTTTAAATCACATGTTATCCATCTAAAATCCCATCCTTCTGATGTCAGTCTAGGGTTGTCCCAGAGACAGTTGTGATTTCCAAGGACACCGGTTCAGTTATAGGAGGTAGGGCATTTTATACATCATAATTTAGAAATAGCTTACAGAACCTTTAAGTATTTCTATCTAGGTTCATCAACTTTTTTTATAAAAAATATCAAGTATTATATCTGCCTTGCAAGATTCATTTTGCGGTTTCCATAAGGTTTTATAACACATTTAGTAAAAATCTGTGAAGAAATTCCATTATGTTTTATTGATCATCAAAACTATCTGGACCCAGCCTTGAATTTATGAGCTGGATGTGGACAGGATCCTCTCCAAGAAAATCAAGGTCAGAGCCACACCTCTCTTCTCATCTCCTCTTTCAGTCTTTTCATCCCCCGCCACTCATATGCACATTTGAAATTCTGAAATGAGACTTGGGAATGTTTGCTGTCAAGCTGTGTATCTACCAAGTAGGGTCATATTGATTTAAAAAGCATTGGTATGATATCTGAAACTCTTTTTTTCTCCTTGAAGCTGGATGTCCATGAACCGGCAGCCTGTTCGTTGAACATCTAATACACAAATCTAATAAGCACTTTTTATATTTTACAAACTCTATTCTAAATGGCTGACACCACAGTCCATTAAAAACTAAATTCCTGTTAACAAGGTACAGGGTTGGTAACCAACACTTCTGGAATTAAATCAACATTGGATTTGCCAAAGTGTCTTTTAAATTGCATGACATGACATTTTTAAAACGTACAAATAGGCCGCCTGGTTGGCAGAGACTACAATGAAAACGCTCTTACCCTTTTCTATTACCCTACAGATCATAAAGGCATTTGTTTATAATTACATTTATTTAAGATTTTTATTCATAAAGTTTAGGTTTAGGGTAAGGTTATGGGTATAGATGTAGGGTTTTAATATCTCAATAAGTTGCCATAATTTTGATAAATATATTGATTTACACTCTGTTATTATTGCATAATGTTTAACAACAACAATACTGAGGTGCAAATAGCTGTATTGTCTTTGAATTAAGTAGAAATAGTAGTGAGATACTATTGGTACTTATAAATAGTGGCAGCTATTTTCGGTTAGTGTAAATAGCACATCGCAAAGAAATGCTGCTATTTTCACTTAGTGTAAAAAGCATCTATTGACTTTAGAAAATCTCTATTATCCTCCGTAGCTTAATGCTTTTATAAAGTGGCAGCAAAAGAAATAATGAAATACAAGGTTTAATAAGAGCTTTTCATCCAATAAGAATGAACTGTGATTGGTTTTGCTTGATCACAATCCCGACCAATTTGGATCAATTTAGTCTCATATGTCGAAATCTTGGATTTGAGAGGCACGAAGCAAAACTACGTTACAGGCTTTCATGATTTAATGAGCGAATGTGTTCAAATTAACCATCAGGATGTTTTTGTAATGTCAAGATCATTTATTCTTTTTTTGAGTTAATGGAAAAAAAGGTGTTGATGTCTATTACGTGTCTCAGACTCAGCACAAACACATTTGCCCTCGTGGAGCTTAAAGATAAACTGGTGGGGATGGGCAGGCAGGTTGGGGCAGATACCAGGTCTATGTGTTAAGTCTCGTTCACAACTTTCCAAACATAATTGGCTGTGACATAATGGCATTAAACCTTCAGGGAGAAGAGCAAGAGAAAAAGAAAATGATTGAGGGACAAAAGTGTGTGATGGAGAAAGTGAGGCCACACGGAAGCCATAACTTTGACATCATGTCTTTTATCGCTAAGGACAAAACCAGTTCCAGTAAAGCAGATATGCAATTTGAAAATTAATGAGCCATATTTTTCCCCTGCCATTTGAAACACCCATCACTCTGACGTTGGCTGGAGACTTGTGTTCTGTTTCTAGTCCTGGGCTTTGATTCATCGCCAAAATGCCCTTATTGTAAATGAGGTGAGACATGCATCAGCATAACGTAAATTTAAAGCTTGAATAAAGACGCAGGTTGATAAAATAGGACCGCCAGATGGTCACGTCATCGTCCTAAGAACTCGGCCTACCGGGTTTCCTTCATGAGTAATTAATCTAACGGTACGTTTTAATGCAGAGAGTCGACTAAATCTCAGGCACAGTTATTCGATTTAGCCTGCGGTGTGAATTCGCTATAAAATCTGGTCAAACCGAGTAACCTTTTACTAAACAGCAAAAGATGACCAACCACAGAGCTGATAATCGTTCGCCACAAAATACCGCACGACGGTTGTAAAAATATCCTGCTGCACGAGGTACAAAATAGGACTGTGTCCTTTTTTGTGAGCACAAAAGAAAATGTCATTACTGACACACTGTTCTTACACGTCAGAAAAGCCATTCAGTTTTCTGAGTGAGTTAGATGTTCTGCACTTCAGTTAATTATTGCTGAAAATAGTTCACAGTTGTCAAGGTTTATTTACCAATGGCAATATTACCATTATCTTCTCCACACCATAATGTTTACTGCGCCGTTAATGGCTCATTCCATGTAGCACATGTACAAGTAATGCAAAACAGTTCTGGTACCACATCTGAGGTCTTTATCTGGTAATACTTCTTGATTTATGTTAGTATGTTAAAAGCTCTCCTTAATTCCCATCATTTGACCCTCTTTCTCAACAAACTTTTGCATTTACAGTGCTCTGCGTGCAAGAGGTTTATAGCACAAATTACTCATAAACTTGTCTCCCTAAGCTGAGTCAATTGGTCATATGGCTCCCATTGACTGTCCTTTGGTGCAAATGTGGCTGGACACTAGAAAAAAGAAATCTAAATGAAAAACAAATACTGTAATCTAGCCACTCAAAGCTGTCGTGCGATTGGCACACATTGACTCAGCAGTATATAGATGCAACAGATAAACCTCTTTAGGCTTTAGGCCATTACATTGGTTATTCTCTTACAGACACCTACACTGTAAAAAAGTAGCTGCCTCAAGTACAAATTGGCTTTACAAATAATATTAATATTTAAAACGTTCCAATGTTAATTTTACAATGATTCAATTTTCTTAAAAAACGAAAAACGTTTATTTGAAATGACTCCACTAAAGCCAAATTAAATGTAAAATATGTAGTGCAGCACATATTTTATACCATATCTTATATGCTCATGCTTCTCCTGCCAATTCACCTGAAAGGGATAGTTTACTCGTTACTTTTTCTTCTGCGCACATAAGAAAGAAATGCACGTGACCAATAGATCTCTCTAAAATAAAGGTGCAAAAAAGTGTTGCCATAAAATTATGGCGTGGAGATATTTTTGCAATTTCTTTCTTAAATATCATTTTATAGTCTGTAGAACCTTTTGACTACAAAAAACGTTTGTGCAACTGAAAGATTATGTTAGGTTCTTTATGGAAGCCCAACAAAGAGGGTTTTAGGAACCTTTATTTTCAGGAATTTGTGGATTTCTTTATTCAGATGTGCATTGCTCAATAAAATCAACAAAAGATCTGTTTATTTTCTGCAGTTCAAATGTATCTGTAATATATTTTAGAATATTATACTGTAGTTACATGAATAGAATGTAGATATAAAGAACAATAAGAATACTTTCTCTGCATATTTTTTATAAGCTGCCCGCAATCAAGCCCTGGTGAAGCCTTTTACCCTGGTGAAGTAAATGAGAGATGTAGTTAGCAGCACTGTGCTCTCACCTCCCCGATAAAAAACATCACTGCACAGAGTCACCCTGCCCTGTGAATCCCTTCATTGCTCCCAATAAAGGTGCTGACACAAATGGCACGTTATTATCTCCTCCTATCAGCACCCTGAATCATGCGCAAACTAGAGTCAGCAGGCAACTAAAAATAACTTGATCGCAACCGTGGATAGAAAATGGCAGCGGTCTTTAATGTGGGCCAAAGTACAGGTACTTTGGTAAAGAAAAGTTATCCAAAGGCACATCATCTTTCAACATTTGTCCTATTACACAATGATATTATCTAAAATGTTATTATGTAATATAACATAATAGATGCCCATGTAGTTACACACTTGAAATACTGTAAACCCAACGTGACTATTTCAGCGTGGTTAAATGTTAGTTATATACAATTGATTTATGTTGCAAAATAATGGTGTTAAGTATTGGAGTAAATGTACTTGCTGTACTTAAGTATCTTTTTGACTACTTTGGAGTTGTTCTGAGTATTAAAGATATTAGCAATTTTTATGCTCTACTTGACTACATTTTTGAACAAGCATATGTACTCTTTACTCCATGACATTTGTACTGACTAATGTAATCACACATTACATTTTGGATGGCACCTTACTTTTCTGCAGCAGTTTATTTCTGCTACAGAAGAAACAATAATGCCATTTACAGGGCATTGAAGGTACTATTTCTTCTGCATTTTTACCTTACTGAAACTTGTCAACATGGCTTCTTTATGCGAATACGAGTGCATTATCAGGTAGTTGACATCGCTGTTGTTTTAAATGGAAAGTTGACATGACTGCATACGTCGAAAATGCCTAAACCAGCATGTCCAGTGCAAAAAGGACTTTGACTTTTGTAAATTTTTACTTAACATTATTTTATTTATCCGTTTTACTGAAGACAGCGTTTTGAAGGATATTAGTTTCCTTACGAGCACTTGAGTTTACCTGAGACTATGGTGTCGACCTTGATTTGTTGCAATTTTGAGGTGTCCAGTTTGATGCGATCGCTCTCCTCACGAATCAACTGTTGCTTGTTTTTCACTGACATGTCTCTCAAGTGTTGAGGACTAGTGCTGCTTTGAGCCTACATTCAGTATGAGTAAAATACTCAAGTACGGTTAAAATCAGATTCTCTAAGACTTTTACTCAAGTTGTTTTGGAATTCGCGACTTGTATCTTCTAATGGAGTAGATCTCACTGCAAGGTATCTGTACTTTTTCTCAAGTATGGTTTTCAGGTACTCCTTACACCTCTGGCGGAAAGCTCATACATTTATACATTAAAAAAGGGAATATTTAATGCAATCCGAAACACAGCATGAAATCTTTAATGATGACATTTTATGTCAAAGTGCAAAAGAACATTCTGTTTTCCCATCATACATGATTGGTTTTGGCATTTACCTTATGTTTTTCAATATTGAGAGTTGGTTGTTGTGTTTTCCGTAACTTAAAGTAACTGTGAATGCAGCTTCGTCATGAAACACTTAGGAGTTTTAGATCAAAGGAAGCTGTCGGAGTGTGTCTCAGTCCAGACTGAAAACGCAGCACATAATTAAGAGTGCTCATGGGAAAAGAACAGCAAATTAATCACTGAGAGACTTATCAGCCTTAGGGCACACAGAGACTCTGACGTGTTCCTACACATTTCCTTCTTCAGCAGTGAGGTCGGCACAGTTTGGCAGCACAGGTTGGCATCACGGGTCTGAACTGTGTTAGCCAAGAACAAGCAACTTCATGTGTTGAAGCATTTCTAACTGGTTTGGGTGAGACATATTTTTTCCTAAATAACTAAAAGCATTTAGTGACATCACAGCTATGAGCTCTGATTTACTGTGGTTGGTTGCAGGTGGCGTTAGTGAAAGAGACATTGTTACTATGAAAGTATTTGACTGGACAAAAATCGGTGCAGTGTATGATGAGTCATCGTCAACATTTGTGCTGGTTTCCGAATAGAGAAAGAGTGTAATACATACATTTTGTCAACGGTAGATGGCCTTGAAGCCAACATCATTGGGTCAAACCCAACAAACAATGAATTAGAAGAACTTTGTAATATTTTTAACCTCTTTATCACAGAATCAGCCAATTCTATTAAGTAGTTAGACTGAAATTGAAAATTGTTAGAGATGGTCAAAGCAAGTTGACGCAGACATGCATGTGGCGGCAGGCAGCAAGTAATCAATAGAATTGTCTTCTCAAATGTGTTTTTTTCCCTGACACGCAACTGAACTGTTGCAACACAGGACAGCCGTCGAGTCTTTAGTCCTCATTCTATTCTTGATGAATTCTCCTGGTTGAAAAGAGAAACGGTTCATTGTGAGTAAAAAAGCCCTCACATACTGTTACTTTTACAAATCAATATCAGATTGTTTTTAAGAGCTGTAAATCTTACACCCAGCACTTGTGTTGGACAGAGATGAAGGCTCAATACGGACCGCACACAGTCTACTATGTTCATGCCACCTATTCTTGTGCGTCTGATTCAAGTGTCAGTTTGTGACTGATCCCTGCATAGGCGTCTCCATGCCACCTTTGTCTCTGCTCAATGGAGTGCAAGGCCTACCTCTTAATCATTGATCCAATTAATTTAGGGAACCTCTCGTCTAAACAAAAGGGTCATTGAGAGAAAAAGCTCACACTATTGTGATGACTTCATACCGAGCATGCCCGCTGATTGACGTTTGAGCCAAACGTGCTGTAGCGCTTTTGAAGGGTTCAAATTTATGGACTTTAGGGGCTGTGTTCATTAGGGTTGCCCGCGGTGGGAGACCTGAGGTTTAAATACCTCATTAGCGTTGCTTTGCGACCTTTGCTAAACCTGCCCCGCAAACCTGCTCAATGGCCTTTCTTTTACTCGATGCCCACCTGTATCCCCCTGAAGATCATTATGCCCTCAGAGGTTCTCAAACTTCCCCAGAATTCGATTTTCCACTACTAAAGCTACTACTCTTCACTTTGGATTAACCACAGGGAATTCGACCCAAAAGAGCATTAGCTAAAGGAGACCATGCTAATTGTCAATGATGATTTGAAATGTAATGGATTACGGAAAGCACTTAAGTATTTAATGATTTATAAGCAGACCATAAACAGAAGGGAGCTCGATATGGAACAAATATTGCTAAACATATTTATGTAATGATTTACTGAAAGCAATCCACTAGAGCTCAATACATACATATGAATCTGCTGAGATAATAAGACAAGATTATTGATTGTGTTCGTCTCACTGACATATCTGGTTAGAGAGCTTGTTTTCAAAAGAATATATGAGTATTTTCCTTTGGTATTATGCTCATTAAACGGTCTATTTTAGATGTAATCCTTAAACTTTGATTCTTTTTAAGGCGGGGGGTGTAAAAATAGGGGTGTAAAAATTCGAATAGATATACATTAACCACATCCATGTCATACAATATATTGGGGTAAAGTGTCTTGGACACTTTGAGTTGGGATGTTTTTACTTGGGTCAGTAAGTAAGATGCCAGATCATCCAAGCAACTCTGTATCAACACCCAGAGACAGACAAGCATCCTTTGCATATTATATAAAAAAGACAAACATCTAGTAGTATAGATACTGTTTAACTGTTGTGTATGAATAGTAGGTAACAATTTATAGTATGCTTGTATTTTTTGAGAAAACAGATCATTTCAACAACAATAGAAAGTTATCTGTTTTACCAAGGAACTCACATTGATAAATGCATTAGCTGACAATGGGCAAGAGCATTTATTCATAACGTAATAATGCAATCCATGTGTGCTCAATGTGCATTAACTTATGTTAACAGTTCTGTCATGAGATCTCTCGAGGGGTGTGGCGTGGTAGTGTACATGATGTATAAATGTATTTGGTATTGGCGGAATAGATCTGCTACGCTGCTGCTGTGACGGAACAAGTATGGAGACTTGCTACTGCCAATACATCCACAGCATGCTGTGTGCATATAAGGAATATTGCTCCTAACATAATCAAAACGTATGAATAAACCCCTATTGCTCACGTTATCACCTTGTAGCAGATCTATACAGGTGAAGCTGGGGAAGGAGGAGGGTTTCTGAAACCAAACAATCACTAGCTAAAATTTCAACATAGAGCAGCAAGCTCATTGGCTGCTGATACGGAGGGAACCAATCAGCTTCAACGTGTAGTAAATTACTATGTCAGATTGGTTTAGACTTTAGGACTGCGCCATCTAGAGTTTCATGCCAGAACTTACTCTGTCATTAAAGAATTCATTCAAAAATGCTGAAATTACCGTGAACTAAAATGAATAAATGCAGTAGAAGTTCATTGTTAGTTTATGCTTTAACCAAGGTTAACAAATATAACCTTACTGTAAAGTGTACAGCATAGTAAAAGAACGGTTTGGAACTTTCTGTTGTTAAACTCATCTAGCTTATTTAGAAGTTCTATTTTTAAGATAAGAAGTCCAGCAAGAACAAAGTTAAGGCCAGCCTCTTCTAAGTACGAACAAACATCTCGGAGCAATGTTTATATCATGCAACCTTGGCTATGTTTATTACCAATAGAATGATTCACTCTTTCAATTACACTGCCGCTAGTTCCGCAATGTCGGTGACAGCATTTGTAAATATCCAGAAATGCTTCGGGAGGTTTCCAGAATAAAAAGGTTAAACGAGTCAGTTTTGTATATCCCATCTGTTGTAAGTGTTAAGATAGTATTAATTACCTTGAAAGGCGCTCAATGTTTTTCTGGGATGTAAAATTGTTCCTTAAGGGGATGGAAATATGCGTGGTCCTCATTAATAAATCTGTTTTTATGTCGTGGTTGTTTTTCCTGGCGATGCCCATTTCTGGAATCCATCAGAGAGAACAATATACCCCCCATAAACTTGCTTAATAGGTAAACACACAATAGCTTCAGTGTAAATCTGGCCCCACAGCCCCCTGCCTGCCAGCGTCTCTGGGGGAGAGCGTTTTCACAATGACACAGGAGAAAAGGCCTCCCGAGCCATTTTCCTCGCTTTCTTATAAAAGTTTAAAATGAAAAACGTGCTACCGGGGAAGCATACACAGGTGTGCTGGATAGGACTGGGGGAGACCAGGAAGAGTGTAATCCCGGTGCCTCAATTCGCATATTTTAAATAGGATGTAATAGTGGAAGTACAATCTAAAGCCAAACATTTTAACATATGGGATTCTGTGAGGGCTTAACACTTTCCAGAGACTCTATGCATGTGTGTGCGTGTGTGTCAGAGTCATATACCAAGACAGACAGCTGAAATCTTCTCAGGGGATTTTTCCCCTGTTGACAAGTAGCAGGAACTTTGCAATGTGAAAATGTATGCGTGCATGGCAGGTGTAGGGTCTAGAGAGCAGTAAAGTACTGTTGAGGAAAAGTTTCTTTCCCCAGTCCATAAATACAGTGAACGATGAATATCAGGTTTCTGCAGAGAACAGAGGTCTTTCTGAACAGGTCTGGAATAGATTTGACACTGTGACAGACTCTGAGACTTCCCAGGTGTCATAGACATTGAGCTAAGATTGTTTTTGCATTCTTAAAAGATTCTGTCTGCTTTGACATTTGACACTTTGATGAAAAACTCAAGTTAATATCTAAGTTGTTGCTGTTATAGTATCAGATTTTTTTAACATCACGGTTATCGTGACCAAAGACCAGGCGGCAGCGATATATTGTGATATCTATTTGTAAAATTATGCTATCAGTGAAACTCATCTTTCATTTCATTTTATTTTGTGTTTTCGTCTTTTTTAGGCCAACAAATCACACATAAGAATCGGACAAGGCTGTAGTTGTCAAACGCTCCCGGCGCGGTTCGATCGAGACAGTGTGAGTTGGTCCTTAGTTTGTAACCTATTGAAAGGCCAAACTTTAAATAGGTGATGAATTATTGATGTTATTATCATACTCTCTTAAAAATAAAGGTGCTCCACGATACCATAGAAGAACCTTTTTTGTCAAATAGTTCCATAAAGAACATCCGAAGAACCTTTCTTTTTCACAAATGGTTCTTTGTGGCAAAAAAGGTTAAAAATGTGATGGTTCTTTAAACTGTTCTTTGTGGGACTAAAAAAAGGTTATTTTGTGGCATCAGTGAGAAGAACCCTTATTTTTAACACCGTGTCTACACTGGACGCAACCGGCATGACACGACATGACAAAAGATATTAGCAACGCATTAGAACCCATTCTAATTTTACATTTTGTCCACACGATGGACAAACCCATTAAGAACAAGCAGGTTGTCACGGCGCCTCTCGTGTCCTGTGTAGACATGGTGTAAGACTGTATGTGTAGAATTGACACAATACCCATAATCATGTTATTGTCACTACCAGTATATTGTGACACTCCTTAAATACCAAACTACTACTAGTCATTGATCAATAGGCACATGTGTGTCTGTATCTCTATTGTATCTAATTTCTGAGCAATTTTAGAAGAAACACCAGACCCAACACTGATGGTTTAATGAAGCATACAGTTACATTTGTGCATTTGGCAGACACTTTTATCCAAAGCTTAAAATGCATTCAAGCTATATGTTTTTATCAGTATGTGTTTTCCCTGAGATTCGAACCCATGGCCTTTGTGTAGCTAACACAATGCTCTACCAACCATGCCACAGGAACTGTAGGGAAGGTAGCCTATGAAGCTTTTCATTGCTCATTCCACACACATGTAAATCAGACAGATTCAGGTCTATCACTGAACCCTCATACGACACATACGTTACTGCAGTAACCACGTCCGAGTCTTTTACCTGCAGTTCAAGCACCCCATGCTATCTGCATGCCTTTGGAGCGATTCTCTCTTTCAGAAGGCCTGAAAAGAATCTACATATTGTGTTTACAGTGGGCCTCTCCTTTCTTTAAGTTCTCCAAGCCGTTGCCTCCTGTCTTTCTCCCACTTCCCTCGCTCCATGCCCTGAGCCTGCAGAAGATGAAGAGAAGGAGAAGAAAAGAGGGGGATAGTCTTCCCCGAGGGGCCCTATCGAGACAGAGAAGCAGACTTTCAGAGCGACCCGTCATATTGTATATGCGGTGAATGGGCCTCGAGTCCAGAGGGGGGATTTGCTGTATATTCTTTTCCCTTTTTGTTTGTGCATGTTTTTTTCCTACTGCATTTCTTTGCTGCACTCAGAAGTATGAAATATGCTCTTCGGCTGCAGAAGGCACGCACATAGAGATCTGACAGACGAGGCCATGAACAATGCGTCTCCTGGATGGCATTCGCAGAAATGAGCTCGAGTTGCTCTTCAAAATGGCTGCATGCCTTCTGAGAGCCCAGATTGGACCCATCAGCCTCCCGGCGTCTCACGCTTCGTGCTAAAAGCCCCTAGCAGCGTCTTCATTTATCTACGAAAAGACACTCCTGTTTCTGTAGGCATTAGATGGACTCCTGTTTTTCCCGTAGATTCATGTTAAGATCATGGGTTTCGTGGGCATAGAGAGTCTCAAGAGGTGTCGTGGGGGAGGAACAAGGCAGTTTTAGCTTAGCAGTTTCAAAGCCAACACTGGCGCCAGAAATTCAAGTCTTTGCAGATGGACCTTCGGTGATGCAATTAGTTAGCTACATGCGATTTCTGATATGAAACAGTTTCTGTGAGATCCTGAGCAGATATGAATGTCACACATGATGATTGTTTAATGAAGCATGTCTGTTCGTTGTTATTCAAGAGTTTACACAAGCTGCATCTACTTTAATCAATGTAGGTGTACAGTAAATAATAAATAGTACAAGAAAAAACAAACAGTTAGAAAAAAGGTTTTAACAGATTATCAAATCAAACATACGGTAATAGTTTTGTGCTGGATATTCCCAAAGGAAGAATTTTATTGCTCGGAGATTACTTTTTTATAGTTCAGGAGATTTGAGTTCTCTCTTGTGTTTAAGTCTCAGCTATTTCTTCTATTATTGTGTGGGAGAAGTCAAAGTCGAAAAACAAATAGGATGATTGTTAAAATACATTAAAAGTATGGAGGTGTAAGATTCATTAGTGTAAATTTGATGAGAAGTGTTTTCCTGTAGCTTAGTGATAAGAGCGTGGTGCAAACAATGCCAGGGTTGTGGGTTCGATCCCAGGGATTTGCTCTTACTTAGAAACATATGTATAGGATAATGCTATGTAAGTCGCTTTGGATAAAAGCTTCTGCCAAATGCATAAACGTAAATGTTTATATTTAAATATTAAATAATGTCTTTTGATTGCAGTCTTGCCAACTGAACAGTACCGAAATACTGTGCAGTGTTTAAAGCGTGAGAGTGCAGGACGCAACACATGTTTTTACTAAATGTTTGAATCGCTACTGTGTCATTATTTCATTGACATATAGGTGTTTCTCCAACTGCGGCCCCAGCAGTGAAATTTTTTATTTATGTCAAAATTTTTCATATGATACTGTAAATACACCCACCTAAAGCATTATTAGGACATCCAGTATGCGGCAGTCCTGTGGGCGAAAATACCTTGTTGATGCAAGAGGTCAGAGGAGAATGGGCCGACTGATTTAAGCTGATAGAAGAGCAACTTTGACTGAAATATCCACTCGTTACAACCGAGGTATGCAGCAAAGCATTTTTGAAGCCACAACATGCACAACCTTGAGGCGGATGGGCTACAACAGCAGAAGACCCCACCGGGTACCACTCATCTCCACTACAAATAGGAAAAAGAGGCTACAATTTGTACTACCAAAATTGGACAGTTGAAGACTGGAAAAATGTTGCCTGGTCTGTGAGTCTCGATTTCTGTTGAGACATTCAGCTGGTAGAGTCAGAATTTGGCGTAAACAAAATGAGAACATGGATCCATCATGCCTTGTTACCACTGTGCAGGCTGGTGGTGGTGGTGTAATGGTGTGGGGGATGTTTTCTTGGCACACTTTAGGCCCCTTAGTGCCAATTGGGCATCGTTTAAATGCCACGGCCTACCTGAGCATTGTTTCTGACCATGTCCATCCCTTTATGACCACCATGTACCCATCCTCTGATGGCTACTTCCAGCAGGATAATGCACCATGTCACAAAGCTTGAATCATTTCAAATTGGTTTCTTGAACATGACAGTGAGTTCACTGTACTAAAATGGCCCCCACAGTCACCAGATCTCAACCCAATAGAGCATCTTTGGAATGTGGTGGAACGGGAGCTTCGTGCCCTGGTTGTGCATCCCACAAATCTCCATCAACTGCAAGATGCTATCCTTTCAATATGGGCCAACATTTCTAAAGAATGCTTTCAGCACCTTGTTGAATCAATGCCACGTAGAATTAAGGCAGTTCTGAAGGCGAAAGGGGGTCAAACACAGTATTAGTATGGGTTTCCTAATAATCCTTTAGGTGAGTGTATATTCACAGTGTCATCACACACCTTGAAAAATATAATAAATGATTAATGTGATTTAAGATTATATAGCATTTATAGGTCAAAAGTCAAACACTATTTTTGTTCATGTCCCACAACTCTGGTCACAATATGTAAAATTGAATTACAATTTGACATTATTTCAAATGGAATTGTTTAATACACATATTACTTTATAGCATCGTAAATGTTTTTGTATATGTTACTGTTCATTTTTATAATTTTATGAGGTAAATGTGCCTGTCCCACACTTTTGAGTCCTTACCACGACAATGTAGAAGGCTTTTATAATGAAGTTTTATCGAAGACAAACAAGTCTTCAGAACAGAAATTACCACTTGAGCACATTACTGACAGGTTAGGCCGCCTAATCTCACTCACAAAATCACCAAACTATAAAGTAAATTTAATCTTTTCTGTGTCAGTATTATGTGTCCTTACCATAATTCTATACTTTAAACTACATTTAAAAAATAAATGTATATTACGGTTTAATTCATGTATATTAGGATGCTAAGAGTCAAAACTAATGTAGTAGACCTAACTAGCTGCCAATATTGGCAAAAATGTCTTTACCGCAGCACATTTTCAAGGTTTCCTGTATATTAATTTAAAAATATAAAAATAAACATGTTCCAGATTAAAACCGTAATGACGCCATGCAATTTTGTTTACCTTATTATATGTATTTCATACCCTGATGATTAAAATAAAATTCACAGGGGTTAATTTTTTTATGTTGGATCATAACTATTTCTCCTAGCATTTTTCGTCTTTCACAATGTCCATCTGAAGGGCACGCTGGCTTTCAATGTTAAGAATGGCGAGTTTGGAAAGTCTCTCTGTACCATTGCACTCAGACAAGCTTAAATAAGTTTTAGTTTAGAAAATGACATCCTGATCGCCACTTAGATGGTGACAGGGATGGTTAAAAAAACTTCAGTGACACTCGGACACCGTTTTGGAGATATTTTATCTTACTTATTTAGCAAAGAATGCTAAGAATGCAAAGACATTTGCATTTATTGTCCATTATGATTGGATAACAACAACGATAACAAAGGACCAGTAGATAACAGATCACCAAACAGCAGTAGGCAAAATGAACACCAATATAAAAGTCCTATTTATGATTTTTTGGGGGCCCCCACCACGCAGAGCCCCCCGCATACTGTGAAGTATAGCGCTTATGTACACATACAATAAGCAACTAATTAGCACTTTTTTATGGTCATATAACTTAAAAAAATATTGTAATATCAAATTGTTCTAGGAGGTGCACGTGTGCCGGTTGTATGTTTAGTCAATATACCTAAGAAACTAGAACCTGCTGTAATATAAATACCATTAAATTAGCAGGCTTACCTTTTGCTTCATGTTTCCATTTACATTACTGTCACCCCCCAGGGTAGTAAATTCACACAGACAGACACTGTTCTTTAACTCTCTCTCCCGAAATGTTTTATTAGCAAACTCAAGCCGTTGCTGTGTTTAGATGATTATTGATTGGTCCAACTCACCATTTGGCTTAATGTCTCGGGATTCTATTTTACATGCACATGCAATAACACCCAGCAGTGAGCTGTGCAAACAACAGCCTTGACTGTTCTCCATATATGATGTATGTTTGAATGGTTACGTTTTAGTGATCCCATATGATTCGAGCTGAAGTGGTTGAAATTAATATTGCGCACAAGTAGTCATAAAGCCTGTAGCGATGAATTTAGGTCAGTGGGGCTTTTAGTTTTTGATGGATGTACTGCAGGGCCAGTTCTCAGCTATAGTCAGGTTTGTAAACGCATCCACGCCAGTAGGAGCAGCATTACTGTACATCTGTGTAAGTTTACCCTAGAGTTAGACTTGACACATGCTTAAAATGAAAAATCCTGTAATATATCACCTCAGTTGTCTCATAGCAGGGAGGATGTTATTAAAAACTGGTTATGGTTAAACATATTACACTTCAGTATTTTAAACAAACTGCGGAGATGTCACATTTTAAAGGAATTGTTATTTATTGTGTTATTTTAAAAGGACAACACACGTGGGTGTTTTTTCTGTCTGTTGTAGATCTACATGTGCTGAATTCTATATCTATGTACTATATTAAATATATACACTCTGGTGCATCATTGTTATACTGCTTAACTTGTTTTCAGGCTGATAAATTTGAATATTTGCTGGGAGAATTGTTTATTTTAAATGAGTATACATCAAATATATTTTAAAGCACTATTATTTATTTATTTTCTCATATTGCCACAGTTTTGTAAAGCAATAGGGGACGAGAGGCTTTATAGTGATTTACGGCTGTCATGTCATGTTGCGTGAAATTCAATTTCCCAAAGAATTAGAATTTCCAACCTTTTACTGGGAACAATGCAATAAAACGTCTTTCAGCTCCAAAACACGGGTTTGTCACTGTCCTTCCGAAACCTTGTTTGTCCAAATTCACTGTTTTTCTGTCAATGGAAAAACTATGTACATTGATAGGCACTTTTTAATACTTTTTATTGGTTAGATATTTACAAAACCCAGTGACAAACATAAAGGGTGACTAATAATTCAGATTTATGGCAATAAATAAAAATCACGAAAAATGGAGATACAAGGTTTTAGAAGGACAGCAGCGTTATTCTGTACACATTTATCACATTGCATCTTGATTAAAATCTGTTAACAGGGACAGGTATGTACATTATGACATAATTTGTCCTCTTAATTTAGTTGCCTGGAATTGTTTTATGTTATGACCTTCAAAACCAATGCTGCTAACTAACATTTTATTGGCATACACAACTTTTCCAAATGCCAGGGAATATCAGCAGTAAAAACGATTGCGTTAACATATCCCACAACTCAACCGACTTTGAATGGAACATAGTTTCTGAACCCCCATTCAGTGAGAAATCTCTGTTGGCGTTAGTTGGATCAATGTGAATAAGAACTTAGGATGTTGGTGTTTGCCAACGTTTGTTGAAGTTTGTTAGTGTTTTACTCTGTAACTCACTGTCCCTGTTGTGTTGCTTCAAAGGAAGATCCTTGCTACAAAAATACTGCTTCTCTCACTAAAAACTAGTCCCAAAGTATCATTTACATGGATAACATGAGGAAATGTGAATCCTGTAAAAATGGGTGTTTACAAGTCCTGGCCTGTTAGCAGCAGAAGGGGTAGTAATGATGATGTTGTTGTGTTACAGTCATTCCCCATCCTGTACATGTTGCCTCGACACTGCGGTTTGTCAGTTTAACACAAAGAGTCCTCTCTTGATCAGCGAGCCCTGGCTTGGAGGCAGTCCAGAGTAATCTATACCAGACAGTCGCACAAGCCCGCAGGGTTTGAGGTATAACACACATGCACATGTATAGTTGGGAACAGCCCTTAAACGTCTGTGTAGTCTGTATTCTGTCTGAACATGATCGTATTGCCTCGTAGTTTTCACTGGGAACGTTGAATATATGTTTCGAAAACACGATTTATCATGTTTTACAATGTAAACAAACACGCTTAGGAATATTTGACTCCTTTTCCTTGTCCTGTATCATCAGGATATTTTATGTAGTTTGGACCAATGTCATATTTACAGTATACTGTAACAACACTCATAATTAGCACAGTTTCTTGGATGCCCTGAGGGAGACACAATGAGATTTCTACCAGCACTCGGTTTAAAAGGATGTGTTGTGGATAGAGGTCTAAACCTCTGCCTACGTTTTGTGCAAAACATTTCTGCTTTGGAGTTTCCAGATCAGGGAAACTGTTTGCATGATCGCCATGGAAATTGATGATGTGTTAATGTAAAAAACACACTAGTACGCACATGGAGATGCATTACGCTTATGAAGTTAACTGCTGAAACCATTAAAACTTGTAAAAGTAAAAATGACAACCATCAATATTACTATGGCTCATACTTAGGGTTAGATGTTTGTTTGAATTCTTAACCCCAAGTGTGCACAAGCGTAGTGACGTATTTCAGTTGTTGTCAGGAGGTTCTTTAGAAAGAAAGAAAGAAATGGTATTACAAGAACCTTCGAGGAAACAGTTCTTTGGGGAACCAAAATGGTTCTTATGTGGCATCGCTGTGAAGAACTTTTGTAGTACCTTGTGCAGTTTCTGGCATAAACATGAATTATAGTTTTATTTGGTTTGTTGAAAAGATATGCTTTTACCTTGCTAAGAAATCAGATGATTCTTGACAGTTTTTTTAACAATGAGTACCTGAAACCAATGATCATAACAGGTTATGCTTTTACTTTTCCAAGCGATTTGATTTATAATCAAATCTGTGAGAAATCCTTTTAATGTGCATTGAAGGAAGGACCACTAAAACAAAAACTGAGCTCAACTTTGCCAGATGTGATTTTATTTCATTCAGAAAACGGAGAAATCTTACAGTTTGTAAGCATATGTCATACAACTGTACATCTGCTTATGTTTTCATTACCCCTCTTGATATGTGACCACCATCGCATTAACTTCGCTCACCTTTGCCAACATACCACAGGCTAAACTCACAATCCTGCAAAATTACAGTTGTGTTTGGTAAGAATACAGACTTGCTCTGTGATGGGGTGGACGAGCGTTATAACTCCAGCTGCCATGGTTGTGTGTGTGTGAGTGAGACAATGGCATATTCTACTGCATGCCTGTGCAGAGCCCAGTGCCTGGAGAGGATTTATCGTTCCAGAGTGTTCGGCCCTGAGCAGCGTGGAGCAGGAGATGATGTCGTGAGTTGGCGTGGTTCCAACTCCTGCTAGATGGTGCAGGTCTGACACAAGGCTATAGGCCTCACGGTATCAAACGCAATCCCATCATACCCCACACACTGCACCCATTTACACAACACACAATGCTCTAAAAAGCCAATGTGTTATTTCAATCTACCAATCCGCCAAGACTTAATCCCTTTAAAACCCCTCTGAAATCCGGACACAGTCTTTGTCTATCCAAAATACAAACCCGTCAAAAACCCAAACAATGCCAGCAGACAAACAACCACTCGAATATTTCACACGCAGCCTACATTTACATAGAAAAAACAGCCAACACCTCCAGATACGCACAAATTGACAACATTTTACACGACAAACATCTCAAGATACTCACACATAGCAAACTACCATACAGCAAACATTTACACAACATACAATCTCCTCAAGGCCCTCATGTACAGAAAACATGCCAGTAAATGTTGGCTACTTTTGAGTACCTTGAGTTGTTTGTGTGTTGGATAAACCTTGGCTGTATGTCAGTATCTTGAGTTGTTTGTGCATTCTGTAAATGTTTGCTGTGTGTGAGTATCTTAAGGTGTTTGTGTGTTGTCTAAATGTTTGCTGTGTGTGAGTATCTTAAGGTGTTTGTGTGTTGTCTAAATGTTTGATCTATGCAAGTATCTTGAGGTTTTTTTGTGTTGTGTAAATGTTTGCTGAACGTGAGTCTTGATGTGTTTGTCTGTTGTGTATATGTTTGCTGTATGTGTGAGTATATTGAGGTGTTTGTGTGTTGTGTTTATGTTTATGTTTGCTGCATGTGTGAGTATATTGAGGCGTTTGTGTGTTGTGTAAATGTTTGCTATGTGTGAGTATTGAGGTGTTAGTATGTTGCGTAAATATTTGCTGGATGTGAGTATTATCAGGTTTTTGTGTGTTGTGTAAATGTTTGCTGTGTGTGAGTATCTTAAGGTGTTTGTGTGTTGTCTAAATGTTTGATCTATGCAAGTATCTTGAGGTTTTTTTGTGTTGTGTAAATGTTTGCTGAACGTGAGTCTTGATGTGTTTGTCTGTTGTGTATATGTTTGCTGTATGTGTGAGTATATTGAGGTGTTTGTGTGTTGTGTTTATGTTTATGTTTGCTGCATGTGTGAGTATATTGAGGCGTTTGTGTGTTGTGTAAATATTTGCTATGTGTGAGTATTGAGGTGTTAGTATGTTGCGTAAATATTTGCTGGATGTGAGTATTATCAGGTGTTTGTGTGTTGTGTAAATGTTGGCTGTATGCGAGTATCTTAAGGTTTTTGTGTGTTCTCTAAATATTTGCTGAATGTGAGTCTTGATGTGTTTGTGTGTTGTGTAAATGTTTGCTGTATGTGTGAGTATATTGAGGTTTTTGTCTGTTATATTTATGTTGGTTGTATGTGTGTGTATATTGAGGTTTTTGTCTATTGTGTTTATGTTGGCTGTATTTGTGAGTATATTGAGGTGTTTGCGTGTTGTGTAAATGTTAGCTGTATGTGTGAGTATATTGAGGTGTTTGTGTAAATGTTGGCTGTATGTAAGTAGCTTCAGGTGTTTGTGTGTTGTGTAAATGTTTGTTAAATGTGTAAGGTGTGATGTGTTTGTGTCCGCTGTACAGCATGTGTGAGTATATTGAGGTGTTTGTGTAAATGTTGGCTGTATGTAAGTAGCTTCAGGTGTTTGTGTGTTGTGTAAATGTTTGTTAAATGTGTAAGGTGTGATGTGTTTGTGTCCGCTGTACAGCATGTGTGAGTATATTGAGGTGTTTGTGTAAATGTTGGCTGTATGTAAGTAGCTTCAGGTGTTTGTGTGTTGTGTAAATGTTTGTTAAATGTGTAAGGTGTGATGTGTTTCTGTCCGCTGTACAGCATGTGTGAGTATATTGAGGTGTTTGCGTGTTGTGTAAATGCTGGCTGTATGTGTGAGTATATTGAGGTGTTTGTGTGTTGTGTAAATGTTGGCTGTATGCAAGTATCTTCAGGTTGTTGTGTAAATGTTTTTATATGTGTAAGGTGCATTGTGTTTGTGTCGCTGTACAGCATGTGTGAGTATATTGAGGTGTGTTTGTGTATTGTATAAATGTTGGCCTCAAACACCTCAAGATACTCACATACGGCCACCATAACACAACACACAAACACCTCAAGATACTCACACATACAGCAAACACTTGCACAGCATAAAATATAAGGAATTCTACACCTGTGCCCTCACTGGCATGCAAAATATATGTGAAAGACTTTGAATGCACATACACACCAACACCAATGTGGGCTTAGAGTCTAATGTGCTGCCCAGCAACAGACAGCATGACAGTGTGAATCACCGTGACGACCATCTGGGACTCTGCAAGACTCCTGCCAAGGCAGAGAGAAAGGGAGAGGATGGAAAAGGGACACAATATTTCTTCCAGTGTCTCTCTCTCTCTCATTCTGGGACATACCTGTACTAAAGTCACAAACCACATGAAACATCTACCTCTATGGCCAGACTATTGAGCACATGGCTGCTTGTGAATGCGGTAAAGCCCTGCAGTGGCTTTATCAACAGCATTGTAAATAAGTATTTATTCACTATCGTATCTCACCCACTGTGTTAGGAAGCAAAGGTGAATATGTAAATTCACATTTTTTCACACTTTTATTTATTAACACAATATATGCATCTGGTTGTATGAAGCATCTTTATATAATACATAATTAATAATTAGTACTTAAGAAAAAAATATTTAGCTGTTCGATTTCAGCATTGGCAGTGAGAGAGTACATTCACTGAATTCCTAAAGAGTCTGAATATTTTAAGCTAGAGAATAACGCCAAACAAAATGATGGCTGAGGTGTGGCTGGGGTACAGTTTCTCTATAATTGAATGAAGTGTATTTGTGTGCGGAAAGAAAAATGTATTTATAGATCATATAAGTTATAAAGATCATTTCAAAAGCTTAAGTTCAAAAGGTACTTCAAAGCTGATAGACATTGTGTGTGTGGTCCAAACTCTTTGGGAATAAGAAAAATGGTTGGTAGTGTGAGATTCAGAATGCCTGTGGTGGGTGGAATGTACCAATCTGTCATGGCCGGTGCTTTGCCACTATAAGACAGTGTAAGATTGAAACATTGGCACTACCCCCATGGACCCCCACCCAGTCTTGTGTTAATTGAATAGCGGGGGGAGACCAGGGGTGGCTGGGAATTGTATGCATGGAAAACTGTGGAATTTATCACATTCATTTGCATAACAGGATTAATAGGCCTTACCTCTGCATTCAAGGGCAGCAAAAGATGAAAGAGGTGAAAGTCGGTTTGTCTGTATGTGTGTGCACAAAGAACACACCTGCTTGGCACTGTTGTGGTATATTGGGCTTGAAGCAGTCTATAGGGACCAGTGTAAATGGAGAGAGAGAGACAGAATGGGAAGCTCTGTATGTGCTGTCATTGTTTGATAAAATTACCATCATTTATTATTGATCATTGCTGTAGTTTCACAGGGTCATTTGGGTAACGTTTCCTCACACACCACACACAGTGAAATCCAGTTCAGAGGTTCAGAAAGGGCCCATTCTATCATTCTTTCTTTCTTTCTTTCTTTCTCTCTCTCTCTCTCTCTCTCTCTCTCTCTCCCTTTCTCTCTCTCCTTTTCACTTTTTCACTTCTGAATTTAATTTATTTTTAGGATTTAAGGTTCGATTGCATATTGATCTTTTTTAATATACTGTATTAATTATTTAACATAGACATCAATGCCCTTGAATGTGAATGTCTATCTTAAGAAAAAGACCAAGACATGTCTCCATTAGTATCAGAAAATATCTCAATGATAATCCAATAATTAAAAGCTTTTAATATGAAAACATTCCTATGAAAACAATTACTGATTATTTTACCTATGGGTAGTTGACAAAGAACCTGTAAATGTGTCCTATGGTGTGACAGCAAACATTTAAAAAAAATTGATTTCATATTATTGTATATATATTGATATATTGATACAAATAACATAATTTAATATAAGTATATAAATATTCATTATATAAAAAAGATTTACATATATATATAGATACATTTATGCTATGTCACACCATAGGACATGCATATGTATATACTGTATGTCAACTACCCCTATACACAGTGTTGGGTAATTTAATCTGAAAATGTAATGAATTACTAATTACATATTTAATAGATATTAGATTAGAGGAATTAGATAACAGTATTAATTACTTTCTCCAAAAAGTATTTAATTACTTGTTACTTTCTATATCAACCTTGATTAGTTTAGCGATTCAAGGATAGACATGAAACAGCTCTTTTAATTCATTCAAATAAATAATATAAAACTACATAAAGTATTCATATTTACCAACCAAAGTATTACAAATGTGAGGACACTTTAAAGCATGCATTTTTAAGTTAGACTTGATGTCAATTCCACTATTGTATATATTACACAGTATTTAATTCAATTACTTTTTTTCTGTAATTTAATTACAGTTACTTCTAAACACATTCTTTACTTTTTGTTAAGGAAAAAAGTTTTTAAATTACAATAATAAATTACATTCTGACAAGTTACACCCGACACTGCCCATACAACACCTTTATTCTACACCTCAATTCTCCATGTATCACTATTGTCTCATTTATTTCTTTTTCAATTTGAGGAGTCTCAACTGAGGCCAAGTTGATAATTAAATGAAATCAAGAACTCGACCTATGAGTGATAACATTTCCTCTGGGATATAACCCTGCAGTTCACCAGAGCGGTTTCTCGAAAAGGTAGTTTTTCTTTTTAACGCCTACTGGCCACAGAAAATAAATAAAACTAAAAAACAACAGTACATAAACCACCACATGAAAGACCAGTTTATTTTATTTGATGGTTTCCCCTCATATAGTATTGAACACCTGCACAATGTGGCTTCTAGGACCATGAACACCACAGCCAGTATATACTGGGCAGATCACTAAGGTCAAAGCGAGAAATGATTTGATAAGTAATATCAGCCAGATGTTGGGTGGATTATGACAACCTTACCATGAGAGACAAACATCCTTGCGTACGTATAGCACTTCGCTGCCTTGAAATTCAATCGCTTTAATTTTGTTTAGATGGATCGAACCCTACACACTCCTCTCATTCAGTTAGGGAAAAAGAGTTCTGACTCTACTTAGACCAGTGGACAAGTATAGAACAGAAATAATTTGTGAATGAGAAATGGTTTTCAGGATAGTGGGAAAATCCTTGCGGCAGGATGTGGTCTTGGTATTGTTGAAAAACCCCATAGCATATTTTTTCTCCTTACAGATGCTTGAAAAGTCTTTTTGTTCCTTTGTTCTTTACTTCTCTCTCTTTCATTTTTCTTCTTTCTTCCGTTCTCTTGCTCTTCTTGTTTTTGTACGTCAGAAGTTGGGGTGAGAACACACAGGTCTCCAACCAACAGATGCTTCACAGTTGGAGCACACCTCGAGACCCTCAGTTGTCTCTTTCCCATCTAACTTTCTTTCCTTACTTTCCTATATTCCCATATCTCCAATAAGTTACTTTTATCTCCTAATTTATTCTTGCTTTGTTCTTGATTTGTGTGTTTGTGTCTGTGTGAGAGCAGCACTTAAATAAGGTATCAAATTCTTCCTGACAGAGATGATATAATGCAGTATTATCCGATCTCTGCTTTGCTGTGTGATGTGCAACCCAGTCTCAAGGCAGTTCGTTGGCACGGAATTTGGAATCTATATATTCCTATATATAATCTAGATTTCCACCTTTTTTCATGTCAGTCAGCAAAACCTTTTTCCATGTCACTTGCCACGACTTTCAATACTCTGGCCGCTTGTATATGTACATTTATATAATTTTAACCTAATATCAAAAGAAGAATACATCACCTTACCACATCCCAAACTTTAAAATCACAGCCGCAAAGGCAAATTTAGTTAAATACGCTAGTTTCACGAAGTGGCAAAGTCACGATAAATAAAACGACTGTGTTGGAATGTGGGATAGATTCTGTGATGCTCTACAGAACTTTACCTGTATATTATATAAACTTGCAAACAGATTTTATTTACTTGAGATTTTTTAGCTTTAATATTCCCTTGAATATTTGAGCTTTAATAAAATGACAAGAGGGTGAGTAAACAATGACAGAATTAGCATTTTTGGGTGAACTATCCCTTTAATTTGACTGCACCACTGTGAAAGGTTGTGATATTTGTAATGGCAATGTTGGGAAATTGGTTTTCCTTGTGGGCATTTATATAAACATTTACATTTATAAATTTGTCAAATATTTTGTATCTAAAATGACAAAATTTTGTATATTTATGTATAGGCGTTCATTCCCTGGTATTTAAACCCATGACCTGAGTGTTGCTAGCATCATATACTAGTTTGGAACATCTCAGCCCTCAGATGAACAAAAAGGGTCTAGTATTTACAGTTAATCAAAAGAAGAGATCTTAATACTTTAGATGAGAAAACATTTCAGTTCCTCTCGCCACTCACAGTTCTACTTAAAGGAACAGTCTACTCAAAAGTGAAAAATTTTGCAAACCAAACAGTTTGCTACCATTGACTACCATAGGAGGAACAATTACAATGGTTGTCAAATATGCCCCAGAAATGTTCCTTTTTACATTCTTCAAAATATCTTCTTTTTTGTTCAACAGGAAAATCTCCTACTGTAAAAGTCTATGGTGGCCAAGAACTGTGTGTGTGTGTGTGGTTACAAGAATTCTTCCAAATATCTTCTCGGTGTTTATCAGAGCAAAGACATTTATACATTTGTACAGAATTTTCATTTTGGGGGACCTGTTCCTTTAACATCCCTGTTTTTTATCATATCATGTTTCCGTTAGCTTTAGCATCTGGCCAGCATTATTACATTGCAGCTCTCTGCTCTCTCCACACACTCTTTTTTTCCCTCAGGTTACATCATAGTCATGACCTCATTGCCTTGGTGTTGTAGTCTAAACACAGTGAAGGTAGTGTTGCCATAACAGCGTCCATGTGTTGTTTGTGCGCCACACAGTCTGCTAGCTATGAACACTCATGTGGGCTATTTTCACCTTGATAAAAACATGGTCACCTACAGTACACTTCCCTGGGGCAGACTGCTTACAGACACATCATCCTTCATCCACCCGGAGCACTGTTTCTCACTCTCCTTTTAAACCCATAATCCCTCACTGCCGGCCGTTGTAAGGTCTACCCCATCACCTATGTTTAGTCGAAAACTGCAGTGATATAAACCATGTGCTGCCACCTGTTGCAGATTTATTAAAAGATTGGACCGGTATTTAAGTTTAGCCCACCATCTGTCTATCTATTCTACTTTTAAAGCCTCTCTTGTTCCAGATCTGCTCGTCCAGAGCATCAAGTCTGCAAGATTCCTTATAAGCAATCCAAACAGTTTTTTAACACACATATTTGTGAAATAAATAAAAAAACATCAAATTTCAGAAAAGACTGCACATTTACAAGAAAAACATTGAAAACATGTCAGTTTACAGTAAAACTGTTATTTTACGGTATATTTCTGGCTTCCCAGTTGCCAGAAAAGTTCAGATTTGTACTGTATTTTTACAGCGAACATAAATTGTAAAGCTCTATTAAATCAATAAACCCCAAGAAGCAGTGGGGTTCACGCTACTGTATTTCTTTCTGTTTTATTTCTCCCAAGCAATTGTTGGAGAATCATCCGTGACCAAGTTGTTGCTTAAATGAAACACAACTGATAACTCCTGGGCTAAAAAAAAGCAACCTCTGATCAATCCAATGTTCTTCTAGGTAGTTTCAGCTCACTCATCTGATCTTATATCAGACATATCTGAATTAGACCATTCCTATTTTCGTTATTGTCAACCTTTCCTTCTTGCAATCAGATTTCAGTTTAACCATCCCTTAATGTCACATCCTGGTTGTGGTTGGTCCCTCTACAATACAGTATGTGTCAGTCAGACACCCACTTCTTGTCTAAGTGGGCGGTTCTTGGTGAGAATTAGTTGCAAAGTATACCTTTACGAGGTCAACATACTACACTGTCTTTGCCTCACGACTTCTACCCACAAAGCTGTTGTCTTAACCAGTTTATGAATGTTTTCATAGGCATACGTGTGTATGTTTGCGCATATGGGTCTTGGCAGTATTTAGCTCGCCAGCGTGGAGGGAATGTTTTGATTTGGTACTGCCGCATGAACTGTATGTTTCCTTGATGTAAATATTTTCTTAGTCTGAGCAGCACTGTAATTAGAGGATACAGTCAGCTTAGTGTAAAGTGTGTGGGTTCCTGGCAGCTTTGAGGGTGGTGTATATAAAGCATACAAGAGTTTATTTGATGTAGGCACTGTAAACTTTCTCTCCAATCGGCGAGTGAGTGTCCATATCCTGTTTAGTCTCAGAGAGGCGAAAGGCACAAACATACATCTACCTCTGTCACACCTTTAGTGGCCATCTTGACCTTGTTCTGGTTCTCATTTCCAGCCTCACAAGAGCCACTGATTCTCATATCTATTGTGTGCTTTTCTTTGCCAGAGCGCTGAAGGTTCTGAATCTCAACAAACAAACTTTGTTTACATTATCTTGACATCAAAGAACGGAGACCAGTCTTTAGTATACAACTGTCAATAGAGCTATGCAAATGCACGCTAGCACAAACAGGCGTGTTGACACTGCGAGCGTGGTCTCAGCCAGACTTAGTCGCGCTCTTAGACTCCGCCACAATTCTGATTGTTTTTCCGTCTCCTACATAAACAGACGACTCTCGAAAGCCACAGGGCACGATTGAGTTCACACAGAACGGGATTAAACCAGTTTCCTGCCTTCTCAGGACCCCGAGTCGCATGGGGCATGACTGTTTCAGGGGTGCTCGTTGTGGGTTCGAAGAAGAAGGCAGCCACAGAACATTACTTAGCTGTCAAGTTTTCCAGTATGGAGGCACAGGATGTAGCCCAGATCGAGCTTCCCGTGTGAAAGGCTACGCTTATGGGAATTCAGGAAATATTGAGGAAATTGGCTTTGGGATTTAAACCACTGCTCCTTAGACAGCAAGAGAATGATCCATAGGGTTAATCTTCACATCATTCCTCTCCTCCTTCCCTTTCCACACGTCTTTCTCGCTCCCTCCAGCCTCTTACACAGACTGTAATTACTTTAGCTTCTTTTGTTCTCACACAGTGAGAACTTTGACAGTGTACATAAACAGAATTCCAGAGCAGCGGCGGCTTATGGAAAAAGGCGCATATGGAGGCAGTTTGCCCGGATCTTTGGATCAGGAATGAGAAAGAACATCTATAATGGATCTGGTTCTGCACTCAAGGTGCAATTATTACTAAAGCTTAACAGACAGGGGGAAAAAAACTAAAGACAGGCAGGCAAAGACTGAGCAAATGATTGAATTAAACCCATGCAACCTGGTTAAACCAAAGACTGTATAAAACATTAAACGTGAATCATTAGGTTGATGTTTGTCTTGCAAGGTGAGAAGATGATGCTGATATGATGTGCATGCCCACGCAATCCTGCTTTGAAAGCGTTTACTTTGATTTTACTTTGTGGTTAAGTTCTCAAAGTTTCTCTGTATGTCCTGCATATGTTTGGATGGGTTGAGTATTTAATATAATACATAAATATATGTGCATCTTCAACTCTGTGTACCAGAGAAAATGTACATTATTAGCAAACCTGAATAGAATAGAACATTTAAAAAGCTTCATATTTTTGGTAATTTTTCACATTCTATTTAAAGATTTAAATTATCTTTGTGTAGTCCCAAAAACAGACGTTCAAATTTCCATCTTAAATTCCATCATAAATCTATTAAGATCATCAGAGTAAAATTATCATAATCAAATATTTATATTTATGCATTTTATACATTAAGATTAATATAGATTTTACAAAAATGACATCAGTTCTACGTTTTTAGGATCATTTTACAACAACTAACAGTTTTCCCCTTATTTTTTATATACTGTACTGGAATACTGAAATTCCAGAGAGCGCAATTCATCTTGTACCACAACACCCACAAACACACTAAGTGTCAGACACTACAAACTGATGACATAATTTCCCATAATTCACTTTTAAATTACATCTTGAAGCAAATGTATGTTTTCAGTGCCCAGACCCAGTATCTGATTACAGACGAGAGCAGGATTAATTTTAGGCCTTTGTCGTTGAGTGTGCAGGACATCTCCGCCGAATGCAGTTTAAGGCTAATGTTGAATTGGATAATTTCCTGACTCTGACCTATAGCGTTTAGGAAAATGTTTGGCTAAGACGGCTTTTGGTGTCATTTTTTCAAGCTACTAAACCTTCTAAGAGAACCAGCCCTTATACTGTGACACAGAATATAATGCGAAACATATGGCACGTCTCGTTTAAATTAAGGTCATTCTGTCCATTCTGACAGTGTTTTTGATAGAATTTTGGTAGAGATTTTCTACATTTCCTACATATTATTTCTGTACTTCCTTGTACATTTCCTTTTACATTTCCTATCATTACATTTATTTATTTTTAATAATTGCAACCTTCATCGACCTAATTTTGTGCTTTGAAATCCCCCTCGATAAATCATAATGTCATTGCATGCTCTTAAGTGTGTTACTATAATGTCTGTGCCTTAGAAGAACACTTTTCGGTTCCCCCCCAAAATTTTTTTTGTCAAAGAATATAAAAAGAAATTACTACATCATTTTTTCTCACCATTGGAAAGTCTGTTAAACCCTGTTCCACTACAAAGAATCGCTCGTGCAACATAATGGATGTTGAAGGTTCTCGAACCTTTTAGGTACCTTTGTTTTAAAAAATTTGGCAGGTGTTTAAAGCATTGACTAAACAAACTTTAAACATCTTGCTTCACACCTTTTTTTAAAGAACGGTCTTTTGATTATAGTTGCCTAATATATTTTTACAATAACCAAAGCATAATTAACTTGACAGCCCTTGTTTTAGACAGTCCTCCTCACTGCTTTCTTTGGTTCAGACCAAATCGTTGTGATTTACAGTAAATTAAAGGGGAGTAAATCTCTATGTCGGCGTGGGTGTGTTTGTGCTTATACGTGCAAGGAAAAACAATGACTTTTCCATGTGAGTGGCATGAGGAGTTCTTTAAACAGACCCCTCGGGTTTATGTTTCATTTCAGTGTCAAGGCTAATATTGAGAGTAATACGACTCAAATCAGTTCCATCCAGTGAATTTAGCTCCATGAAGAAAGTTACGGTCTTACAGGCCTCCTCTGAGTGGGATTTCCCAATACTGACACAGATATGACTAACGCAATGTTATACAACACAGATAAACAAAGAAAACACTGGCTTGTTCTGCCCGCCACATGTTACCTGCAGTATAGGATAAGCATAATAGAATGTCTTTAGGGTACCTAACGCACGTGTATGTATCTAATAATGACACAGATTGGATCTAATGAACCTTGCTTGTGGTTACTGGGTTCAGGTCTTATTGCTGCTGTGGTCCAGCACATTTCGCCATCATTTTAATCCTCGTACCGATCGTTTCTTCACAGATGTTTCTAAACAGCAGCACAGTTTGCCCGACATGCTATTCATCGCTGTTCTGTCCAACACAGTTCCAAGTATTTAAAAGTGAAGAGTGGATTTTGTTGATTTAAAAAACCCTCCTATTATAGGTTATTTGTCAGATAATTAGGAAAGTAAAAACAAAACAGATCTGTGACTGTCCATCTGTTGTGTTTAAAGCCTCAGAAGAGATCTCAGCAATGTGTCACTCAGATTTGCAAAGTCGACCAAATCATCCAGTCAATGCAATACACATTTAGATTGCGCTGCTGTCCTTCTGAAACGTTGCATGTCTATATTCCGTGTGTTTTTGCCCATAAAACATTAATATTATTAGTCACCCTTAAAGACTGGACTGCAAATATCTAACCAATAAAACGCATTAAAAAGTGCTTGTCAACTTTGACAAAAGTTTTTAATCGTTTTAAATGTACAGCGTTTTTTCCTTGCCTGTAAATCTGAGGTTTCAGAAGGACAGCAACGATTTATGCATTTGTCAGTAAGTTTTAGCAGTATGTGTGATTCCTGGATGTCACAATTTTGGGCTACAAGAACACAAGAACAATTGAGTAAAGTGCAGCTATTGATGGCGATAACAGACTTTACCTTTAAAGAAGGTGCCGGTACTGTAACATTTTTGCGTCTTCTTTAACATGATATACTGTTCTAGTTTTAAGAAACGTTCGCTCTTTCCCTCTCTCACTCTTTTTTTCTCCTTTGCTCTCCTTCAGGGAGGTGTTCTGTCAGAAATGTGTTTTTAATCAGGCCTGTGTTCTGCTGGGATATGTTAATATGGAACACTGCTTCCCAAACCCTGTGGGTCCACTGCAGAGCCAACGCACAGCCAACTTTAGGCCAACGCTGGCGCGTACATAGGCTGCTGACATCCCCTTGCATTAAGACACACTCTCTCTCTTCACTTAAACTTCAGAGGGGGGGTCGGAGAAAAATATTTCCTAGAAATCCCCTGAAAGAAGTTGCCATGCAAAACAAACCCACTACAGTGGATGTGGGTTAGAGGTGGATTACTTTGCAGACTGTGTTCTCAGAAAAAAAGACCCTGTTAAAGAGATGTTACGCTTCTGAAACTCTGCCTTGTGTAACTAACAAAATTGGAACGCAAATATGTTGTTGGAGAGAAGGCAGTCTTAAGTGACACTTACAATCAAGGTGAAATCCACACTGAAACCCATGACTTTCTTAATAAGAATGTTAACATATTGGGAATAAGCAAGTTGTGCAAGTTATTCTAAAGAGTTGATGTTTGCAGTATTTCATCAAATTGTAACTGTCCTGATCCAAACAATTCCTGATGGATAAGATGAACATCAATTTATTAGATTACAAACAGAAAGTGGGTTGCAAATCTGGTTTTACTGTATGTTGTATACTGTAACTATCCCTTTAGTTTAGTGTGTAATTTCTGTGTTAAAGTGTCAGTAATGAAAATACCGAACCCCAAACACTCCCCTAGTTTGCCATTGGTTGACCAACGAGATAGTCCCGCCCAACCTTAAACCCCTGGTTGAGCCAATGTTGCTGTGCCATTCTATACACAATAGCTATAGAAAGTATTTTAATGTTTAACAATTACACATTTAAGCTTCAAACATGTGGAACATGCTAATTTTTAAATGATTATTATTATTATTAGTTGTGTGTCATTGGGTGTGTGAACATGTGGTTACATGCAGTGTGTGTGTGTGTGTGTGTTTGTATCACAACATGTCTCCACCAGGTGCTGCTATTCGCTGAGATCTGGTCTCCAAAGGAGTCCCAAAAAGACGAGGTGTGTGTGGCAGAGAAAGCAAGACAGAACGACAGATAGAGAAAGAGAGAGAGACTAAGACCAGTTATAGTATGTTCTCCTCTCATCTGGATTGAGTTAACATTCCAAACTCACAGACACAGCAACTGTAACTCAGTATAGCCGTGCTACACTGTTACAACTTATAACCGAGTTGCACATGCATGTGTGTGTTTGTGCGCATATGTGTGCAAGCGGGTCGGCCTCTCCCTGTACCGTCTGAGAGGGTGCTCCCACGCCACTCCTTTCTAAACATGCCACATTCCTTCATCTCAACCATTCATTTCTGCTTTGTTAAAAAATGAGCGTGTGTCACAGAGCTACTGTTTCGGTCGTAAGTGGTCACATGACCCCCTTTTAATCTCGAATGCATGGAAGCAAAGAATAAAAAGTCGCCTGATAAACCACTTCCGTGATCTCATTATTATATGGTCAGTGTGTGTCGAAGCGATACAGATTGTAAATGTGCTTCTGACCTTTCTTAGGGAAAAGTGGGACCAGGCTGTAGGGGGTCGAAGGTCAACCTTGCCAACACTTTAGACTTGGTGCCTTAAGCTCTTTTGGGTGTGTGTAGGTGTGTAGGTGTTTGTTCATGGGGGTAATGACTTGGAGTCAGGCTAATAGGGTAAATGCTGTAGGCAAATACTACTGCACCCTACCCTACCACCCCCCCCCCCTCTCTCTCTCTCTCTCTCTCTCTCTCTCTCTCTCGCTCGCTCGCTCTGGCTCTTTCTCCTTCTCTCTTTCTCTTTCTCTTGTGCAGCTGTGAACTTGAACTCTTACTTACCTAAGTGTGTTAAGTTACACACTGCAACCACACATACACAAATGCGTACACGGCATCTGCAGCGGCGTCTGGAGTGAGGGGCACATGCTGATTCTTCCTGTAAGATGAATGTGTATAATTATAGAATTTTACTGTGATTTCTTTACAGAGTTTTCACATATTTTTGAAATGCAGTAAAAAAAAGACAAATTACAGAAAAAACGACTGCAAATTTACAAGAAAAACGATAGTTAATGAAAAACGGTTATTTGCAGTATATTTCTGCCGCCTCAGCTTTTTTACAGTGTGGTCTTGCAAAAAAATACATTACAGCAAATGCTCTAATAATCTAGCCTGGTTGGATTACATTTGTATGTAAATATGTAAATAATTAACTAAAAATAGTCTGTGCATTGTCCCCATTTAGAAAGCATAGGAAATGTGTGTTTATACTGTGATGTCCTTTAGATGTTTCATATTGGTGTTGCTCCAACTTTTCCGAAGCAAATAATCTTGTCCTTCGTGTGCGTGTGTGTTGGGAAACCACATTGTAGTCATCGGTGTTAGCTTACACATACAGGTCTGTACACAGCAGGCTCCAGCGGTTCTCAGCTCAAACATGGTCTCTTCACATACTAGAGAGAGGAGACACGAGGAGACAAGACGTAAGGAGAGGAGGCGAAAGAAAAAGAAAGACAGGAAGATTAGGGAGTTGAGAGGAAGAACAATCGAGAGATACAAGAGCAACAGAGTAAAATGAAGGGGTGAGGTAACAGACGTAATGTGGTTTCAGATAAAAATGACTGTAATTTATGTTTTGGTGGATAAAGAGAAGAAGGTGAAGAAGATGTAGCAGAGGCGGGGACTGAAGGGTTAAGCGTTCGACTGGTGCAGCACAACAGGAAAGCTGTTCTTGGGCCCGACTCCAAACAGATGTTCAATTGTTTCAGAGCTGTGCTTATACTGTTGGACTGCGTTCCACCACTCAAGGGAGGAGGAGGGGCCGAAAGCCCGGAGAACCCAGCTGCGGATGAGAGAGAGAGAGCGAGAGAGAGAGAGGGAGAGAGGTGTGGGAGGGTGTAATGCAGTTTTTTCTTAAACAAAAAAAGGCATTTGTGTGTTCCAAAAAACATTACCCCCAGGGAAGAGGGTAGGACAGGGATATTCAAACGCTTTTTGCTGCATAAATAGTACTTTGAAGTGGACGACAGAGGCTGGGGAGCCACTGCATATGCATGCAGCTTAGTGTTAAAGTTGCACTGCGGTGTAGAGTAGATCTGCTGGTGTCTTGGGGCTTGGCTTAACTGCAGGTCCGGTGGATCTTTACATCATTACCCACTTTTATCAGTCACGGTGAATCTTAAAAGGATGTTATTGTATCCTAAAAAGAATCATTATTTTTGCATTGTAACATTATTTTGCAACAATTAAGCACATTTTTCCCTGCAATGTTTTCCCACATTACAGTAATAAGGTATTGAGAAATTTGACCTTAAATGTATTTGAACAAAAAATTTTGATTTATTTTTATAAAGGTTTTGCCTTTATTATTATAGGAAGCGAAGTGTTGACGGGAAGTAGGGATAACAGGTGTCCGGGTGCCTGGGTGTATCTACATATTTTGTGACTTTTATTTTGAACCATCATTATTAGTAACCCTTTATATTTTTCAATAAAAAGTATTAAAAAGTGCTTGTCAACTTTGACAACACAATATTGAATCATATTATATGTGTCTTTTCCATTATCTGAAAAACAGCGAATTTGAACATACAAGGTTTCAGAAGGACAGCAACGATATGCCTTCTAACTGGAGCTTAGAGCAAGTATAATTTTTGATTTTATTCTTACTCCAAAGCCCTGATTTTTTCAATTTATACTCACCCTATTCTGCGATTGTCATTTTTCATTTTTCCTGTTAGTAAATACATTATGCCATTGGCCCTCTTGAAAGGGCTATGTACTGTATTGTTATAAATATTTATATATATATATATATATATATATATATATAGGCTGTCCCAACTCTTCCTGTGACAATGTATTTATCTTTACGTCAGCATTTCAAACACACACAATGTTGTATTTCGCAACCACGTGAAAAAGAGCCAAGCAGAAACAATGGCTGGCCCGACTGAAGTTAATAACCCACATAAGTCCAGGGCTGACCTCAGAAACTGCCTACAGCCAACATAACAATAACTTACTCATACATACAGCATGTACACTCACCTGCATACACAAGCTTAAACACACACAAACACACCAGTATACACAAACCCTACACACAGACTTTATAGTTGTTGCCTCACACAATACAGAAAGCATAGGTTTGTCCCTATATAAATTACATTTCATCAAACACATCTACACCGTGATGTGATAAGTTATCTGATCTAGCTCTTTTCATTTTTGCTTTTATAGTTTCATTGAGTGTTTTTTTCTGCTCACCGGCTTGTTAACCTCTGAATCATTAGCTTTTGCTTCAGTTTACTTCTCTATATATCCCAAAGCTATTATTTTCCTTAAAGGTGATGTGTGTCATTTTTCTTCTATCCCAACTTCATGTGCAAAGAGCAAACTATAAGCAAGCCATTTGTTGGTCAATCCGCCAAGAAGCATCACGTTCAACATTGTCTCAACCAATGGTGAGAGATTGGGTTGGGGTAACTGTTGACCTTACAGTTTGTATTTGCTATAGGTGACGCTAGTGCATACATCACACATTTCACTTAATAGCTTTAGGATTTGAAGTGTTAGCAACTAACTTGAGTTGGCTAACAATGTTGTTATAACCATTTTTTAGCATTCCAGTATACCCTAAATAGTATTCGAAATTAGAATAAGTATGTCCCGAATCAAAGCATGTTCAAATTTAGCATCCTTAAAGTACTGGGGTGGTCTACTATTTCCAGTGGAAATTTGAAGTAAAGATCCGTGTACAAATTCAACTATAGCAAACATTATGTAAGAAAAATGAATGAAGAAAAGCACAACAATTTTTTCCTATGAAAAAGACAGTATTCTTGTTAAGCATATAGTGTTTAACTTGGGACGCAGCAAGGATGCTAAGCTTAGGCTTTAGTTAGATATATTTATTTCGTTTTACACAAAGTTAATTCACTGAAGAATTACCTGAGCAGATCAAGCAGGGACGTATTACATTACAACATGAACCTCAAAACGTTGACACGCACAGGCGTGCAAACATACCTGTGGAAGTACTGTAGGTTACACAGTAGGCCAGAAATGCCATCGAACATGTGTTGTGTGTGTCAAGGGTGTGTGTGTGTATATGTGTGAAAAATGATTCACGCTGACTCACAGTCTTTGTGTTTGAGCGGCTGGCATCTGAGGAGGTTTATCAGAAAGCATTCTGTGTGCCTACTGAATTAACCCTGAGTCACAAAGCAGGCTGGGATTGACACACAGCCATCTGATAATATATAATGAGATACAGGCCACATACCTACTCCACCTTGCAGTACACATGCAGGATGGAGGGTGAGGACTTGCTTTAAATCACTTGTTTCCAGATAAACATGCTTGTCATTTAAAGACACACTATTTTATTGAATGAGTTTTGAGGGACAGAGTTTGGCCTTAGAGCAAAGGGCAGATAGAGTAAAGTGTTTATGTTTAATTACTTCTTAACCGCTTAAGTAAATAAATACAGTAGCGACAGTAACTGACGTCCAAAGGCCATTTGGGTATTTGCTTTTAATACCGCTTGGGTTAGATTAAACAATCAACATATGAGGTTTATACGCAACACTCATACAACAATTTTTAATACAGCATTTGAATAAAAGTATCCAAAGTTGAACATCACTTTTGACCAATTCTGTCGATATGAAATATTCATTGTTTGTTTCTCACATTGTTTAAAGAAGATTTCACTATTTTTTTATTTTTACATGTAACGGATAATCAGTCTTGTATCACACTGAAGTGGCTTATTTCGCTTGTACATTATCCCGCTCATAACACAGCTGTTTGCCACATTAGAAAAGAACTGGACACGAAGTGTGAATTTGAAATGTTTTATAAGCTCATTTTAACCGAATGCACACCTTCCGCAAGGAAAAGCCGTTTATATTTGGTTTTAAAGTAAGAGACGACATTCAAATGTCACGAACAGGCAATTTGGTATAATCCATTGTAAATATAATGTCATATATGTTATTAGTTATTATTTATATATAACGGACACGCAAATGTTGCGACTGGCCAATCAGAATCAAGCATTCTAACAAGCCGTGTAATAACTGTGGTATTTAGGTGGTGTCTGTGGTTACCGCTGTAAATTTTATATGGGTGGTATAACCCTTAGGTGTTTTTCGTAAAGTTAAAGTCATGACAGAACAGGATACTGATCTCTGATCTTTTTAGTCCCTAAAAGCCTGTGTTTGCAGTCCAAGTCATTAATGATCACACTTAAAGTCGCCACAAGCGTGTTTGAGGTCTGATTTATCTATAAACTAAAATGCTTCCTTGCACACGAAATTCTCTTTAAATTCTCTCCAGTGACCTTTTTCCGGCCGTGAAGAGTTACGTAATGTTTGCCTTGTGCTGAGTGAAACCCAATTTATCAAACTACATAGTTTCACGCTGCATAAATAAACAATAACGCCAGTGATTTAAAAACAAAACATTGAATTTAAAAGTAAAACGGGATTGCCAAATTCAATTCCGTATCATTCATCCAGTTCTTTTCTACTAAGGGGGGATTTTCTTTCTGCCGAAAGACATTGTGAAATAATGCCACTCTGCATTTTCTTTAACAAAAAGGTATGGTTTTATTTTTAATGGGTTTATATGGTTTTAAATGTTTTTAAAAATTTTAAAGCTCTTAGATTTTCTTCACTTTGCAGTTCTGTTTTCTACAGCAAGTGGCACAGAGATGATACTTGTCAGCTTTATTCTGTATTATTTCTAAAGGCAAGTAGATGCAACAAAACAGCGAACCACATTTTTTAAATATACAGTATCTCTGTTTTTTTATGGATGGCTTTGGAATTTAATGCTGAAATAGTTTGTAAGGAAATTTCCTAGTATATTTTCATTTGAACTCTTGATTTAATAATGAGTCAAGAAAGAGACGTTAAAAATAACATTTGAAAGAAGGTCAAGAACTTTCAAGAAGGCCAGTCTGAATGCATTGCGAAATACTGTACCAATTTCAGTATGCTTTATATACATGCCTTACATTTGTCAGTTGTTAGGTCATCTGTATATTCTATGGAAAAGGGTATTTATAAATCAATCTAACAATTCTGCAGAGTAGACGACACATATTTATCTTGTATAAAAACGGCACTGATAGTATAGTAGTAAGCTATTCCCGACATAGCCTCTCTCTTTTTCTCGCTCGCAGCTGTTGGGTCTGTTTGGAGGCAGACGGTTGCCATGGTGCGGTTGCCATGCGGCTGGTGTCTGACTCAGACGGGCCCACACACTGTCAGTAGGAGGAGAAGAGGTGAATCATTATGCTGGACGTGTGTGTGTGATGGAGGCCACTGTGCTGTTCCGTCTGTATAACACTCTCACTGTTTCTCATCAGTTTTGCCATATTTATATATCTATATTGCTCAATTTGTCTTAATGTCTAATCCTAAAAGTCAGTCATATTTTTTGTGGATTTGGAATCTGGATTTATTTGTTGTAAGCATGGTTGTTGGTTTATGCAAGTTAATTTTTAAAATATTGCAATTGATACGTTTACAGCTGAGTGATATTAAGAACAGGTAGATTGTAAAAAGTACTTTATTGAATGTAGAACTTTAGCAAAGTAACTTAAAGGCAAATCTATGTCTGTAAAGTTTTATGTGCTCCGTTAAACATCATAAGAGTTAGTTGGCCATCTGAAACCACTCTGTGTCATGCTAAAAGAAAATGTCAGAAAAGAGGCCATCTGTGTGCTCTGTTTATTTTGATTCTTCGTCACGCTGTTACATTGAGTCAGTCTCACGTAGGATGGAAGAAACGGAACAGATGAGTGTCGATACACAGCCGATCATAACTCACTGTGGAGGTGCACCTGCAGGGTCTGTGTGTAAAACTGTTGACTCACGGTCAAAACATCCAACAGAGATCTTCTGTGGTTACTGATGCATGAGCTCTTCTACATTGACATAATAAACAAAGGCGTCAGTTTTGGAATATCATCAACTAGGGTTTTGGGTCCATTGCTGAATCCCACCCTTCGGGGTAATGGAGTGATGAGTGAATGTGTTCCAAATTCTTTCTCTGGCTGTGGATTTGTCCAAGCATGAGTTCACGTGGTCTTGGATGAACTGGTGGATCGAATCATGCGCTCATTTATGTAGCACTGAAGTTACACTGTCATCACGGCTTCATCCAAAAATGCTGGATGTACCAAACATGCAAACGTTGTGTTACTGTATTTCATGGCCATTTCAACTCTTTTCTGTCAACTTGCCTTTCCAGTATGAAAGAACCGATGTCAAAAATCTGCAAAGAGGAGATTTATAGAAATTAGTGTGAAAATGTTAATTAAATAAATACAACAAAAAATATTTTTTCACATAATAACTCTTAATTAATATCATTATACTTGGTTGTATGTGTCTACACAGCACGTGGCACTATTATAATGTATAATACTATATAATACTGTACTGTATATACACTATGTAATATAAGCCTTAGATGCGGTAGTATCTTTTGTAGTTTATCGTCCTTTTATTTGGAGTTCCTGTACCTCAACTGGTGCTTGGTGATAATGCCAAAGTCACAGGTTTGATTCTCAAACAAAAACTGAGAGAATGTTCAATACAGATCAAATGTTTAAGGTCAATTACTCATTCTTGAAAATGATTTATGTTGTTAGAATTGTGTTGGTTTTGTGTTTTTTAGATCATTAGAAACATTTCAGCAAGTTAAGCAATCCGAATCTTATAACCATGCCAAATGCCTACATGTAAAACAATTGTCCATTCCCACTTTTTCCTCCGTCATATCTTATTCTCCCAGCTTTCCTCTATACCTTCTCATTTTCCCAGTGATATATTATACTCTATATTATTATTCTCCCTCCCCGACTGTCATGTCCTTTCATCCAACATCATCTCATACTGTAGGTTCTGTTACATTAATCCATGGTGACGTCCATGTTCAGCAGGCAGGAGCCCCAGATGACTGTGAGTCTGTACTTGAGCTCTAGAGCTCTTCATTTGGCTCCAACCTCTCCTCCATCTGCCCCCTCAAAACACATCCGGCCACAGGACACAAATAACTACATGCAGCTCGCAGTAATGATACATAGCGGACCAAAAGCAGGAATTACAGCATGGGGGGAAATTGTGCTCTCTGCTCCCCTGCTGGGCCTGTCTCTCAGATTTAGGAGTAGTTTGGAAATTGGAGATAGAAAGAGAAAAGAGAAGATAGAGTCAGGGGAAAAGAAAGACCAAACTTCATCGACCCCACTAGATATTGTATAAAACAACCTTAATTTATATGAAGCTGGGAAAGTCAAGTCTGGCAATTGTTGAAAAAATGCACATGTTTTGCTTTTTCGCAAAGTATTCGGCTTCACACACATTTCCAACACGGTGTTTTGTCTTATGTTCAATTGCACAGTGGATTTCATTACAAAAGATTGCGCACAAATGTTCTAACTCAAACACTTAGAACTCTCAGTCAGAATTTCCTACACATTCACATAAACCTACTGTACATTTGATCTTTGTTCTCAAATAATATTTTAAATGAGGGAATTATTATTATTTCCTTCCTAATTTCTATGCAAAACATATATCAATAATAAAAAACACATCATTTGTTGCTCTTAACACATAGTTATTCAATGTCTAATAGTGATGTTGGATAAATCTGCTAAAGAAATAAATGGAAATTTAATAATTGAAGATTCAAGTCCGTAACTTTCGATATTGCTATCCATGTTTAAAACATAAAATTGTAGGTAACTTTAAATAATCAAAATCATACCTGAGAGCTCAAATTGTACATTAGTTAATATTAATAAAGCATACAGTTGCAAATCTATTATACGGTAAAAAGACAACGTTTTTCATGGACTTGCTCAGTAACGGATTCTTTTTTATTTTATAACCAAAAAGTTACAAAAGTACAATTTAAAGAAATATTAAATCTTGAATTAAAAAAAAAAATTATATATAAGAATTGTAGCATGTCACCTTTGGTTTGAGTATGTTTGGGTTAAGTGTCAAATTTGGGAAGAATGCAAGTGTAAACCTAATGAATCCAGATTACTCGGAGAACACGCTTGCCATGAAGTTTTTTCTGCATGTACACACATGTGCGTAGTTGTGAATGAGACCCATTGTGTTTTTGTTGCAGGACCGTTACAGCAGCTCAGTTGCAGTGTGGGTCCAAAGGAACCTGAGGACAGTATTTAAACAGGCTTGAATGTGTGAGAATGTTGGTCTTCAGCGAGCCGCTGGTGTTTTAATGGCTGTATTTGTGCCACGTCTGGCAGCGATTGAGGCTCTCAGGTGGAGCTTAACCAGCCTTGTGTCATTTCGAAAAAGCTTTTCGGGGGTGGGTGGGTGAGGATGGAGGTGTTCTGACCCTGTTTCCTCAGAGAACAGAGACACCCTCTGTTTCACCAACATCTGGACAGAATCAAACTAGGCCATACGAGGAGAAAATGATGGAATTGGGGAATGAGAGAGAGAGGCCTTTACTTTCTTACAAATAGCTGTCTCTGCACCATGGCCACTTTAGGTAAAGCAAAGTTCAACAGGAAATTGAATTATAAAGGGCTAAAATCACTGCTTGGCTGAGGGCTTGTTGTGTCTGTGGAGGTAATAAAGGAGGGTTTTTTTGACAGAAAGTGGGAAATGTCTGACTTGTTCGAGTTTGTTTTCATGAATGATTTCCTGAACAGGTTCAAACATGTTAAAATTAATTCAGTGCCCTTCCCTATTATGTTTATATAGTCTTGCAAGTCGATTTGAATTAAAGCTTCTTCTTACTAAGCATTTTTGTCTTGTTTTCTAGTATGAATATATTAAAAACATTAAATCAATATACATTTATTTGATAAATAAAGTGACCTAAGATATTTAGTCTTGTTTAACGAAAGGAAATTCTGTGAATTTTTTAACCTTTTTAGATATTTGTACTCCGTACGGTCTTGTTTAGTATCAACCTATAGCCTACAATTGCCACATGACAGTTACATCACAAGTGGCCTATCAGCTATCATTACGAGATGCACAATTTCCACGTTCGCTGTCTCCCAATGTCAGCATCTTTGGATTCTTTTACAATAACAGCTGTCAACCACTTTAGGAATTAGAATGTGACGTTCAGCCTGCTGCTGTTGTCATGGAAACCCAGATTCACAAAGCTTCTCATTCATGGGGAGCACATCATGTGTAAAATAAAATATGAACGTAATCGACCAGAATCAGCATATTTATTCATGTGAAGCTCAATAATATCGTTCATTATGTCAAGCTGAAACAGTATGTTATTGATTTGTTATTCATGCAGGTGTAAAAAAAGCAGTAAACGGTTATATTATTGTAAATCATACATAGCTTTACTATTTTTACATTGTTGTATTTACATAATAATGATAATGATATTATTGGTTGGAATCTGTGAAAAGTCATTCAAGGGTCATTTTCTATTTTTATGAATTTTATGTATTTTATGAAAAAAAGTGGGAGGGGCTTTGCAATAAACATTAGAATATGTTTGCATTGAACTTTTATTTCATACTAGCCAGGAAATCCTTTTTAAACATTCGAGGCGGACATTACAAAAGTAATTTTATACGTAACGGGATTGTCCTATCCTTGAAAGTGTGAGCTCTGCCCTTGTTTCGAATGCAAAGAAAATCACTTTCTCTATTCAGCAGAAATCAGCCCATATTCACCAACAGCTGCTGCGCGCCGCATGCAGGAGAGACCAGACTCGCTCTACTTTCCTCTAAATCAAAGCAAGTAAGACACTTCTGTCTTGTGTATGCCTCCGGGCCCTCGGGGTGGCTATCTTTAATCTGATAACCTGATCAAAACCTGCCTCTTACTTTAATGGAACACTTGGATCATCTCCCAGGGCACCCTGGGATCTGTAGTCAGCACTCCTTTGACATTGCCTTTGAAAGATGCTGCTGTCCCCAGACTTCCTCTGCACGGCAAGACGGTGAGGTTAATGAATAGTAAAGTGAATTAGTCCCAGTGGATACCGATTCCCATCTGAGTATCTTTCTCGCACACTCAACCAGACACACACCTTCTCTTTTGTGCTACTTCACTAAGCAGTGGATTGAGACACATTGTGGTCCCACAGAGGCTGATTACCGGAGCTGTAACCCAGGAGGCTCTTCGGTCCTCGGCCAGGAAACCAGAATGGAGGAAGTGACAGGAAGTTGGGATGGAGGCCGCTAGCTAATTAATTACACGTGAGCTTGTGGGAATATGGAGCCTAATCGCAAACCAAAGCCCAGATGAGAGTGTGTGTGTGTATGTGTGTGTGTAAATAAAAGACAGGTTCCTGTGAAGGGACGCAGTTAACAGCTTGCGCCGGGGCACCTAGCGTAGCCGTAGGGGTTATGTAAATGATGTATCGTAGCTTTTTTCCCGTTTTACCTTATTCTTGCGTTGTATTGTATGCTTTATAATTTACCAACATATCTTTAATAGTTGTTTGGCAGTTTAATACTAGAAAAACAGACACATTTGAGTCAAGTTCAGCCTCTATAGTGGTTATATTCTATCCTTTAAATGCGTAGTGTCATCGTGGAGAAAAAATCATTAGGTCAACTTTTCATTGTACACAGTTTTATCATAAGTGGCCTGACGTTTCAAGTTGGCTGTTTAGTTGACAGAAGTCTAGTCAACTCACAAGAAAACACACACACACACAAAAGAAAAACACATGTTGAACACACATAGAATAAACTAAGATATAACCTAAAAAGTCAATCGAAATCGTAAGGATAGTAAAGAGAATAAAATATTTACATACACATGCAGGCTAAACATACACAAATACACATACATATTGTCACCTTGGAGTTATATGGTATATCAGATATTTTTGTCAGATATTAGTATTAACATATTCTGACTTATTTACATTATGTGATGTTTTTTCTTTACATTGTGTCCATTTGAGGGAAAAGGGTCTATCTAAACACACACAAACACACACACATATATTTACATATGTATACAGTTTATATCAAATACTGTATTTTATAGTAATTAGAGTAATCACACAATGAATTATTGCGCGTATTACCAAAAGATGAGCTAGATATGCCAAAAACATATTTATTTAGAAGAGAATTTGTACTTTGGGATTTTATTGTCTAAATTTAATTGTAAAATGAGTTTGTTTTCACTACTCGGTTTCAACAGTACTCGAATGAATTCTCCAGAATAATACTTGACTAATGAAGCACAACTACTTAAATTCTTCCCTCCCATGGAATGATGTCGCTCAAGTCTGAGTACCGAGAATTTGTTTATTTGATCGTGTAAACCTATAACCTCTTTTATATATGTTTCCGAAAACGAACTGGAGGCTTTACATTCCTTTTGTTACCCAGGAATTGCACAAGGAAAGGGAGTGCTTGGATCATAGTTTAAGTTAATACACCCATACAAAAACACAGTCGCACCAGACCTCTTGCACACACAGGCCTGAAGGCTTGTCTTCGTCTTGGGGTTTGTGTGTCATCTGTCAGTGAGCTTTAACGAGAGTTAACAATCTTCTAATTCTGGCACTTATGATCCTTAAATCTTTACCGCACAGACTCCTGTTGTGGCACCCCACAGTGTTTGTGCGTGTGTGTATGACGTTGTGTGCAGCTGTCAGGTGTCTGTACAGATGCTGCTAATGAGACACATGTTTTGATTAAAGGTGCATATGTTTTTTTACTCAGACTTACATGTTTTAAATGACGTTAACCCAATATATGACCCAATAAAAAATATTTTGCACAAGCTTATTTATCTTGGCGGCCATATGTTTCTATCCCCCTTTCTTTTTTAAATGTTCACCAAAGAAATGAAAAATCTTTCACGGTGTACTTACTCATGTCATTCCAAACCTGTATGACATTCTTTCTTCTTCAGAACACAAAAGAAGATATTTTAAAGAACGTTGGTATCAGACCACTTTGACGTCCATTGACTTTCCTTGTATGGACACAAAACCATTTTTTCGTGAAGTATCTGAAAGCAGTTGGAGCCTGAAAAGCAGTTTGTATCTGAAAGTTTTTTTTGCTTGCTTACTTCATTCGAATATATTTTGATTTAAAAACGTGTCTCGGCATATAGCAGTCATGTGGGATGATGTGGTTTAAAGTACATGAACCATGCAACTTACAATTAAAGGAATATAAAGAACAAGGAAATAAGCATTACAGCACGTCTGATTCATCCATGATCCAAATCTTAAATTTTCAGAATTTGTATTTTGTTCAATCCTCTGTTTTGGGAAAAAGCTTAAAAATCTAGTGAAATACTGCTCGCCTTATTAAAAGCAACCACCAATATGGTCGGTTTTCTTACTTTCTTACTTTTGTTCAGTTTCTTGCAATTATGTTCTGCCATGTGCATGTTGTTTACTGCAGCTAACAGTTCTAGTCTATTCTAATGGCCCCATCTCCCTCTCTCGCTCTGTCTGTTCCTGTTCCTCATGAGGGAATCATCTTCTACTACTAAGCAGATGGAAATAACCAGACAGACAGCGAAATGGGAGAGATGGATCCATTTTCAGCTGTTCTGCTCCCTCTTCACCATAATTCTCTGTGATAAGACAGACAGACACCATTTCAAATGGCTGCCATTTCTCAGGGCACCGCTTTGAGAGCCACTAACTAGAGCCAGATCAGAAGATCCGTCCACCCTTTGATGTGTGATGTTTAAACAGCGCTCCATGTAGCTATTTGGAGACTGGCTTAGGGGCTCTGACTAAATGTACCCCAAGACACAAATTCGCACACACTTGTTCCTTCATCATCGTAGTCATCAGTGTATTGCTAACAAGGCTGAACATCCTCTTGGTTTTTGGTCTGTGGTTTGTAGTAGCTGCAGAGAGACAGAGATCAATCCTCGAATCTCTCCATGCTGCACAGCAGCAGCTTGTTGTTCAAATGAAAAACTCCTCAGCGGAGAAGCGGTTGGTCTTGTAGAAAAACGCTTCTGCAATTACTGTAATTGGCATGTCAATTGATTATGCGTTCAGTCTTTCTACCGCTTCATAATTCACGACAGCACAATATCTAATCGATCCCGAGATGAAAGGGCAGTTGTGTCTGGTAGTAGAAATGAAACGTGTGTAAAACACATGCCTCATCTGTGTTTACAGGAAATAAATGCTGCAGGTCTTTTTGTGTTTTTTTTGCAGCTGTGAAGTGGATGTAGACAGACCAGAAATACAGCTGCCTGTGATCGAGCAACACAACCAAGTGCAACTGTCTCATGAAGCGGCGGATTCCTATGAATTCGTACCATCTCAAGATTTGTATAAGAGGTCAGTAGCGGTGTTAACCACAACGCAAACCACGCAAATGCGCAGGGCCCCGCAAACTTGGGGGCCCTTAGTGGCCACAAGGGGTTAAATCATTTGATGATCACTTTTGACGTCGATCGGCCTGCGTGCGCTGCATCGGACGCACCCAATAATAGACAGGTCTGTCTCGGTTGATAAACCAATCAAAACGTCTAAAGTTAGAGGGTGGGTTAGCCGCGTTTTGACGCTCACCCGGAGGCGCAATCGTTCATTCATTGCATATTGCTAACATTAACAGGAACCACATTCTTTATGTCGAGCCCTTCAAAAAAAATAAGTCATGCCGGAGAAAAGTTTAGGCTGCAATGGAGTAAAGTGACACAGCGGAATGTCAACAAGTGATTTTTAAAGCGTCTTATAATTATATTAATAATCTGATATTGTGAATTATGTTTTTCTGTTAGATGCATCTGTGAAAATTATATCACAATGAGCCGCTGGCTCCATATAGTGTTAAAAGCAAACTGCATGGTATTTGTTTCAAATGAGTCATGACAGGCAAAAGATGATTTGAGACCATTGCATTGAACTCTGATTTCCACATCCATAACTTGAAATTATATTAAAAGGACTAATGAAATTGTTGTAATTGCCTAGTTTAAGTTAGCCTTTATAAGTTTGAACACAGCATCTATCTTATGTTTTTTTAGTGAGGAAAATATATTTGATACACTTAAATTATTTGAGAATATTTTTTTTTATTTACATTTATGCATTTGGCATACGCTTTTATCCTAAATTACTTACATTGCATTTTCCTATACATTTGTTTCTAAGTATGTGCAATCCCCTGGGATCAAACCCACGACATTGGTTGTAATGCCATGCTCTTACCACGGAGCTGCAGGAAAGCTATTTACTTAAATATTTTCAGCAATTAATTGACATTCAAATTATATTACATTTTAAACTATCAAAATTTCAAGCGTGCATATCAAATATTAGATTCCAAAACAAAGAATGTTATTCTTATACCAAACTGTGTGCTTTTTTGCGGTTCTAAGTCAAATAAATCCAGGTTATATATGTTTCACTAATTACATATACTCAATATTACTGTTGTGCAATTCAAAGAAAACAATATTGTATTCATCTGTGCACCTGGGTTGCAATGGTAAACATGCCTTGGGTCTTGACTTTGCTCAGGGCCCCCAAAATGGTAAACACGCACCTGTAAGAGATACACGAGAGCATGTTTAACATGTTTTAAATAAATTTTCATGGCAGATAAAATCATTTATAGCTCAAAGTAAACTTTAAAGTAACAAATGTTTATATACTATTGGTAAGTAAATACATTTTGGAAAATTGCAAATGACCATGCAAAGTCTTTGTGAAAAAAAACATAATGTCATATTTTTCTCAGAATTGGTGCTTTGGAGTAAACTGTGTCACCATGTGATTTGAGGCTTCCAAATGCAGAGAAAAATATTGTCTCATTTCAGAAACTCTTAAAGGTCCGTGTATGAAATTTAGCAGCATCTAGTGGTGACGTTGCGAATTGCAACCTCACTCCACCCCTCCCTTTCGAAGCACTACGTTGGCGCACACATACCTACGATGTCATTACGTTTTCGCTTCTTGGCCGAAGGAGATAATGTTTTAACAAAACACGCTCTGTAGAGCAGTTTGTCTGTTTAGGGCTCCTGTAGAAACAACATTCCATGCAAGGGGACCTGCGGTGTATGTAGATAGAAATCGCACATTCTACTGTAAAAAAAGCATAATGCTTCTTTGCTAACAAAGCTCATTTCCGGCTGTCCAAATGTTCCGCCTGTTGAAGCAATGAAAAAAAGGTTGAAATACAGTTTGTCTTTCAAAAGGAATTTTTACAGTGTGCTCAACAATAAAATGCAGAGCAAAGCATATCTGCTCTGTTTCCATAACTCGAATAAAAATACACGACTCCTCTATCCCTCTGCATTGAAATCAATTCTCTACCATGCATGACATAAATCACGTCTGTCTTTTCTCTCAGAGTTGAAAGGCCAGAGAGAGATTTGGCCTCAGCAATCATTTCAACACTATAGGCACTACAGATGGCTCCTATTTTCTCTTCTCGTCAGCTTAGCTCTGGGAGAAGGATCTCACCATTCAAGATGGACAGAACGCGTTGAAAAATGAGAATGAAGTGTCCATGACCATCTTGTCGTCATGTCAATTTAGTTTTTTGAAAAAATAATTTCAGGGCGGTGGCACGGGGGACGGAGGGTTGGGTTGCCATAATACACGAATGCATCTCAAGGTTCTTATCTTTATCTTCCATTTGAAAGAGTTTGAAGGCTGTCATCTCTCGTCGATCATGTCAAATTATACCTTTTCAATATGGTTCAGGGTTTTCAAAGACAGCTGAAGTAATTTTTGTGTGATTTCTGTGGAGGGACAGTGGGTGGCGGGAATAAACTAACAGCGATTTCAAACACTAAATGGGATGATAAAAGACAACGAACTGAGTCTTAGTCAACCGAAGTTTGTCCTTTGTGTACAAAGACGTTCTTAGATTTAAAGGTGCAGATTCAAAATTTTCTTTGCACTGGATGTTATGGTACTCATCTTGGACTTAACATGGATGTAGTATCACAATGCTTTTGTTGAAATGTAATATCAGTCAGTGTCAGTGAGCAACAGTGTCTGATAACAGGAATGCTGCTGTGATGCACCAAGTAGTGTTCGGCTGGTTATGTGATCTTAAAGGATTAGATCAGACAACAATGAAAAGTCTGTCGTCATTTGCTCACCTTTATGTCATTCCAAACCCGTATGACTTTCAAATCATTTTTGGAAGAACGCTTCTCCTTTATTCCAGTCAATGAAAGTGAATGGGGGCAGAGGCTGTCAACCATTAACAATCTGCTTCTTCTCTTGTGTTCAACAGATTAAACAAAGTTCATGTGGGTTTATAATACGAAAGCGAGTGGATTTTCCTTTTTGAGTGAACTGTCCCTTTAATAAGGGTCGATGCAGCATTAAACAGCTTTCATTAGAACACTGACATAGCTTCATGGTTTGCGAGTGTACTTCATGTTAAGCATATTTTATGAATAGCGCTCATAATTTATTTACGTGTAAAACATTTTTAATGAGGAAAAAATTTGCGAGTGCCCCTTTAACTCAAAGCCATCCTCCTCCACAGTCAGAACCCAAAAGTGGCACAAGACACAGCCTGCAGTCAGCACAAACACAGTCTGTCCAGCCTTGCAGTTTTTAAAGGACAGAGCAGCTTGGCACCTCACCATCATTCTCTCCTGGAGACAGGCCAGGTTCCTCGCTATGTCGGGCCTGATCGCAGGAGGTTTGCCTGGGGCTAACGGCGGTTCGGAAGGCTCGAACTGTCAATGGGAGGGGAAAGCAGACATCCCCAGGGCCCGGAAAAGTCCAGTGACAATCGTATCATAAAAGATGCTCACAGATGCCTGACTTCATAGAAAGGACATAGACTGGAACTCCAATCCCCCTGGCATGACCATGGGCATTTGACAGGGCACCAATCTGCTCCATCTGTGTATCAAAGGCATGCTTTCAGAGTAAAGAATGGAGCTTAACTAACACGCCTATTCCGAGACGCATCGAATTCCATCCTTCTGTCTGGAATGGCTGAATGCCAGTTTAGCGCCAGGGCCGACAGACAGCCTGTGACCGAGGGTGATGCTCTGGCTTATTTGTTCACAGGAGTCTACTAACAAGTTCACAGGCCATTGAGAATTTGGTTGCTGTTGAAATCAAGTGCTAAATACATTTTGATAAAAAAGTAAATGGACTTACAGTGTAAAGAAAAGAAATAAAGTAGATAGTATCATAGTTTAGCTAGGATATAAACAGTTTAATTGCCTTAAATTATGGTTAACATTATTCTAGAAATCTTGGGATGTCTGTAATTTGTATTGCTTTTGTCATGATCCTTCTTCGCCCTGTCATGCTTTTTAAGCCTTGTGGCAGGATCGTGACAGTCCCCCGTGTTTTGTGTGGAAGCACATGGCCATCGTTTGTTATGATGGTCATGTGCTCTCCTGTAGTGTCTTGACCCCGCCCCCTCGTTTCCTCATCTAGCTTCCCGCCTGTAATTGTCCCCTCCGCCTAGTGTTATTATCCCTTGTTAGTTCCCCTATTAAATGCCCTTGTGTTTGCTGTGCTGTTTCATTTGCTTTGCTTAGCCTAGCCTAGCGTCCTAGTTTTTTTGAATCCCCAGTCAAGTCTTGTTCCTGTAAATCGTTTATTTAGTTATCCTGTCTCTCTTATTTTTTGCCCCTCGGAAGTTCTTTGTTTTGCCCCATCGTGGGTCTTTATGTTCTGTATTAAAGTTTGAGTTTTGTACCCGTCGCCTGCTTCTGGGTTCTCCTTCCCAGCGATTCGTGACAGCTTGAAGCACCTTTCAAAGACCCCATTAAATTGAAAATTTTGTTTTATAGCTTTAGTCCATGTTTGAAGGTCATTTATATGCAAGTGCACTCCTTAAGGCAAAAATCAAATTTCAGCAGAAATGAACTTTCATCAGATCACACAGAAATTCACATTCTGTCATTGTTTAATCATCCTCATTTCATTCCAAACCGATATGTGTCTCTTTCTTCTGTGTCACGCATTCGTGTCCATACAATGGAAGTCAATGTGGTTAAATGTTGTAGGTTACAAGTCTTTTTCAAAACATCTTCTGCAGAAGAAAGTCATACAGGATTGACGTGAGGGTGAATAAATGATGACAGAATTTTGTTTTGTGGTGAACTATCCCTTTAAACACATATTGGCACACAGATAAATGTATGTATACAGACACACACTCTTTCCAGGTTGGCAGGATGAAGCATGTCTCAGCGTGGAATGCAACTAAGAAACGGAGAAAAGACATGTGGTTTTTATCCAGCCTGAGGTAACAAGTGCATTACATTGCATCCCTCCTAGAAGTTCTGGGCTGTTTTGTAGCGATCTTTCTAATGCTGCTGTCAGTAGCTTTAAAGGAATATTTCAATAATTACTGTGGGAACATTTTAGTGATTTGAAAGTGATGTGCTCCTGACAGCTTGCCAAAGAATGAATGATTAACCATCTCAGTTAAAACATGAGCTCTTGGCTACCTACAGAATAGAGGAAAGAAAGGCAGACAGCCACCTCAGGGTCAGTCTAGGACCTGTTTCAGAATGGAATACGGCAGTATGTGAATGAGATAAAGGCAATGCAAAGTGCTGTTGAAACTATCTATATTTTATAGAGGATGTTTTTGTGAGCTCCTTTGATTCATTTACTTTCACTAAACTGTTGCCCCAATATTGTTAATTCATTACTGCTCAACAGTTGTCATGTACAAGTGTATCGAGTCATTTTTGACCCGTAATTTATCTCATTACAGACATGCGCCCGCATGTAGGCGTGCACAAGATGCACATCAGCTCTATAAGTCTATTTTGGAAGAATCCTTATGTTTACATTCAGTTACACAAGCTAATGCCATCTGCTTGTCTTCATTCTTCTGTCTTCTATTTTATGTCACACCTGCCTGCATCTGAATGAAACTCTTTGGATCTCCATCATCAGGTATTTGTAGAACACACACACACGGACGGCGCGTTCTGGAAACAGGAACAGGATGGCACACTTTTTCAGATCGCTTGTCACTACAGTAAAACTGAAATAGGGACCACAGGTGCACTACTCGTGTAATTTTTGTTCATCTCTGTATGTTTTTATAGAAGTTTGCCCTTGTTTAGTTAGAGCTCTATGTACCGTGGCGGCTCCAAGCCGTAGTGCACATGTAGTGCAGCGTTGCGTGTCTCTGTCATGCCTGTGGGTGCCATGTGACCTTTGACCTCTCCTGGTGTTGTGGCTGCAAGTTCCTCTGGGACTCGTGTGGAGTCACATTCATTACATTGGCCAACAAGATGTTACTGTTCACCAGAGTAGGAGGTCTTTCCCGGGACATCTCTCAAAACCATGCTTCATTATAATTCCTTATCACAGATTGCACTTTTATTCTAGATTTCCTCGAGATTTTTTGAACATTTTCTATTTATCATGGCAGCATTAATTATCAAATGTTCATGAAACGTTGGAGAAGATCGTAGTAGGTAGGCATGTATCCAGAGGCATTTCTTTATTTTAAAGCACAGATTCAGTTTCCTGAACTGCAGTGGTTAAGCAATGTCATCATAAAGTATGTCAGATCGCAGTATTCTGCCACGTCCTCTGCAACCTAAATGCAGCCTGCAGGATGGGTAATGTACCGTGCAAATTGCATACAGTATGTTGTTTTGGCGTCTTTGCGCCTTTACCTGATTTGCGTAATTCCTCGGGTGTTAAAACAACACGGATAATGTGTGTCAATAAATAACAGTATTAGCAAATGTGTTTTCTTTTGTCTATTTTGTCTATTTACACTGTACTCAAGTCTTTATTTTTGTAGTGTGCAGGTGGAAAGTCTGAACATCTGTGTGGATCTGCAGTGTCTGTCTAAGTGTAAATAAACTCAGCAATGATTGATTTCCTATTGGAAGTGTTAAACCTTGTCATTGTTGGATTCGTCAACATCAATTGCAATTCTGACGGACAGTCTTATCAGCCACCCAAACACCACAGTTTCATATATAGGTTAATGCGAGATGTTAACAAACAAAACACTCTTGTTTATGTTTTTCAGTAATGTTATCACCATTCGCCTCTGGTCGCAACCAGGGTCCCTTAATGCAACACAGGTGTAATGCAGTTTTTGGTCAATTCGGCAAATTGTAATAATAAGTAAAACTGCCATAACTATTTTATTTTTGACAGCAAATTTTAAAGCAAATATATCTTTGAACATACAGCCACCACAAAAGAAATTAAGAGACCGTTCCAAATCTTTATTTAATCTAGCTGTATTGTGGCCATTCGTGTCCAGTGTTTGTAAAATTTCAACAAAATCAAAACTCAGTTGTAACATAAAATCATCCGAAAGCAATGTGAAAGACTGAGAGGCAGCATGACAAGACACATGAAAACTGTGAAACAAATCGCTCACCTTTTTATCAAAGAATTTATTCAAAATTTTATAGAAATATTACTGATATATTGCTTAAAAGTGAATATGAACTTGAAAATATACAGAGCATCTTTTCTTTTCTTTTGACTTGTTTCTCCAGTGTCTATTTTCTGCAAAGAAATGCAAATAGAAACAACATTTCTATTTGAAATTGGGTAGAAATATTGTTAGTAGTTCACAGAATGAAACAAAAATGATAACTTAACCTAAACAAATACCAATATATAAATAGTCAATTATGTTGTAACATTCTCTTTATTTTTTATATATTTATTATATATTTTAAACAATATCTTGTGTAATGTAAATGCGGTTGGAGTGACTCACATTACATATTTTCTTTGAGTGTATCTTGTTCCCTTGAACAAGCCAATGTTCACAACATGGAGGCATATCGTTTCGCTGTAGAAATTAGTTATTGCTCACAGCAATTTCCTTGTCAAAAAAATGCAAATGCTGTCGTACAGTTACTCTGATACATCCGCTCTTTATTCGTGCTGAATTTGGTTTGCAGTTAACCTGCCAATTTTGTAACGTTTGATCACAGGTTAGCCGCCAGTTTGCAGCTGACAGCCATCCAACATTCACGTTCGAGTGCAAAGCACCTGCCTGAGGGAAAACACAGAGGGAAGTAAGTTTCCAGGGAAAATATTATTGTTTTTTTATATGGCTGAAAAAATGGTCATGCAGCCCATAAACTCACCTCCGTTGAGAAAAAAGAACACAAGAAGCTGAAAGATATCTCTCGCGTGGACTGCTGTTGCCAATGCTTGTCATTGTCAAACACTGTTCGATCTGAAAGAAAGGGAGAGAGGGTGCAGGACCAACATCTAGTTCGTGCCTCTTAGTGAAGTTGTGGGGTTAACATTTAAAGTGTTGACAGAAGTGTTTGTGCTTTAGGTAGTCAGCAGTTAAAAGCTATAAGTTGTGTCAGATAATAATTCCCAAACCTTCAGGCTTAAAGTCAACAGAGAAGATGTTTACTGTAATGACTTGGTTTCCAAGCAATGGAGAGACAACAGCGGAGATGAGAGCCGGTATGTGTTTATATAGTCGAAGGTCTGTAAATGACAACCTCAAGACAAATTTTTGTTTGTTTTGTGTAGTGTGTTTTAAAATCAGTTAAAGTAAATCAGTTAAAGCATATTTAAATGTAGTGTTAAAAAGTACCTTGATATATACATATCTCATTTGTTTAACAAATTTTACCAGTTCATACAAAAGTTCTGCGATAGACCAGGGGTTCCCAAACTTTTTAGCCCACGACCCCCAAAATAACAGTCCCAGTGACTTGAGACCCCCGTGGTCAAATTTTATACAAATGTTGCGCGCAACTGTGCAAATGCACTTATTAGGTCTATTCAAACACGTGCATGACAACAAAAAAAATATAATTTTATTTAATAGTAGTTTACTCATTACTTGTTGGTATACACAAACCATGAACTATTACTACAGATGGTCAAATCAAACTCATCAAACTGATTCGAGTGCTGATGGATGTCTTCTTTATGCAAACGCCAGCTTCTTTTCGTACCTGAGATCGATGGCCTTTGTGACTGCGGCGCTTTTCCGCCGGCCTCCCTGCATTGTCTTTGGTGGTTACTTAAAGTTGTGCTGTAAATTGACTTGCTGGACCTAATCTTTTGCGTTTTTCTAATGTGGTTAATGTAATGTAATATTGCACAGAAAGGATCCCTCAAGGTACCGGTATGTGCCTGAACTCAGGTCTTTCCCCCCCGTTATACTGCAGTACAAACAGGCTGATGGTGAGGAGTTGAGGGATGCTGCGAAAATGTATAGAGAAAGAGGGTAAGGCGTCTTGTAGGGGTTTTCACCCGAGCTAAAAGGATGATTGTGGAGATTGGTTATAGGAAACCAGCCGGGTTAGTTATCTGATATGTGAGATTGGTCATGGAAAGCTAGCCGGGTTAATTATCTATTTGGTGAGATTGGTTATAGCAAGTCAGCCGGGTTAGTTATCTGCACGTGCTCCTCCCGAACTTTGTTAATAAAACGGCATGTAAGAAAAGATGCTTTCTTTAAGGTATTATAACCCACTCCTGTTTACAATGCTAAAGATTACAACACTCAGTGAAAGGCCAGGAATTCTGACAACCACAATGTTGTGATGGGAACAGTAAATCCCTCACCGCTGCCTCACCCGAGATGGGCAATCTGCCAGTTCCCACCGGCGGGCACATGGGAACACATCTGAGGCCTGTCTGAATGGTTGACAGGTGACCACACCTTCATTTGTGGAGGACATGGTCTTAAGAGAGCCATTAGCCTGCAGGTGGAGGAGGACAATAGCTTTGACAGCGCTCTGCTGGGATCGGAGAATTCAATAGCGTTCCGATGTGAGTTGAATGCGATTGTACAGTGCGCCGGAGTGTAGTGTGACAGACATGAAGGCGTGAAAAGGTAAATGACGCTGAGCTTTGCTGTCTTCAGTCATCACAGACAACGCAAGTGTCAGTGGCACTGGGGGGAAGCACTGAACTGTTATTAAATCACTTTCTGACATGCTGTGCGTGTGTAAGAGAGACACAGCAAAATAGAGGGTTGTAGTGGCTATTTCCAGGTGTGAGAGACATGAGGGTATGCCATCAGCTAATGGAGTGACAAACGTGTATGTATGTGAGAGAGAGACTGTATACTATGGTTAGTAGCCAGCATAATTTCTTTTTCCAACTAAGAGAAAGGATAAATGAATGATCTATGTATAATCAAGCTGAATGGATGGAAGCAAGCTTTTTTAATGGCCGACCATCTAAATATTATTATTATTGTTATTGGTGTTATTGTTATAATAATATTATTGCATTATATAACTATTATTATGCATCTGATCATAATTATTATAATAACTCCAACAATCGTAATAAATACATTATTTGTTTATTATTATCGGTTATATAATAACAGTTATGTAATGTAATAACAATAACACCAATAATATTATTAATAATAATGATAATGATAATAATATTAGTGTTGTTAAGAAATGTTATTACTAACAAAAATAATAGTAATAATATAATAATTATTATATAATATTATTATTATTACTAATACTCATTTGAAAATACTATTTAGTAATACATTCTGAAGGCATTAATAATATTATTATTACTATTTTATTATTGATTATAATAAATATTATTGCTTATTCAAAATATTATTTTTTATTATTTTTTTATTTTTTATTATTATCACACATTATTTTCATTAATAAATTATTACATTATTATTATAGTTTGTATAGTATATATAGTATATCCTTCAATCTGCATAATGACACACACTATCTCAACCAATCAAACGCAAGCGACTAATCTGCTTATCCCTTAAAGTCAGCTGTTCGTTTAAGAGTCATCACTTACAGATGGTCTTTAACTGCGACACTGCCATTTGATAGGACGCTTCGGATAGTTCAGCCAGGACTGTCTGTGCTGAACCCTGCCATCGTAAGAGTGTCTCTTACCTCTGCTGCAGCTGTAAATCACCGACTAGCTGAAGCATTTGTGGCCAACTGGAAATTGATTTATGATTGAGGGTTATTATCACACTCTCAGGAAGGAAAGTGGGGTGCAGATGACTGTGTGAGAAGGATGTGAATGATGTGTGTGTGCTCTACCCTGAGGGTTTCTTAGAGTTTAGGTCAATAGGTGAGTGTCTGACTGGATTTGAGCGATGAGTGTGTTCATTATTTACCAGCGTCATTTTTAGAACTGACCCAGTTTTGGGTGCAATCATGAAAGAGATTGAACCTGTGTTTAGGAAATCCTGTCTGTCTGTCATGCTGTCTGTCTGTTTTCTCAGATTCTATCCTGTCCTATTCTATCCTATTCTAAACATAGCGATGAATATTCCTGTCTGGGTTGGAGCCAATAGCCTTGTGGTTAGTGCTCCTAAATATGCCGCTGTTGCGCTCCGTGCGACCCGAGTTCGAGTCCCGGTTAGTGGTCCTCTCCCGATCCCACCCCTTCTCTAACTTACTTCGTTTCCTGTCTTCTCTCTCCCACTTGTCTCATAAAAAAGGCTAAAGAAGGCCCTGTCTGAAAGCTAAAAGATTTTACCGTAGGTTCAAACCCTCCAGGGTATTGTCCATAAACTATATTGTGCGTTTAAGCATGAAATTTAATCCCAGGTTTCAACAAGAGGCCTGTAATAAAATATGCTTCAGAAACAACTGCTATTCCCATATCGGAATCCAAAACAAATTTTACTTTGTCGTTCTTTTGAGATGTACTGTTGATGCATCGTTTAACTTTGTTACTAAATCAGCATTATATTTTAAAAGACCCACGCTTTTTAATGTTAAACTCCTATTTGTGTTCACCTGAGCTTATCTGCTAGACATTATTATATGATCTATTTATGGGAACAAGAGATTTGATTAATTGTTTCCACTTCAGACTACTCAAATAGCTTTGAGAATAGAGGACCAGACATGCAGGCCTGTGTGTTGTGATAATCTGCAAAGCATGGCTGATCAGATATCTGACCCACATTCCCACAGTGGTCTCGAACAATCACCTTTTGTCAGTAATGTATGTAGACGGCTATTGAATGCATACAGAAAAGAGCCTTATTGAGAAGTCCCTATCAAAGATTCAAGATCAATGCATATGCCTTCAGATAAACAGGAGAATGCTCAGTGATTATTATATATCCTCTGCTAGATGTGCATCCGTAGATCCTGAATTCTCTGGATAAAAGTGAGACAGTCCCGTTCTCACACAATTTTTATACGGTTTTGTCTATAGGGAATTTAATAGTCTTCATTTTGAGGTTTCACATGTTAAAAGAATCTTTGAATAGATGTGAACGAAAACAGATGTGATTCAGGGGGATATATTGCTTTCTGTTGTGCTTGGAGCTTCTGATGCAGAACATGTGTAATATTTTTGTTATTTACAAAACTAGGTATTAGGTATTTACTGTAAAACTGTAGAATACACAAATCCTGACCTCAGTACATATTATATATTACGTCTGAGGTTCTTGTGAGGTAAATGTATATACAGCCGTAGAAAATTACCATTTCAAAATAATTTTTTGTTTTTCAGAATTTACTATTTATAGGTGTCACGGCACATGCACCGATATGTACATTTTGGCCGATAACGATTACAGATGATTCTTTAAGATTTGGAGCCGATAACCGATATATTGGACGATATACGGTATCTAGTCCCTGATAGCCCATGTACATCTGGCAGACATCTATTTGATAGCAGTAAGTGAATGATCCCGAGCGACAGAAAACAGAACTGTGAGCAGCGTGCAGCTGAAGTAGTTTTACCAGAGGAAATGATTTATGATTTATCGGTCATAATATATCGGTGGAGGCTGAGCGTTCTTTAAATTAGTATGTGTTTAGGCAAAATTCTGAACTACCAAAAATCTTTCACATTAATGTTGGATGAGTTTACGTCACTCCCGAGGTTTCATTTTGTGCCAATTCAACAGACACTGGACTGAAATGGTTACAGTCCATCTAAAAATTTGGGTAACACTTCAGTATAGGGATTTAATTCTCACTATTAACTAGTTGTTATAAGCAGGCCTATTATTTGCATATCGGCTGTTTATTAGTATTTATAAAGCACTTATTCTACATGACCATAATCTACATCCCTAATCCTACCCAACACCCAAACCTAACAACTACCTTAATAACTATTAATAAGCAACAAATTAAGAGTTTATTGGGGAAAACCTGTTGTTAATGGATTGTTAATAGCGAGAATTGCCCCCATACTGAAGTGTGACCAAAATTTGGAATGGTTTGGGATTTTTCCTGCGGCTGTATTCTCAATGTATGTGCTAAAACAGTCATGGTGCACAAAGCAATTTGCATAAGGAGAGGCAAGCTCAGGTTTTTACACTGTAAAAACTAGGTTACAACAGACGCAGGTAGAGCAATATTGCACACAATGGAGATTGTATATAGATCAATGTGGCAGAGCAATAGAAACCACATCAGTGCTGTTAATTGTACGTTTTGTCCAGGTCATTAGTAAATCAGATCATTTTTCAGAATCGTGGTTTAATTATTTGTATGATTTTATCGGGGGGCAGGGAAATTAAATGCCGCCATTGCACATATAGACAATATTTAGCTTTTTGCAAACACAATACATGCCTACCCCCACCCAAATACACACACTTCACGCCTGCAACAGAGACATTAATCACTAAGCTCTCACCCCAGGGTCCGCCTGACAATATAAATACACCCCACTGCATTAAAACTGCACAAAACCAAGATGAACCGGTACTGTGTGTGTACTTTGCTTCACATATTTTACAAGACTTCCATTGGGACATTTGAGGACGTCTTTAATTTAATTTTTTAAATGCTAAAAGTTCACGTAGGACGCGAAACCCTTCAATTTGCGCTGTGCTGGCCTGTGCAAAGTAGGCATAGTTTTCAAAACAGTGGGAGCCTTATACATTTTCTAAAGCAAAAGAGCTTTAGGCCTATATCAAAGTAGTGGAGGAGGCTAGAGAAGGGGGAACGCTGCCCGTGTCCATTTCACACGCATATTGCTTATACCTACAGCAAGCTACCTGACATATAACACACCTGACATGCCAACTTGAACTGACATGTCTCCATGACACAACGTTTCTCCCGATGTCCCTATTCAAGCGCAAATTTGTATTGTGTAGTTAAAAAAATATTACGACACACACAGTAGCTGTTCATCCATGTTGTTTTTTCCGCTTGGTTTCTATTGGCCGCGCGGGTAATCGTCATATTGAATTTACATGTTTTTTTTCTATCGCTTTTTCTCTCTTCGTTCTCGTCCTCTTTGTACGGTCTATTGTCTGATCTGTATAATATTGTAATTTTCAAAGATTTCTATTAATAAAAAATATATTTTGAATTTCGATTACTCTTATTTTCTGTTCTCTGCAATCTTGAACTTTGACCAAGGCGTGCACGCAAGCTTGGCCCGAGCCATTGAAATGCATGGGTTTAATAGCGCAGCGCATTCCACGTCCTATGTAAAAGCCGCATTAATTCGCAACCGCTGGCGACTGGATGGAGCGTGTCCAGTGACGCGACAATGTTGAGAAATCTTCAAATTAAAGAGCGAGTTTTGGAAGTGACAGCCAATAGGAAGATGGTAGAGCTGAAGTGATCCCTCTCCAGCTCATTTGGTAATGTAAAGATGGAGGAGAGACTGGTTTATTGTAAATAGCCTAACCAATGTGGGTCCTTTTCTTTTCAAAATTCATGTGCCCTCATAATCCTCAATTAAAATCTGAAATTGCAGTATGACTCTCATACAGCGAGAAATTGTCTACCTTTTGAATCAATGCCCACATGTTCATGTAGGAGTATGACATTGTTATCTATGTGCTTAACTTCCCATATTGAAACATCAAGTGTCCATTGAAAGAAGCAGAACAGCTCTCGTTGGTGATGGAGAGAATGTCTGTCTTTCCTTCTCTCTGTAAAGCAGTGGGACCTCCTCACAGCAGGAGACCTCCATAATTCTCTCTCATCCATTTTGCTTTCTGCCTGTCTGTCTCTCTCTGCCTCACTCTCACACGCATGAAGTCCCACAGGCACTTACAGTATATCCACTTGTGGGTGTAGTTGAATTTTGGGCATTTTGGAGTAGGTTTTAAAGTTCAAAGAGGTAGTTATTACCACGGTACTCCTCCACAGTACTACATGTCTGTGTGGGACGGACAGCCATGTCTTTAAAGACTCTGCATTGTGATTGGACGGTGTGTTCGATATGTCATCATTGTCACAGTTCTGGTTCCCACATCATCTTAGCATGACACAGGATAAATTGATCAAACATTGATTTAAGTGTGTGTTATTTTTTTGTAAATATGTGTATTTGTAAGAACACTAAAAAATTGCTAATAGATTGTCTGTGTTCACACATATCACCTCATCCAGGCGTGGATCAAATATGTCTCTCTGACATCTCGACGGCACAGAATGACTTAGTTTGAATTATTTATAAAGCGAGTCCTTCTAGACTGATTCATTCTTAAGATGGGATCAATTAATAGACATGTCTATTGATAAACAGACTTGGGGATAAACGACAATGCGTATTGGTCATCAATACTTGTCACTCATTGACTGTGAAGAAATGTATTAGCTTGTTAAAAACTCCCCATGATCCCGTACTTTATTGTGTTTTAAAACAGTCTATCATTCCTTACAAATCTGACATCATTTGACATACCTACCTGAAAGATAGGTAATAAAAATGCTTTATTGTGTTATAAATTCAGCAAATAGTTATTTTTCATTGCTGCAGTATAATACCCTGTAATCATAAGAAGTTATGGGTAACACTTTACATTAAGTTACCCTTTATGAAGCATTTATAAATGTATTAATGATTAATAAATAATTTATAAATGCAGTATAAAGCAGTTATAACTGCATGAGTAAAAAGGGGGATTCTAATGAAATACCTGCCAAATAGTGAGCAGGTATAAGAAAAACCAGTCCAGTCCAGTCTGACAGCTTATATTGCAAACATCATCAATATAATAATAAATCTTCTTTCGGGTCAAATAAATAAATACATTTCTTAGGCATTTATAGCATGCGACCTTAATGTAAAGTGTTACCAAGTTATCTTAACCTTTGTCCTTAGTTCTTGATAAACCTGTCAACCAAGTGTTCTGGAAACTGCATAAAGTCAATTAGTCAATTCCAGCCATCAGTAGCAGACAGTCAATGAGTCATCCAGCGGCACGCTGTCGGACATTTATCCTATTTATGAATCAATGCAGACGAATTTCCCAGAAAACTTGATAACAGATCTTATTTGTGTGTTTGAGAGACCCCGTCTATGTAACTGTGTGTGTTGTTTTTGTTGTACTGACAGTAATAAGGAACAAAACATGAGGCCTGAGTCAGTTTCTATGAAAGCAACCGAGGGCACAGACTGGCATTAGTAATGATTAGTGACACTCATCCACCCAGGAGCGGATCAGCAGGGCAGACGAGGAGAAAGAGAGAGAGACAGCCGGAGATACAGAGTGGACGACAGGCAGACAGCTATGCAATGTGTATATAACTTGTACTCAGGTTAATGATGCATCCTGTCAGTCTATTATCCAGTAGAAATCACACTTCCTGTCTGCAGATATACCTTACACGCACTGACCCGGGTGCCTGACTGGACGGTTATTTACAGGGTTACCGCGGATGTGACTTGTGACATTCTGTTTTTAGAAACTGGAAATAAACAAGATTGTGGAATAATGAATAGAAAGAACCTCATACTTTTGAGTGATTGACAGCTATGAGCAACCTGTCGGATTGTTTGTGGATGCCGCAGATGCCATCTGTGGTAATATATACAGAACACTTGTAGACCTAGATATATTATGATATGAATATAGTCTAGCGATATATATATATACACACTACTTTCCTTGTTGTTATGCTAATTAACACATTATGTGTCATTTTGTGTTAAATCAATAAAAGGTTGAGTTAAAAGTAACACAAAATATGTTGTCCGGGGAATAACACTTTTTCAAAAACACAGATTATGTTGATTTTAACAGAACTGTTTTAAGAGTATAGATAATTAGATATACAGCATGTGTTAAGTTTCATTTGTACCATACCGTTTCTTTATAAAAAAATGTGTGCATTTTATCGAAGTCCTTCCGAAGGTTGGCATGTCCAAATTTGCATGTTCACATTTTTTTCAGGAAAGGGAAGTAACTTTCTTTTAAATGAAAGAATGGAAAGAAATGCTTTTCTTAATTAGTTAATACGGTCTTGATAAAGTTGACCAGCATTTTTTTATACTTTTGAGATATTTGCAAAACCCAGTGACAAATAAAGCGTGACTAATAATAATGGTTTATGGCAATAAAAATGGAATCACAAAATAGAGATACAAGGATTCAGAAGGACAGCAGTGATTTGTATATAAACAAACCCCACACTGTTTTTCTATTTCTATTGTTTGCTATTTTCAGTTTTTATAGTATTAATGAAAAGAACTACTATTAAATGAAAATACAGTGTGATTGCATTTATAAGTCTTCGGGATTTTCCCAAAATAATATTTTGTCCCACATTAAATACCTTTAGTAACAAGTTACCAACCGAGAAAACAGATTGAGAAAACAAATGATGACAACTTTAGCACAGCTCACATTTTCTTCAATGAATGAAAAATCTCATTTTAATATCAACGTCGCAATCAAAATGTCAGTGGCTCATTAGATTAAATAAGTCTCGGAGAGGTTTGACATGAATGTATGGTTGGTGTATGTATACTGTATATGAGTGGATTACAGTTGTGTGCGTCGGCTGGGTGTTAATTGGTTATGGTTCTTTGCGTATTGGTGAGTGGGTTTAGCATTTGTGTTTGTGTGTTGGCAAGTGGGTGTAGGTCATGTGTGAGTGTGTGTGTGTGTGTGTGTGTGTGTGTGGGGGGGGGAGCAGGTTAGTGGGTTACAGTGTGTGTGTGTGTGTGTGTGTGTGTGTGTGTGTGTGGGTTGCTCTGTTAACATCCGCTCTCTTGGCAGGACTCCAGAACACTGGAGTCTGTGTGGTATTCTCTTCTGCTTTCTAAAATATCGATCACACCAACAGACATATAGAAATATAGACAGTTACCAAGATACAATTTTCTAACAAAAATACTGAAATCGCATGTCTGAATTGTAATATATTTTTACTATGCTAATGTATTTCTCCACTAACAAAAATGACAATGGTAATACCATGCTTTTTAAGTATACCTTGGAAGGCCATGTACAGTTAATGCAGTATCACACATCAGTATGGCAATTGTTGAATTCACAAGGCACACATTCTTTAGTGTCAGCTTTATTTTATTTTATAGGACTGGTAGATATTAGGTGTCAGTCCACAGGCTCATTAGTGGGTAACTCTGTCACTGTGTGTGAAGCAGGACATGGGGTTTCAGGCATCATGGAGAACCTCTTTTATTTCCTTAGTGTGTGTGAGAGAGAGCGAGACAAGCAGAGAAGAAACTCTTCGTTTGCGATACACACACACATTGCTCACTTTGATACATTTTTAATAAAGCTCTGCATTACATTCAGAGAACGAATTTTCCCTTCGATTCTTGTCCCCCCTAATTAATCATCGTGTTTTTTATACGTTGAGTGTCTCATCTATTTCTCTCTTTGTATCACCCGTTGAGAATTTGCAGCCCACATTTCTAACTCATAGAGCATGTGCATCCCACACATGGACGGGGAGAGAGAGAGAGAGAGAGAGAGAGAGAGAGAGAGAGAGAGAGAGAGAGAGAGAGAAAGAGAGAGTGAGCAGTGTGGTACGTCCCATGTGACGCATTGAACACCAGACAACAGGATCTTCCTTTTTAAAATCTAATTAAGAAACTTTTGTATCTAGGCTTGTGTGCATTGCTGATTAAAAACTATGCAAAAAAAGTGAAAACGGGCATGAATGTGGTTTGGCGATGCAATTTTTATTGTAATTGACATAATGTGTAATGCAGGTTGTGCAAGTCAGTATAAACTCTTAAATTCATTCAGAAATTCCTAAAAAAGCTTTTTTCTGCTAATCATACTATTTTGTACAATTCACTTCATACAAAGTCCTACGAAACAACTAATTTGTATCAATTCGTAAGATGTGAGTCACACAAAAATGTAAAATATAGAGGCAACGTCAGTCGTACTGAAATGTACTAATGAGATTATAAAATACAAATTCTTGTGAGATCATGCGTTTTTTGGTGCACTATTCCTTTAAATAAAGCTTTGTAAATCCTCCTCACACAAATACAGACATACAGACACACCACCCCATCTCAGTTCGTCTGACGCCCACGAGAACCCCCTCCTGCTGTGTCTTCCTCCTGTGAGCTCGGCTCTTGGTTTCTGAAGCCAGTGGGAGGCTCTTTCATCTCCATCTTACCAGCGGGCACTGCGGTGCCAGCCTGGCATAATCATCCTGGCTCTGACATTTTAGCATCTCTTTTAGCAGATCTGTTATTTCTTTCCACCTGATGTCTCACTGTCTAGCTCCATCTCCCCCGCTGGGTGAGAGCTGAATTATCAGCCTGTCTGTGCGGGGAAAACAAAAGAAACCTGCTCACTTTGTTGGACCACATATGTTTAAATGTGACCTGCATCTTCATCTTGCTCTCTGGTCTCGTTCAGCTGTGTTTGTTCTAGGTTGGCACTAAATTATGGTTAAATTATTCCTTTAAATAACAAACAATTTCAGGGACATTTTTGAAACATTTGGACTCACCTTCACTTTATATGTACATTTAGTAATTTAGCAGACACTTTATTCACAGCAACTTAAAAAGAGTTCATGGAGCAATAGGCGATATGTCATATAGGAGCAATAATACAATAGGTGCTAATACAAAGTTACTAGTTTCAACAAAAGCTAGACCACTACCTGTTGAGAGAAAGAGAGAGGGTTAGTGTACATAATTATTTTTTCATTTTTCTGTCAAGTATTCACAGAAGAGATGGGTTTTAAGTAGTATTTTAAGGTTGTGAGAGATGCGGTTAACAGGAGTTGTTAAGGAGAATGAGCAGGAAACCGATCTGATCCGGGCTTCAACCGGTAGCCAGCGGAGAAAGATGAATAATGCCTAATTATCTAATGTTGGGCATGATCACGTTATCTTTGCAATGTGATCATTGAAGGACAGTTGTTCATCAAATATGACTCCGATGTTCCTGGCTGTTTTGGAAGTGATTGTGATATTGCCAAGTTGGATGGTGAGATCGTGTTGCACCGTGGGGTGTGCCGGAAACACGAGTAGTTCTGTCTTGGCCAGGTTCAGCTGGAGGTGATACTCTTTCATCCAAGCTGAGATGTCTTCTAGGCAGGCTGTTATATGAGCTGCTACAGTGGCATCATCTGGGTGAAACGAGATGTAGATCTGGGTGTCATTAGCATAACAGTGATACGAGAAGCCGTGTGTGCGATTATGATGGGTCCTAAAGATGTCGTGTAGATGGAAAAAAGCAGTGGTCCAAGCACCGATCCCAGAGGGACCCCAGTGATCATGTGGTGAGCAGTGGTCACAAGCCCCTCCGTGAAACCCTGAAGGATCGGCCGGAGAGGTAGGATTTGAACCAGCAGAGAGGGGAGCCTGAGATTCCTAAAGATGACAGGGTTGCTAGTAGTATCTGGTGATTGACAGTATCAAACACTGCAGCTAGATAGGTCTAGAAGAATCAGGGCCGAGGATTTAGCTTCCGCCTCGGCTAGCCGCAGTGCTTCTGTGACCCTTACAGTGCAGTCTCAGTGGAGTGTTTTGTTTTGACAAAACCCACTGTAAGAAACATGGTACCTTATTTTATGCCCCTTTTTGATTGCTGTTTGTGTGTGATAAAATCCATCCATCGCTATTATAAACCAGCCTTCAAACCCTTTATCACTTAACCTTCTATCTTTATCGTGTGAAAGCTATAAGAAAGGCCACAGTATTGCAATATCTAATACACACAGACTCTCAGCTAACACATTCACACACTCACGACCACAGAGGACCTTTAAGGACTCTTAAACTGAGCTCAGAACAGCCGCACCCTGCATACTGTGGGATGCAACAGGAAAGAGAAATGAATGTTGAGGATTTAACCAACTGTGGGAAAGTTAGCTATGTTCTCTTAATTACTTTTTATTTTCTTCTGACTAAACATTTTTTTTGGATGGATTCTGTTATTTCTGTTATACTTAATATTCACATATTTGACTTATGTGTGTGATTTGTCAAAAGGTTGGAAAGTATTAGAATGAGACAAACCATCTTATACTTCAAAACAATTTTATAGTTCATGAAAAACCGTGGCTAAAACTTACAGATGTTAGTGCCATTGTTGTCCCACTTAAAATGATGTCACTTCTTGGAGCAGGTTATCATGAAGGAACTGGCTTTTGTTTGTTAAAAGCACATTGCAAATGGCTGACAGGATGGAGAATGATATTGAGGACACAAGGAAAAAAACTATAAATTGACTATAAACAGTTTTTCAAAGAAATAATTTTTGGTTAAAACATTATAAACATGAAAAACTTGCAGCATTATTTCTTAGGTACCAGCTTTCGTTAAATTTGTTTAGATCAGTATGTAGAGCATTATTTTAAAAACAAATGGATAATGTAGTAATTTTCTGTGGATGTTTATATTGTATGTACAAGTTGGGGCATAAACTATGGTGACATAAAGTGGCAACATTCAACTCTGTTTACCTCAATGTTGACTTTGTTATAAAAAGTTAAAACTGTAATACATTTCTGGGTCTATTCAATTCAAAATATATATGTACTGTATATATAATGGAAATATAAAAGTTTTCTGCACTTTAGGAAGGATTATTTTCAAATGCATATGTAACTGTCCTGCATCCTGACAGACCTCCATCTTGTCTCATACATCTCTCCCTGGTGACCAATCACATGCTTGAGGTCCTCAGAAACAGAAGCCGGAGTACCAGGGTAATCTCCATCCATGCATGGTGCTTGTGATGGAACCACTTGGATTTTTCCCTGTAATTTTCCAGCCGGCTAAATTATTAAAGAAGGTTGGCAAACAACGACGATAAAAACATTAGTCGAGATGCAGAGATGGCCAAGTTTAGAGCTGCTCCACCCGAACCACAAAATATGTATGTATAAACCAAATCTTTATTGATTTATTGGTATTACCACCAACAATACAATGTTCAATGGACTCAGAAATGGTGAATACTTGGCAGTGTAACATCTTTCGTGTAGAACAAGGCCACCATATATTTATGCATTTGGCTGATGGTTCATCCAAAGCAACTTAATTCAAGCTATGCGCTGTACACATTCCCAGGGAAACAATTTTGTGACTTAATCCTTGCTGTTGAGCTACAGGAACACAATAAAATCATCCATTAACTGTGGTCTGACTGCGTTATACAAAAAAATTAAACAGTTTGAAATTGTACACTGTTAAAACAAATAGTTAAATGGATGAAAATTCTTATATTATTCATTCACCCTTGTATCTCTCAAACCAGTATGACTTTCTTTCTTCTGCAGAACACAAAAGAAGATACTTTGAAGAATGTTGGGTAACAAAACAACATTGGACCCCATTAACTTCCATTGTAAGTACACTATCCTCTCTGAAAGAATCATATACAGGCTTTGAAGTGTTTTTCGGTGGGGTGAATTATCCCTTTAAAGCAATCGTTTTAGGGTGACACTGTCCCAGCGGGGTCTGGATCAACAGAAGATTGAACAATCCAACTCCACATCATTCCTCTGGGAGATTTAAAGAACTATGTTTCCCATGTACCATAATTCAGTTTGTCAGCCCAGACATCCAGTCACACACAGGGTCAACTGAAATCGACTGATGCTCGTCCCCTGAGGTTTTCTGATTCAATAACGGCATCACAGTTCAATGGCACACTATAACACTGTACTCCTCACAGCTGCTCTATAGCATTTGTCGTTCCAACAAGAAACATCTGTCTAGTCAAAACAGCATGCTGTTTGACTCCTCTTATTGTAAACAAAAAGGCCAGGGGTCTGATTACAGCTTAACAGAAACCGTATTAGCAAATATACATTAGCCGATTGAAATAAAACAATTGAAATATTTATATTGTGCAATACTGGTGTGGATTGAAAATAGATTGCCAACTTTAGCAGATAAAGTAAAAATCCAATTTGACAACTTTATATAGAATAAAAACTATGATAATATTTTACAAGACGTAAAGATCTCATCCCCCATTTACTGCCATGGTGGGGAAAATTAATACCATGGGAATCAAAGATCTGTTTGGTTACTGACATTCTTCCAAATATCTTGTAATACAGGTTTGGAAATGTATACAGGTTTGGAACGATCTGAGGTTGATTAAATGATGACAGAATGTTCATTTTGGAGTGAACTATTCCTTTAAAGGTAGATTTATCCTTGACTTATTGACCCTCCAGTGATCTGATTCATTACCTCTTGTGCATGGTTCTTTAAAGAGCTCGGGATATGCTACTATCAATAAAATCAAAACAAAAAAACTGAAAGAAAAGAGTACTCCAAATGGTTTTGTCTAAGCCACTTAAGAGTTTTTATTAGCAGCTAGGCCTTAACTGGAATTTGTAATCTGAAAAGAAACCTTACACTGTTAATGCACATGACATGCTATAAGGCATTCTGAAGAGTTTGTGAAACTCTAATCTTTGCTTTCATTAGGCAATAACTAATCCATTTATGCTTTTTTTGCATTAAAAACTGTTTAGCCTTATTAACGTAAAGGACATTATGTGTTTCATCGGTACACAATGTATCTTGAAACCGCGGCACTCATGCATTAAAATACTGCAACAAAGGCACCATCACATGCATACAAGCACACATTACCTAGATACATTATTTGCATATTGTTTTGTTTGTTTGCAATTGGAGCATTTATCGAGTTATTGTTCCCCGAACTCTCAGTAAGTCGCTTTGGACAAAAGCGTCTGCTAAATGTAAAGCACGATAGATGAAATGACAAAGCACGCAACATCTGGACAAACAACTTTATTTTTGATTATGGGTCTATACACTGTACATCCTGACATTGCAGTATATAAGCCGAACTACTTTCAATTCTAGTCTCATAGAGCTGTCTATCTTACATTATATAGTCCATGTGAAGAGGAACGAAAGTCTAAGAGGGAGAAATTGGCCAGATCAAACTGTATAAGCGGCATCAGTAGAAGAAAGCATACATTAATCTCTTACATAAAAATAATTTCAAGAGTTGCAAAGTTTGTAGTATATTGTTATAGCAGCAGTGAAGGGCTAAAAAGATATATATATATATTGGGATGGAAAAAATAACAGATTGTTAAAAGAATGATGTGGAAGTCTGATTCAACCAGAGTTTGTGTATTTGATGTTTAATCAACATAACTTTGATGACTGAAAAAGAAAGGCATTTACCATAAGGATTCTGTTGAACATTGATGTATTGTTCATTGTAAAAACAGGAGAATGTGGAATAAAGTACTACGTTTGTAATGGGAATATAACTTTTGAATTGTTTTAAAAACATAATTTTCGTTTTTAAAATTACAACGTAAAATTTAACAACTATTATGTAAGTTTCCTCATTCTGAAAAAGAAGCACAATATACATTTATGATACAATTTTGTAAAATAAAAAGAAACCAGCTATATACATTTGTGATTTTGTACTTTATCATCAGACTAGCTAATCCTGCTCATTTATCAATGATGCTATGTTGTTATTGCTGTATCGTAGCTTCTTTTGTTAGCAAAAATGGCTCTTTTAGAAAAAAATCTTTTTTGTATAATATCGGGAGCAAAGGAGCCTCTCGTGAACAATATCTCCCTTTTTCATAGAAAACTTTGAACAAAGTAAACTACACGTATCAATTCGTGTGTAAAAACAACTACAAAACAACCTCATCTGAAAGATTTTTTTACTTTTTTTGGTCTGTAAAAACGCACAGCTTCTCTGTTGTTTAAGACCCTGGGCTTTCTCTAGACCACTGTTTGCCAAAAAATGATAACAATATCATTTTAACAGCTCTTTTTTTATAACTATAGCAAAAGTAACCTTCTCTTAAATATATTTAGTTTATTCTTTAAAAACAGAGAAGAGTTTTATTGACATACGTTTAAAAGCTATCTTACTATAAGATTTTAATTCTTTCAGTGGCAATTGGAGCATTAAATTCTGCTATGCATTTATTTATTCATTTATATCTATAGAAGAAAACATCAAAGGAATACTGACAAACTGGCAAATAAGCTGCGGCTTGCCCTTAAGCAATGATAGTCAAGTTCATTCTGGCAAAATGGGGTGAACCCAGCGGTGCGAAAAAGCGCCCCATAGGGTTCGCCCCACGTGAGAGTGCAAATGGGCCGGCCTGCACGTAGCAGGCTTATGTAATAATTGTTCCTCCTCTGGAACCCCAAGGGCCCAAAAACAGGCACTTGAGGGTGTCCAGCATTGCATATGCACATAAGGTTTGTATTTAGCCCAAGAGTAATGCCGTTAAATGTGTACGTTTTGGATTTTTAAGAGCTCTTGAAGTGAAACTTATTGTTGAGAGGGTGTTGTTTTCCTTTGTGGTTAAAAAAGAGATTAAAATAGCTTTATGTTGCATAACACAATAAAAAATTACATATAGAGTTTTAATGCCCAATAATGAATATATGAATGGCAGACGTTTGTCTTTTTCTTTAAATTCCATGCATATGAAAGAAATTACATAAGCTTGCTATTGAAAGAAGGAACATAAAACGAGCAACAAAACATTCACATAATCTGAAAAAAAAACCGACTAAATGAAAGAGCCAAAACGTTACATACATTTTGATTGCATTGTACCCAATGTATATAAATCATGTATAAAATATATGTCTATCTCAGCTAATGTGTGAGCGCTTAAATTTTTTTTAAACCATCTAAACTTCGTTCATTCATCCATTCTCATCATGTTTGTACACAGTAATATGCTCTCTCTCACACCATGACACCCTTTAGCCAAGAGAAGCACCTGCATTGTTATTTAAACTCCCTTTACCAATGCTGATGTGTGTGTCTGACGCCCATACGTTCCGAACGGTTATAAATTTGATTCTGAACCGTTCAAAACACGCAGGAATCCAGAACAGTAACAATAACACTTTAGCAACGATTATACTCATATATCGATAACTATGATAAATGTTGAATTAAAGTCGGATCGGGTGGACGCTTCACATCCACGTTTCAGCAAGCAAGCAGGTAGAACCTTTATTCTTTTAAATTCTTGCGGTTTTATTTACAATAGTTTGTCTTAAACACATGATTACATTGCATTTATTAGAACTGCATATAATTAACAAAAACTTTTATTTTTATACTTAGGAATACTAAACTCTCTGAGATAAATGTGTGGGAGAGTGTGGGAGCGTAATGCGTTTAGACAGTTTTTTGTAATGACAAAGTGCGATTCATTATTGTAAAGTAAAAAAAAACAAAAGCGAAAAGGAAAACATTTTCATATTTACATATTATAATTTACTTAAAAAGAAAAATTTGTGGTTCTTGATCATATGACACCTCCAGCCCTAGAAGCCGAATCGTTTTTTGCTTTTATTTTCTTTCTAAAATGGCCGCCCACGGTTGTGAGCCGGGCCAAATCTCTGCACCTCTGCCCACGGAGAAGCACTGTACTGTATGTTCGTGTGAGCCGCAATGAGAACATAACCAAACCTTCACAAGTCTTACAGAACAGGTGCCACAAACCTCCACACAGACGCCAAACTCGAGTGCACTTAGGCGTCAACGCACACACTAGTCACATCAAACTTTTAAGTTTAGTCGTATGTGTGGTATGCACGTGGTGTACCTGTGCGGTCTCGTGTACAGCTCGTGGGGGAGCGTTTGTTTACCGTTTAATTGAAAGTGCTCGTGGGTTGATCGTAACACTCGAGTACAAATATCTCTCCCCATTCAACAGAGCTGAACTTCTCAACCTCAAGCTCTCCACAGCCCTTCAACACTCTCCTGCCCGGTATCTCTCTAGCATTGACAAGTGTGTGTGTGTGTGTGTGTGTGTGATTAACTATTTGTGTCCTTGTCTGACGATGGCTTCTTTTAACCAGCATGACATAAGAGAGATTCGTTCCTCTTTTTTGGAGCATGACAAAAGAGGGATCCATTTGAGGCTCTTGCAGACGAAGTCTCTGACATAGCTTATTACAAAGTGAATTTCATCGTACTTCCCCACAGAAATTAACACTATTTCGGGAGGGATAGCGAGTCTTTTTCTCCGACGTTGGGGCAGACAGCATGCTATAAAGGTCGTAAGAACTGCTGTGTAAAAACTGTCATCATCAATTTATCATAGAAAAGTCTTCATTTGAAAATGTGTTCAGTTTCAGGCACCGTTAGCTTTTGTGCTATTGGCTTTTTCCTTTTCCGAATCAACGTTTCCTTGTTATTTCTTGTTGGAAGTTTCAGTGCTCTCAAAGTCTAAATTCCCTCGACGGAAGTTCCAGGATAGCTCCGGTTTGCGTCAATTTTGCACTGGCGAGGAGCAGGTGGGGCAGGGTCACCCGCTCGCTAGTTAACATGATTGGGCGGTAGGTGCTGTCGATCAGGGCCGTGTTGATGCGGATTGGGTGGAGTCGCGAGTCAGAGACGATTAGTTTTTGGAGTCTTTGGCGAGGGGGGGTGCTGCCTCTGTGCCGTTCTTGCTGGGGCTTTTGGGCCAGAGTTGTTCTTGTAGCTCTTTGACCACTCTCTCCAGATGCTCCCGGGCCTCCCGCTCCTGCATCAGATCGGCTCTGAGCTGCTCTCGGTCTGCCTCGGCGTGCTGCAGCTTTACCTGCAGGTCCTCGATCTGAAAACATGAGGTTAACAAGGTGTGTAAGAGTCTATCCACATGTTTAGTGGTAGTGCATCTAACATTATCTAACATTAAAGCATGGCGGCCCCTTAATAATTGTTTTATCCTGTATGCTTTTGTTTTATTATATAGTGTATGTAGATATGTAGATATATGGATATATGTTTGATCTCCTAAATATCTTAAATGTATTTTTTGTAAAAACTTTTTCAGCTCTCTACCTTACATAACAAGCAGTCTGAAAGTCAGGAAGCTACAGTTTCATAGTAGCTTCCTTGACACACTCACAGACACTGCCAGACAAACATCTCAGTGCTGTTTCTCTCTTCTTGTTTAGTCTGAAGTACACGTCTCTGAAAGGAAGTAACCCAATTTCCTTCTGCGAAATGAAACGTATCTCACATCAGACTTGCAGGGACACACCCAGTCTGAGAGTTCAGCTGAATGTGTAAGGATGGGGTGTCTTGTTGCATGCATCTCAGCATTCAAACATAATACCTAATAAAGTACGCTTTATAATTCCTCAATTTGGTTATTCTTTTCTAGCCGGTTGCAAGAAACCTGTTCAGTTAAGAAAGCACTCAGGAATTATATGCTAATTCCAAACCTGTCTGACTTTTTTTGCAGAATACAAAATATTTTGAAGAACGTTGCTTACCAAACAACATTGGCCCCCATTGACTTCCACTGTATGGACGCTAAACCACATTTAACAAAATATCGTCTTTAGCGTTCCACAGAAGAAAGAGTCACATGCTAGTTTTAAATTACATGAGGGTGAATAAATGGTGAAAGCTTTTTGGTGAACCATGCCTAAACTAAACCTACAACCTTCCCAGCCCATCTAGAAAGTAGTCTTGAACTAACCTGTGCAGAATACTTGGCTCGCAGACGGCCAGCTTCACAGCCCTTGTCACACACTCGCATCTGTCTGGCCTGCTCCAGCTCTCTCTTCAGTCGTATTCGTGACTCGTTCGCCTCCCTCATCTTCCTCTCGCTCTCTGCACGCAGGCGCTCGATTTCCTTTCGCAGGTTTCTTTTGGCCTCGGTCGCCTCCCGTAGCTTCTCTTTCTTAGCGACGCGTAGAAACTCTAGCTCCTGTGGGGAAAACCAATGATCAGTTATTTATGCCACGCAATTAACATCTGTGGTTATGTTTGTGTGTGTGTTTGTACCTGTTGAAGGCTTCGTTTGGCCTGTAAGGCGGATCCTAGTTTCTCCTCCTGTTTCACCCTCATTTTCACGATCTCGTGCAGAAACTTTTCCTTTGACTCTTTTGAATCCAGACCGTGGTCTAACGCCTGCCTCAGCGTCTCGAGCTCAGACTCCAGGTTTGTCATTGCGTGTCCCTCTGCTGCCGATACCAGGGGGCCCTCAGGGGTCCCACCAGTTGGTGTCGGAACCGCTGGGATAGAGGTGCCGGGGCCGGAGGGAGAACTCAGGTCTTTAGCGGAACTCGAGGATGTGAAGGATGGAGATGAGAGAGATGAAAGTGATGATGTGACTGAAAAAAAACAAAGATTGAAAGTGGTTTAAATGTGTGAGGCCACATGCCTCATTGGTTCATAGTTCAATAGCAGTTGCATCAACATTTTCAGGCAAGTACAACAAAGAAAGTGCTTTAAATAAGCCATAAAGAATCGGGGACGACAGAAGTGTCATTGATTTTCTGACACATTCACATGAAAGCTTTTCGGGTTCTAATTCACCTCTCCAGAGCGCTCGCTCAAGGTTGACTGATAATGAACTGTGTGCACAATGAAGTGTGAAGGTATTTAAATCAACAACATAATCAGATGTTTCGGTTCCCTGATATGTAAATATTCAGAATTGTGACAAGGTTTAAACCCTTTCTACGGACAGAATCTGTGGTATTACAAATAAACAAATTGTGCTTGAACTAGAGGTAACATAATGAAAATCTACGAGATGCAAGGTTATTTTGGGGTAAAATTGCATATATTTATAAATCCACACAAGTTTACATAAAAATCTGTGTAAATCATTCTTTTAACAGTAGGACGAGGACTATAGAAGACTAATGGATTTCTTCATCTGCTGATGTAATTGCTACAAGCTTTACGTTGCTATGACAGGAATTAAGTTAATGATTTTGTCGTTAGTTTAATGTTTGTATGCAATGTGCTATACTCACATTCTTCACGGCTCTCCACTTCCACCTCCACGTCCGACTCTCTCTCCTCCTTAGAGGGTGGCATGGGCTTGCTGGCAGTGGCCGATGGGCAGGGTTGAGGGCTGGTTTGGGTCTCGTCCGTCAGCCTCCTCTTCCTGCTGCGGCTGGCACCTTCACTTTCCGCACCGTGAAGGTGCGAGGTGCTGGGGGCGGATGGAGACGCCTGCCCACCTTTCTGGAGGGGCGTCAGAGCTACGTTGGGGGCCACAGCGCTCTCCAGACTTTTGTAGTTGTAAAAGCTGTAGGAGGCACGGTGTGGTGAGTGAGCGGAACACGATATGGAATGATGACATTTCTTTTTCTGTGACAGTTCATGTATGATCCATAAACCAATAGATTTAAAGGAGCAGTTCGATTAAAAATCCAAACTCATTTTCTCGCCCTCATGTTATTCCAAAGTGGTAAATCTGTACATTGCTGGTTATATAAACCACGTTATATATGGTGCTTTTTACTGTTGTTTTGGAACTTAAGAAGTCCAGTCCCCATTCACTTTCATTTTAAAATCATTGCAAAAACAAGTGAGTAGAATATAAAGAATATATAACTATATGCAAGGTTGAAGATAAAAAAAGTGATGAAGTTTTGGAACAACATGAGTTGAGTAAATAATGACACAATTTTCATTGTCAAGTCAAATAAGCCTTCAGTTTTGGACTGCCTTACTACTGTGCTTGTGTAATGGTGTTAGCTAACATCCCTTGTCTTAAAGCATGGCGTTTTGGAAATTCCAAACCAAATGGCAGGTAGACATGGAAAAAAGCATCTCTTTAACGACAGTTTTGAGCAGAAATTTCACAGAAACCACAGATCGGAGCCTTGATGAGGTGACTCACTCGAACCCTCTCCAGTTATGATGGCATAGTTAAAACCACATATATCTAAGCAAGCAACAGCCTTGCATAATGCCTCTCTGTGCCGAAAACTCCAACCTTCTGCTGACTCGCCTAACCACAACCAAGCGTGACTAACAAGCTGGTTTTATGCACACATTCGCTTTCACACAAACATATACACACCCTTTCTTATGGTTTTTCTGCAATAGATCATTTGTACCTTACCTTTAGCAATTTGTAGCCGCTAAAGACAACATTTCTGAGATCTTACTGTGGTTTGGGTTATATGTTTTGGCTATGTTTATGGTTAGTTGGTCACTATTACAAAATAACCCCCCAGGAAGACCCTGATGGATACCCTGAAGATCTTTCTATTGTGATACTGAGCAGCTGTTTACCCAAACGTGGTATTTTGGATTGGTGTGAAATAATATTTTATGTTGTTTACCTATCGCGCAACATGTTTGCAGGTCTGCTGACTCCTTCCTTGTCATTAACGGAGATGTTCGGGGACCATGGCCTGAAAGCAGAGGGTCTCTGCCTGGGCTGGATGCCGTTGAGCCCCTGCAGAATGAGAGACAGTGAATAGATCTTTAAAGAAATAATACACGTATAAGCAGAGAATGCAATATGTGAGGCTTTCTGCACACAAAACATGTGAAACGTCTATATAATTTCATTGTATGAAATGTCTACAAAAAGTCGAATTGAACTGAGATAAAGACAAAGCCAGTTTGAATAATGGTACTGTGTCTTGTCTGAAATCGAAGCTGTGCTACCCTATTTCCAGGCGCTTTTCATTTTAGGAGCGAATTGATTTTTCAAAAGAACATCATCAGTTATTTTGGGTCAAGATCTTGTTTCACAAGAACCCGATTCTGCAGATAGAAAAAAGTTGCTTGGCTCCAAAAATCCTCATTGAAGAGGCCAAACGCCCAACTTTGCAAACAGCCTCGTGCATTGCTGATAAAAATATCAATATATAATCAAAGGAACTCTGTACGCTATAATCGCTTGTTTCATTTGAGAATACGCTTTGGTACCTTATTGGCTGATGCAGAGAGGGATCGTAGCCAATCGGGTTGCTTGTCTTTGTCTCCTGAGGGCGACTGTGCTGGTAAATCATCATGTTTGGTCTTCTTGGCAGGAATGGGATCAGACGCCTAGAGAGAGATGGGATGAAAGAGAGAAAAGGATGAGTATTACTTAGAATTGATAAAAGCATGAACTCACTGTTACACTTCATGTTTTTGTATTATACTTTAGCATAGGGTTCAGTACACATTGTGTCTCTTTGCTGTTTTACAGTCCTACGGCTCTTGATATATAGTACATTACAGTAATAGCAGGATCAATGAAAGCAGTCGGACAGATTAAATGAGTGTCGAGCCAGAGGGCGTCTATCACCTCAGACAGAGCCGTGAACCAGAGGAGACAGGTGCAAAGTGAATATGTCTGAGACTCAAACTGAATATTTGGCATAGTGAGTGATGTCGTGTATATGAGGAAGGCCTGCAACGGTACATGCATCCAAACCAAACAAATTGTACATGCAATGACATGAAAGATTCATATCTTGGCACGTGTGTAATCTAAATTACATGTTGAGTTACAGCGTTTGAGAATCTGAATAGAATTTGGGATTTTTTCTATTCAACCAATGGAAAGGTGGTTAATTAAAATAAAATGCAGGTGCCCTGACTGGCGCAGCAGGGGAGTCTGGGTAAAATGCTTCCAACTGAGTTGCACAGTTAGCCGATCATCAGATGAGAAATCTGGAACGTTCCATGCGACAGTCAGCTACTAAAGATTCAACATTTCTATTCCAGCCAATTCATATGTTTCTGCAGCTGAGAAAACAATTACTCTTAGGTCTCTGGGTGAAAAGAACATTCACGCAAAAGAACAGGCTGTGCATGAAATGGGCCCGCCGATGTTTGCATACATGAAAGATTGCATCACGTATGACCTCATAGACAGGCGATACGTTGGGCGTGGTGAAGTTTCAGCAACCAAGTGTGATTATCTGATCCCAAGTGCAGCCATTTGCCACGTGCCCAAATTTGTACATGAATCAGACGTTTGACATAATGAGGCCCTAATGTGCAGTGGAGGCGACTGTGGGGGTCAGCATCCCTTGTGCATCTCTTATTAAGCTCAGATGGAGAAAAATATTATTTTTGATTGCGTTTCTAGATCCGTCTGACATTTTCGTTGAGATTACAGTTCCCTATTTTTCCAAAGAACAGTTTTGTTTGTTGCGATTTTTTATGCTGTAACCATTACATGAAATGACTTTGTCACCCTGACCTGGATGAATTTCAGTTTCAAATGCAATTTCAAATTGACTTCAAGACCCCTCCGCCCATTTGCTTTCATTCGCAGTTCAAACTTTATGCTGTAAGCTTCAAACATTCTGCACATGCCCTCCTGTGCAGCATATACGTGCGATGGAAAGGATGCTAGAGACAGTCATCCGAAGCTCTCTAACACAAGCAGACAGGAAATCACACATCTAAATAAGACGCAGGACGCACGCGAGAGACGTCCTTAGATCTTTACTTAGAACTTAGAACCTAAAAAAATGCATACGAATACAGTCTCTATTTCTTTGGTCTTTCTGAGGTATAGACCTATATCTCACATCTTTTTCTCGTCATGCAATCTTTGGCATGGTTGGACAATGAATGTGGGGGTATTCAAGAAATGTACGAGACGACACACGCAACACTCACAAAAAAAGTGCACAGGACAGACAAGTTTCTGCAAAGCAATTTGGAACTGTAAGTGTCTAAGGAAGGGCGGGGCGGACTGTTGGCACACACACACACACACACTTAGGCTGCCTTGCACGTTGGTGTGAGAATGAAAGGTTTGTGTCGTGTTGCGTTAATTCGCTCTAGAGTTTTGTCGCTTGCTGAAAGGGACAATAAATGAAATGTGTTTCGAAGGGCTGAACACCCGCACGAACGCTTACTTCTTGCCACATTACACACAATTAACCTACTTAACAAGAGTTGCTAAATAGCCTTCTCTGTCTCTCCGACCTCTTAATGCCACCCCCTGTCTAGTCCTGTGTTTCCTGTGGCACAGATTCCAGGATTTCCCTCCTAAACAAGCAATCATGTTCCAAATCGCAAACACGATGACTGACAGAAACTTCCTGGTGTAACGCTAGCAATGTAAACATTGTCCTTAGGGTTCCAGGGTTGCAGACGTTTAAATAAAGCAGCTAGCTGCAAAAAGGCTATGTTTATTATAAAAATGTATAATGTTATGTATAATTATATTTATTTATCACAAATATATATAATACAATGTATATAATAAATGTATGCATAAGGAGAATTGACAAATGTGTAAATGTGTCCTATGCTGTGACATATATATGTCATACAAATTCAAATTTCTATATATAGTATATACAGTATATGTATTAAACTGTATATTTTCTATATATTTATGAAGTATCTTTAGTCTGTTTTATCGTCGTCATGTAACACAGGAACTTTTTTGCATCTATGCGACTTGCTGATTTGTCTCGTCCAAACCAAATTTCAAGTGAGAAATGTGTATTGAAAACACAGTTGTGTTGATTCTTCAACATATTCAAATCTAGTGCGCTCCTGTGTCTCAGTTGTTACAGCATTGTGTTAGAAATTCAAAGGTCATGGGGTTTGATCTCCGAGAAACACAAACATGCATTGCACACAGGTGAAACGTATACCTAGAATGCACTGTAAGCCACTTTGTATAAAGCGTCTGCCAAATGCATGAATGGAAATGAAGGGTGGGAAATGTGTTCCTAAAGAAAACATTTGCGTTGTTTCTTAAACATATTCAAATCGAGTTTTTGCAAACCTGGTGTCTGCCGTGCCGCGGCTGGTTCCTGTGGCGATACTTCTCCCGGCCTTTACAGACATGTTTGCTATTTAACCATGAGACAGGTTTAAGGACCTTGAGTACCCACACTAAGTTGAAGGCGAAAAGAGCAAACCAGTTTTTTGTTTGTGTGAGTCTCAAAATGTGTAAGCGATACTCCACCCTCTTTCTGACCTGAACATGGCCTCCCCCTTGAGCTAAGCTACAGGCCTCAGCCGGAAGGGAGGGACTTCCTGTAAAACTAGCAAAGCGCTGCTCTCTCTCTTTATCTCTCTCTATCTCTCCGTATGTCTCTTGCAGTCTTCAAATGGGCTATCATGTTTCTCACCAGGCAATGACCACAGAAACCTTCAGTCTGACAGGGCATGTATGAGTTTCCATACTACAGGTGTCAGACTGCACATGACTCACAATGTCACAACCGACATTAGTTCAGAGTGATTTTCACTAAATCAGCCATTTAACTTTCACTGTTTGGAAGCCTAGGCATGAATACTTTGTGCATTTTGAAGTACTGGCATAGAGATGTGCAAAATAAATTCATTTAATTAATTGGGGTTAATGCAGAATGCAAGGCTTTCGGGTTGTTTTTCATACGGATGGCCAAAATTGTCAATTTAAGGGTGCCATGCTTAAAAGGGGATTCAATTAAGTTGTCTTTTTAGAAATCCAGAGTGGAATTTTGGGAGGTGAAGGCGTAAAGTTGAAACTGTGAAATGAATGGTTCTCTCTCTCGCTCATGTGTCGAGGAGTGAGACGTGCACTCCGGGCGGGTACAGCTCATTAGGAATGTAGCGTCTGTACACCACCTCGCTAGACAAAACACCTCCCTAACTATGCCAACAAAGACGCACACACGCAATTACAGATGTTTAAGGCATTTTTCTCACT